>NW_020940527.1:27132564-27228450 GCF_900497805.2 Vombatus ursinus
AAATTGTATTCTAGCTATGCCTCCCTGTTCCTGTACTTTGGAGGCATTGCAGCATCATGGATGGAGTAGTGCACTTAGAATCAAGAACACCTGGGTTCAAATCCCATCTTAGGCTCACTGTATGACCCTGGGCAAGTCATTTAACCTTTCACGAGTATGGCTGAAACCAGAATAAAATGTAGTTGGGAAGTATTTAACAAAATAAATAAAAATACAATAAAACATAGATAATGCCAATATGTGGTTTTCTAAGTCATCATGAAATGTAGGAATCTTTATCTACTGTTTAATGGCCCCCATTCCTATTTGGGTTTGACACCACTAGTGTAGATGATTCTAATTTAGATGTAGGATTTAACATTTATCCCTATTAAGTTTCATTTTGTTTGATTTGTCTCATTTTTCTAATTTGTCCAAGATTTCCCTGGATCCTGGTTCTAGCCCACAAAGTGTCAGCTGATGTCCTCTATAAATTTGTTGAGCATGTCATTTATGCCTTAACCCAAGGTGTTGATTTAAAATATTAAATAAAAATTCTTAACATTAAAAAATATATGGGAGAGGGTACACAATTTGTGTACTACAGAGTCAACATGAGTCAGCAGTGTGATGGAGCAGCTAAAAATAAAAACACAAAAAAGTGATATGATCTTAGGTTGCAGCAATAGAAACATAGTGTCCACACCCAGGGAGGTGGTAATTCCTTTGGACTTTTTGGATCATGAGAATTCTCTGTCCTGATGATATCAGTGTTTTGAGGAGGTGCTTTGAAATCAGCATGGCAGGAAACTCAGGTTCTAGCCCTAGCTTAGCCACGCCTGACACCTTGGCCTCAGTTTTGTCATCCATAAAATGACAGAGTTGACCCAGATCACCTTTAAGGCCCCTTCTAGGTCTAATACCATGAAAAAGTCCATGATAATGAAGACTTTGAGACAGCCTATATAGTGCTTTAAGATTTGTAAAGCACTTTTACATATATTAGGTCATCTGATTCTCACAATGACCTTGTAAGATTGAATGCTATGGGTATTAGTATACCCATTTTACAGATGAGGAAACTGAGGACAAGAGAGATTAGGTAAACTTCCCAGGGTCACACAGGTAGCAAGCGTCTCGGGAAGTCTTAATTCCTGGGTTCCAAGTCTCTTCAGTACAACACCCAAGGCTTGAGAAAAGGCTAATTCTTTAAATATTGTCTCCCTCATAGGCACATGGGATGATGAGGTTAGAGGTATGAGACTGGCGAAGTAGAGCCCCAAGGAATGAAATTTCTGACAATCATAGAAATGAAAATTATTTTTCAATGTGATCATCTGTAGGAAAGAAAAAAAAAAAAGAAAGAAAGAGAAAAAAAAGGCAAGGCCACGAAACAGAAAGAGAGGGGGGCAGAGAAGAGGATGTGGGATTTGAGGCAAACTTTGTTCAAAGTGAGGAAACCTCACAGAGGCCCCATACTTCGGCCCAGATGGAGAGAGGGACAAAATGAGGTGATAGCTCCCCCTGGTGGTGAGGGAGGGAGTAGATTCCATGAAGCAAGCAAAGAAGGATATGGGCTTCAGAAGTGTTCTTTCCTGAAATGCATTTAATGTGGTGATGTGTTAGACCCAGCACTATTTAAAAAAAAAATTCCCTGAAAATCCAGGATTATCATCCTGAAGGAAAGGAATTCTCCAACTCGAGGTACAGGAAAAAGGGAAATAATCCAAAATAAAACCTGTTGATTCCCAGGTTTAGAGAACGTGGCTTTGAGCCTTATCTCTGCCATTTATCACTTCTGTGACCTTGGACAATTCCCTTAACTTCTCGGGACCTCAGTTTCCATGCCTGTAAGATGAGGGGTTTCACTTAGTGTCTCTTCCTGTGCTAATTCCATGATACTATATTTAATAATAATAGCGCACATTAAATAGCATCTTAAGGTTTGCAAAGCACTTTACATATGCTATCTCATTTGATCCTTGGGATCAAATGCCCTGGAAAATAGGTACTATTATTATTATTGTCCCCATTTTACAGATGAGGAAACTGAGGCAGAAATTAAGTGGCTTGCCTAGGGGCACACAGTCAATAAGTTCCAGAGGCAGGATTTTAACTCAAGGCTTCCTGTTTCTAAGTCCAGCACCCTATTCACCGTGCCACCTAGCTGTTACCTATGTTCAGTCTAGACAAAGAGAAGTCTTAGGGGAAATGTGAGAAATGTCTTCAACTTGGAAGAGGCATTAGACTTGTTCTTGGATCATAAGGCAAAACTAGGAACAATGGGTACCACTGGGCATAAGGTGGGAAGATTTAAGCTGCCTCCAAGGGGAATGGATGGCCTTGGAAGGCAATAGGGTTAGTCTTGCCTAGAGGTCTTCAAGGGAAGATTGGATGACCAAGACTGTAGAAAAGTATCATGTTCAGGCACATGTTGGACCAGACTGCTGTTGAGGTCCTTCCTATTTGCATCTGTATTTTACACAGCTTAGCTCCCTCTTAGCTACTTTTCCCTGCTTGACCTGGCCCTGGCACATAGACATTGTGTGGACTATGAGCCACGTAAGAGCAGGGACTTGTCTTTTAACCTTCCCTGTATCCCCAGTGCTTAGCACGTACTTGGCACACAGTAGGCACACGATGACTGATTGCTGGATTGTTAACTTAAACAAATGCTTATTGACTGATTGGCTGACTGACTGGAATCTAGTTTCTTACCCCTAGAGGAAACAAAGATTTGACCTGTAGGTAGACATAGCCTAAAATAGATTGGAGGCAGCTTGGAAATGTTGTACACCTGGGCATCGAGAGATTGGCAAGCCCAGAAGAAGGTTGGTCTGGGGTGATACAAGTTCATGGACTCTTATAAGCAGAGGTAAAACAAGTGAATTACTTGTCTTGGGTGCAAGCAGAGCCGAGGGTTAAAGAACAATATTTAAAATATGCAAAAATATCTACTAGAAAATATAGAGCAGGCAGTAGTTTGTATAGGGCAACAAGGTGGTGCAAAGGATAGAGTGCCAGGGCTGGAGTCAGGGAGACATCTTCCTGAGTTCAAATCTGCCCTCAGACACTTACTAGGCAAGTTACTTAACCCTGTCTGCCTCGGTTTCCTCACCTGTAAAATGAGATGGAGAAGGAAACGGCAAACCACTCCATTATCTTTGCCAAGAAAACCCCAAATGGGGTTACAAAGAGTCAGACAAGACTGAAAATGACTGAAGAATAACAGAAACAACTAGTTTGTATCCTTACTTTGGGGGCCAACTGACTAGCTACAAATCTGATTGTGAGTCATGTAAGACTTATCAAACAGTGGAAAGAACCATTAATTTCCAAGCTGCATTGTTTAAAACTTGATCACATTTTCCCATAGAAACAACAATACTGATCCCTTCTCCTTATCCCAGCCCCTACATCCCAAAAGGAGTCCCTAATGGACTTTGAACCCAGAGACATTCTTTTTTTTTTGGTGAGGCAGCTGTGGTTAAGTGACTTGCCCAGGGTCACACAGCTAGTAAGTGTCAAGTGTCTGGTATAAGGTCAGATTTGAACTCAGGCCCTCCTGACTCCAGGGTTGGTGCTCTATCCACTGCGCTACCTAGCTGCCTGCTCAGAGACATTCTTATTGCTACTGTTGGGAGCAGGGAAAGTCTCTACTCTCTCTGCAATATGTGGTGGTTGGGGACAGATAGTTCCTTATCTGTGTCTGTGGCAGAAAATTTGTTTCTCATTCAGTGTTATAAATGGTGGTTAGGTCTGTGGTACCATTACTTCTGTAGTTCAACTACATAATAGGTTAAATCAGCCTTTAGGGGCTGCCCTGTGATTCTAGCTTCCATTTATAATTCTGTGTCTGTGGGAAAATGAGTTCCAAGTTCCACACAATTGACTTAGAAAGAAAAAGACTTCTTAAGATTTTTCCAATTGATGAGTCAGGAAGAGAAATCTGATTTTGTCTTGGTAAATCTTATATCCAAGATATATAAACAACTAACAGAAATGCATAAGACCAAAAGCCATTCTTTAATAGATAATTGCTCAAAGGATGTGAACAGTTGTCAAAAGAAGAACTGCAAACTATCAACAGTGATGTGAAAGAATGGTCTGAACCACTAGTAATGAGGGGAATGAACATGAAAACAACCTTGAGGTTTCATCTCACACCAAGCAAACTGGCAAAGGTAGCAACACATATGAATAATCAACATTAAAGGGATAGTAGAAAGATTCGTTGTTATTGCTTAGTCACGTCCACCTCTTCTTGACCCTGTGGACCATAGCACACCAATACTGTCCACAGGATTATCTTGGAAAAAATACTGAAGTATTCCTTCTCCAGTGGATTAAGGCAAACAGAGGTTAGGTGATCTGCCCAAGGTCACACAGCTAATAAGTATCTGAGGCCAAATTTGAACTCAGGTCTTCCTGACTTCCAGGCCCAGAACTCTATCCACTGAGCCACCTACCTGCCTCCTTGTAGAAAGACAGACAAAATAATAAAGCACTATTTATGAAGCTGTGGATTGGTCCAACCATTCTGGAAAGCAACTTGGAATTATGTGAAGAAAGTGTCTAAAATATCCATACTCCTTGGCTCAGATTCCATTGCTAGACATATACCTGTTAGAGGACAATGACAAAAAGAAACGTCCCCTATACAACCAAATAAGTTTAGTAGAATTTTTTTGTGGTAGCAAAGACAAGAATAGGAAGGAAGAAAACAAGTGCCTACTATGTGCCAGGTGCTATGTTAAAAACTTTACAAATATTATCTCATTTGATCTCTACAACAACCCTGGGAGGTAGGTGCTATTATTATCCTGATTTTACAAATGAGGAACTGAGGCATATGGAGGTGAAGTGACTTGCTCAGGGTCACTCAGCTAGTAAGTGTCTATGAAGGGTTTGAACTTAGGGTTTCCTGACTTCAAGTTCAGTGCCCTAGACACTAAGCCACACTAACAGTTTCCAAATCTCCATTAATGAACACTTAAAGGATATTTAGGATTATGAAAGATAACAGAATGTAATGGAAACAGCCCCAGATTAGGGTTTATGGTGGCACTTGGGGTTCTGGTCTCTGCTCTGCCACTAAGTAGCTGCATGAGTCATTTTACTTCTTTAGGTCTTGGTTTCCTTATTTGTAAAATAAGGTGTTGGACTAGAAGATGATTCTTTGATTGATGATCTTTAATCTCCCTTCAAGTCCTAATATTCTGAGTCTTATTGGAAGGACAAGGGCAAGAAAAATTAATTTGCCCAGGATTTCATACTCATAGGGGGCAGAGTCATCTAGACCCAGGTTTCTTGATCTTAGTCCAGAGTTCTTTCTATGACTAGGAACAGTAATAATTCCTTACATTTGTAGAGTGCTCTTCAGTTTTCAAAAGGTTTACACATCCATTAGCCCCTTTGATCCCTCACAGGGTGTTTCTGTGAAATATGAAGGCTAGATAGTCTTACTCCCATTTCAAAGGTGAATACATTGAGGCTCAGAGAGCTTCACTAACTTGCCCATGGTCACAGACTTAGTAAGGGGTGGAGCTGAGACTAGAACCCAGGTCTTCTGACTTCTAGTCCAAGAGGCCATCCATGTCATTACACTGTCCCTCTTGATTAAGTCTATGTGAAAACAATCCTATTCAGAAGTGTTTTCTCCCCAAATCTTCATTTCCCTGTGCCTAACTGGAAACCACCAAAATCTTGCAAAGACTAAAGATGAGTTAATGGTTCAAAAACAGCATCTCTGTAGACTCCTGAAAGACTTACCCTTGAGCCTGACCAGCCTAGCAGAGCATATGCATACCGATCGTACGGACATACCACCAGATCCACGCGAATGGCCTTCCAGTTTTTTGCTTCCAGCACATTAGACCCTGCAGGCATTTCCCATTTGCTCATGTCTCCCCTCCGATGGTATAATTTTAGAATCAAAAAGCATTTCTGAAAATGGTCTAAAGCATCAACCTTCCTGCTTGGCAGTTTTAGATCTTCAAATGTTGACTCTATGAGGTCACAGTACAAAAGTAACCCCTAAAAACAAAAAAGCAAAAGGGTTTCATTATTCTTTCCCAAGTATACAGGAAAACCATACATTTCACACTGGGCCTCTTTGGAACAAACCTAAAAGACTTAAAAAAAAATCTTTTAAATGCTATTCATTTAGCTACCATGTATCCCTCCTTCCATCCCTGGGAAAGAGGAAGGAAGTGGTCACTGCCTTTTTCCCACTTTGCAGAAGAGGAAATGAGAAAATAAAGGTACTCAACTCAAATCACAGAGATTGCATGTAAATATTGTACTAGCAGGACTGCATTGTCTGAGTTACTAGACAAGGCACTTTTTTTTCTTTTTCTTTTCCCCTCACTTAATAGTATTTTATTTTTTCCAATTACATGAAGATGGTTTTCAACATTCACTTCTACAAGATTTTGAGTTCCAATTTTTTTCTCCTTCCCTTCCCTCCCCCCTTCCCAAGACAGCATGCAATCTGATATAAGTTATACATGTACAATCATATTAAACATATTTCCACATTAGTCATATTGTGAAAGAAGAATCAGAACAAAAGGGGAAAACCATGAGAAAGAAAAAAAAACAAAAGAAAAGAGAAAATAGCATGCTTTGATCTACATTCGGACTCAATAGCTCTTTCTCTGGATATGTACAGCATTTTCCATCTTAACTCCCTTGGAATTGTCTTAGATCATTGCATTGCTGAGAAGAACTAAGTCTAACAAAGTCTGTCAACACACAATGTTGCTGCTACAGTGTACAATATTCTCCTGGTTCTATTCACTTCACCCAGCTTCAGTTCATGTAAGCCTTTCCATGTTTTTCTGAAATCTGCTCATAATTTCTTACAGAACTTCCATTATAATATTCCATTATAACCATATGCTACAAGTTATTTAGCCATTCCCCAAATGATGGGCATCCCCTTAATTTCCAGTTCTTTGCCACCACAAAAAAAGCTACTATAGATATTTTTGTACAAATAGTTCCTTTTCCCGTTTTTATGTTCTCTTTGGAATACAGACCTAGTAGTGCTACTGTTGGATCAAAGGGTATGCACAGTTTCATAGCCCTTTGGGCATAGTTCCAAATTGCTCTCCAGAATAGTTGGATCAGCTCACAACTCCACCAACAATGCACTAGTGTTACAATTTTCCCACATCTTCTCCAACATTTATCATTTTCCTGTTTTGTCATATTAGCCAGTCTGATAGATGTGATGAGGTAGCTCAGAGCTGTTTTAATTTTTACTTCTCTAAGTTATTTAGAGCATTTTTTTCATATCACTATAGATAGCTTTAATCTCTTTATCTGAAAACTGCCTGTTCATATCCTTTGACCATTTATTAATTGGGGAATGACTTGTATTCCTATAAATTTGACTCAGTTCTCTATATATTTTAGAAATGAGGCTTTTATCAGAGACACTGGCTGTAAAAATTGTTTCCCAGTTTTCTGCTCCCCTTCCAACTTTGGTTGCATTGGCTTTGTTTGTGCAAAACCTTTTTAATTTAATGTAATCACAATTATTCATTTTGCATTTGGCAATGTTCTCCATCTCTTGTTTGGTCATAAATTCTTCCCTTCTCCATAGATCTGACAGATAAACTATTCCTTGCTTTCCTAATTTGCTTATGGTATCACCCTTTATGTCTAAATCATGCACCCATTTTGTCCTTATCTTGTTATATGGTGTAAGATGTTGGTCAATGCCTAGTTTCTGCCATACTACTTTCCAGTTTTCCCAGCAGTTTTTGTCAAATAGTGAGTTCTTATCCCAGAAGCTGGAGTCTTTGGGTTTATCAAACAGTAGATTACTGTAGTTATTGGCTACAGTGCCTTGTGTACCTAACCTATTCCACTGATCCACCCTTCTATTTCTTAGCCATTACCAGATAGTTTTGATGATTGCTACTTTATTTGTTTTTAATTTTTATGGTTTTTTTAGTCTTTTTTTATTTTTAGTTTTAGATCTGGTATGGGTATGCCACCTTCCCTTGCATTTCTTTTCATTAATTCCCTCGATATTCTGGGCCTTTTGTTCTTCCAGATGAATTTTATTATTATTTTTTCTAGCTCTATAAAATAGTTTGATTGGTATGGAACTGAATAAGTAAACTAATTTAGGTAGAACTGCAATTTTTATTATATTAGCTTGGCTTACCCATGATCAACTGATATTTTTCCAGTTATTTAGATCTGACTTTATTTGTGTGAAAAGTTTTGTAATTGTGTTCATGTACTTCCTGGATTTGTCTTGGCAGATAGAGTCCCAAATATTTTATATTGCCTACAGTTATTTTAAATGGAATTTCTCTTTCTATCTCCTGCTGCTGAGCTTTATTAGTAATATATAGAAATGTCAATGATTTATGTGGGTTTATTTTATATCCTGCAACCCTGTTAAAGTTTTTAATTATTTTAAGTAGCCTTTTAGTTGATTCTGTAGGATTCTCTAAGTATACCATAATATCATCTGCAAAGAGTGATAGTTTTGTTTCTTCACTGCCTACTCTAATTCCTTCAATTTCTTTTTCTTCTCTTACTGCTAAAGCTAATATTTCTAGTACAATAGTGAATAATAGTGGTGATAATGGACATTCTTGTTTTACCCCTGGACTTATTGGAAATGCTTCTAGCTAGTCCCCATTACATATAATGCTTGCTGATGGTTTTAGATAGATACTACTTATCATTTTAAGGAAAACTCCATTTATTCCTATGCTCTCTAGTGTTTTTAATAGGAATGGGTGCTGTATTTTGTCAAAAAGCTTTTTCTGCATCTGTTTTTCTTTTTCTTGAAAATAAAAAAGATTGAAAATCATAGAATTCCAGACTTGAAAGGGACATTGGAGGTCAACTAGTCCAATCCACTAGCTGATTCAGAATAATAGCTTACATTTTTAAAGGCTTTATAATTTCTAAAGGGCTTTAGCAGTCAATAAACCAATGAGTATTTATTAAGAGCCTACTATGTGCTAGTTAGTGTGGTAGGTGCTGAAGAAACCAAGACACAAAAAAGAGAAACAATCCCTCTTCTCAAGGGATTATTCTACTAGGGGAAACAATCTGCACATATGTATCTATTCAGAATAAGAGGTGCAAAATATAAATAATAAAGTGTAGTTTATCAATAAGTGAGTTAACTATAAGTTAATTAGGAAAGAAGGGAATTAGCAATTGGGAGAAAGACTAGATCAGAAAAACTTGAATGTAGAAGTTGGTGCTCAAGCTGCATCTTGAAGGGACCAAGGGATTCTATGAGATGGAGGTAAGGAAAGAGTGCCTTCTGGGCATCAGGGATGGCCAAGGGTGTAAGCATGGATGGGGATGAGAGATGGAGTATCATATGGGAAGAACACAGAGAAAGTTGGTTTGCCTGAAATATATAATGCAGGAAAGGGAAGAATGGATAATGGAAGCTGGAAAGATAGATTGGAAAGAGCTAAGAAGCTAGAGTAACATGAATCAATACATCCTCTTTCTCTCAATTACTCTTTCAAATAGATCTAGAACATACAACAGGTAGAATCCTGATAGGGAAATCCAAGAAAAAGTTACATTGAGTCAGTTTTCCAGCATAGGTGGGCATAAGGAGACAGGCAGGTCTGTGGACACTGGGGATTAAGTCTAGCAAGGAGCAGTTGGATGGAGCTCTCCAGCACCCAGAAGCTGTACATTTGGGCAAGCAGAAGTCCCAGATACTGAAGTACATATATGAGATACAGGGATCCCTATACTGGGGCATCACTATGGAAGTAGGTGCCATCTAGTACCTTTGTCACCCACTACCCAGTTCCAGATCATAGATCCAGGGCAGGGAGGGGACCTGCAAAGCCAGATGTGGTATTAGGTCTAAGGAGTGGTTGCAGGTCATAGGTTTTGTACCTAGAGAAGAGCAAGTTCCAAAGCATGCAGCAGAGATGTGGATCAGACCTAAAGAGCAGAGAGGGGTCTCAGTTCTAGCCTCTAGCCTAGTCTGAAGCCTACTAGAGCAATAACAAGGGCAGGAATCCTAGACCAAAGGGAGCCTACAGTTTTGTCATTCTGAAAAAGCCAATCTTCTCAGTTAATGAATAGAGGCAGAGCGCAATAGCAGTCTGCCCCTTCTCAGACCCCAAACCAGGTCGGAAGCATGCAAGACTCAGACCAGGACAGCAGCAACCACACTTTGCTCTGAATCAGACCACTTTGGGGGCCCTGGAAGTTTGCAAGTCCCCAACCTGAGCTGTCCCAACGTTCTGGTGAAATATAATACTCAATACCCCCAAGAAAACAGCAACAAGACCAGCCCAGACCTTTTCTCCAAACATGCTTAGACCATGGTCCTAACATTGAGTCTAAAGTCAGGAAACAGATTGGAAGAATGAGCAAACAAAAACGAATCCCACCAAAAAGCTATTATGATGATGAGGAAGCTTAAGACACAAACTCAGAAGAAGAGAATAACTCTAAAACATCTCCAAGCAAAGCCCTGAAGTAAAACCCAGCTTGTGGTTCCTGCTGTCCTGGTCTGAGTCCTGCAAGCTCCCGACCTGGTTTGGGTTCTGAGAAGGGGCAGACTGCTATTGCACTCTGCCTCTATTCAGTAACTGAGAAGATCTGCTTATTCAGCCTGGATTCCTGGAAGAGATAAAGCAGGAGTTAGAAACAGTTTTTTGTAAATGAAGCAAGAGTGCTAGAAGGAAAAAAAATCAGAAAATAAACAAGAGCTATGGAAGAAAATTGGAAAGCGAATTAGCAGTTTGGCCCAAGAGGTACAAAACTTCACTCAAGCAACACACTCCCTGAAAATTAGGATGGGCAAAATAGAAGCCGATGACTCCATGGAACAATAAGAAATATTAAAAACAAAGTTAAAATACAGGGGAAAATGGAAGAAAATGTAAGACATAGCATAGCAAAAACAACTGACTTGGAAAATAGGTTGAAGAGAAAAATCCAAAGTCCTAGGTAGTAGAAAGGAAGATTTGGACTAGAATTTAAAGTTATCCATAAATAATCCACAATATGAGTTAGTCATCTGTGGATAATTGAGTATTGACTATGAATGTAAATCAATTTTAAAATTTTTTCCCAAAGTCATCAAAAGAGGACAAACTGCCAAAGGGAATAGCATTTATCTACTGCTTTTTCCTCCTCTATGTAAGCAGAGAACACAGTCCATGACAACACAGAAAGGAAAAGAAAATAAGACACATATAAACTTCTCTTCTATGAAAAGAAGCCTAGGGGTAAGTGATGATGCATGCCTATAGACCATGCTGCTGGAGAAGGGGAAGCTGGGATTCCTTGAGCTCAAGAGTTCTGAGCTGCAGGAAAGCTGAAGCCAACTGGGTATCTACACTAATTTCCACACCAAGATGGTGAGTTTGCAAGAGCTGGGGGCTGCCAGGCTGCCTAAGACCTGCCTAAGTGGCGGATTAAAATGGAGCAGATTAAAGCTTCTGTGCCAATCAGTATTGGGATGGGTCCTTGACTGGCTGCAGCATATCTAGCAATGGTGAGATAGTCGAGGAAATAAGCTGGGGTTATATAATCAAAGAAGCCAGCTGGAAAATGAAAGGAAGTGGAGGTCCTGCTGAGACTGAGGATGATGGGTTTCAGAGAGGCGGGGCTCATACTGCAGCATAGAAGAGGAGGAGGATGGAAGTAAAGGTTTGAACTCTTCTTGATCTAACCATTCCTGAGGTGTTTTCTCTATTTTTGTTTCACTTCTTGTGAATATTCAGAGTAGCAAAAATATATTCATGGTCATAAAGCAACTTATAGGGCAGCGAATAACACCTTTGGGAGCATAGCATTTGGGAAGATCTAAGCCATTGTCCTCTGCCATCAATGTAATTAGTTAAGAATGACCGAAACAAACGTGATACGAGAGATGAAGTGGATATTTCTGGGGCCAAATTCAATGGGGCTAATATAATGTTCAAATAACTAAGCATTTCTTAGGTAGCCTGAATTTTTTAAAGAAAGTCTTTATTTTATCTTTTTTCTTAACCACATGTAAAAACAACTATTAACATTCATTTTTTATAAGTTTTTGTTCCAAATTCCCTCCTTCCTTGAGAAGGTAAGCTCTTTTATATAGATTTTATGTATGCAGTTATGAAAAACATATTTCTGTATTTAGCTTAATGTTTTACCTGTTTTTCCCATAAGTTGGTAACTCTCTGTAAAAGCTGGTCTTCTTGTTCTTTTTCTGCTCCTGGGCTAGTTATCAGAAAATCTACATCATGCCCAAACTCCTTTCTCCTAAGAAAGTAATGAAAAACACAGTGAGAAGTATTCATTCCCATGGGATGCCATAGGATTGTCAAGCAGCATCAATGGTCTAACATTTTTAATTTGGCATAAGGTCTTTGGGATGGGGCGGATCTAAGGTAACAGTTAGTGAAAGATTAAACTAAACTGTGCTTCTTTACCTTCGGAACCCTCCTGTCGTGGTGACTAAAGCATCAGGCAAAAAAGTCCAGACAGCTTCTTTAACTAGTAAGCTCACTGCATCTGCTTCTGCCTTGGACACACAGGCAATGATGTCATCATAATAACGGAACCCTGAAAAACAGTTTGACACATCCACTGGAAAAAAAAAAAGCTGCAGACAGTGTGTGAAATATCCCAATCTAGGCTGGAAGTGGATCATGCATTCCTGTAACTCTCCTGGATGACACAAACAATAATGAGAGTGATCATTTCTAGTCAATCAGATATTACCCGCTTCGTGTTTAAAAACAAGTTTAAACCATTTACTGACCAGCTGTTGTTTGCTTGTACATTGACTTTCCTGCTGCTCCAAGACTGTCCCATTAATATTCTTGCAACTTATGATGCAACTTTGACTTGGATGGAAGGGATTTTTTTAAAGTTCCTATTCAAGTTGTATGGTTGTGAGACATAAAACCTCCTCAGTCTCTGAAGAATTGAAGATTGATATCACATAGAGGGCAGAATTACAGAATTTGGGAACTGGACGGGAACTCAGCAGCCGGCTAGCACCAGACACACACAAAAGGAATGCCCATTATAACTAACAGTGGAGACAATGGGCAGGAGCAAAGTGGCTATGAGCAGGCTGCAACATACAAACAAACAACCAAAAAGAGGAACTTCAAAGAACAGAAGTAAAAGATGTTATAGGGCAATAGATGATGGGCTGGTCACATGGCAAGGGTTAGGGATGGTGAACAGCCAGCCACAGGTACTACTGGTATCATCACAATGTCAGGAGCAAGTTGGGTGCATCCCCAGGAGTGAGCTTACGAGAGGATGTAGCAGAAATGAACGAGTGGTGATTTCCATCACTGGAGAGAACTCCTGAATTGATGTGATCAGTCAGTCAATAAACCTTTATTAAGCACCATTGTGCTAAGCACAGGGAGATGCAAAGAAAGGCAGGAGACAACCCTTGCCCTCAAGGAGCTCTGTGATCCAATCCAATGGATCAGAGATCCACTTGGGGATGTTTGTAGACTAGGGATGATATTTGGGTTTTGGAGATATGATGCTTTTCTTAGATTTTTTTGGTTATTTTTAATCATATCTTTATGTACATGTTGAAAAATGGCTTTTAAAAAGATTCTATAGCCTGGTGGCAGCCAAACTATAGAGGGCCTTAAAATAGAAAAGAATTTGTATTTTCTCCTCTACACCTTATTGGTAATGAGGACCTATTCCAGGTCTTTGGGTGGGGAAGTGATGTGATCACAGTCATGTTTCTGTCTGGTGGAGTGCAGGCTGGTTTCATAGAGAACAAAATGTCAAAAGGACAGGGAAACCTTTATTTATTTAAAATTATCACTTTATTTTTAACGTTTTTTTTATTTGAGTTCCAAATTCTCTCTCTCTCTCTCACCCCTCCCCTACCCATTGAGAAGGCAAGCAACATGATACCAATTCTACATATAAGATCATGCAAAGTATATTTCCATAGGCACGGAAACTATTGAAGGTATGAATTGCTAAAGGACTGGTTCTAGGTAGCAGCAGTGGGGACGAAAAGGAAGAGAGAGATGCAAGTGATTATGAAAGAGAGAGTGTTGATTAACTATGGGGAACCAGAGAAAAGGAAGAACCAGAGACAACTTCAAGATTTCCAGTCGACTTGGCTGGGAGAATTGTGGTTCTGATAGCAAAATTATGAAGTCAGAAAGTGAAGCTGGTTGTGTGGAGAATTTTGTATGCATTGAGGTTGAGGCAACCACAGGGCTTTGGACATCTGAAAACATAGAACTGAAACTTGAGAATAGGGTTCGTGTTAGAGACAGAGAATGGGGCCATTATGTTGGCATCTTTCCCTCAATGCCTATCATATTAGACTACTGAGAGGTACCATGGTATAGGAAATTAGAGTGCATGGTATAGGAAATTAGACCTGGGTTTGGATTCCACCTCCAATGCTTATTAGCTGTGTAATTTTGGGCAGGTTATTTCACCTCTCTGAGACTCATTTGTCTCATTTCTAAAAATGAAAATGTTGGACTAATTGGCTAACTAATCTATGCTCCTATGGTCCCATTTACCTCCATCCAACCTTTCTGTAATTGACTTCCTTTGACTGCTCAAAGAGGATGCTTGAATTCAGCTGTCATTCCAGGCTGGTCCCAAGGGCACATCAGTAGCTTACCTTGGGGTACAGCCTGCTTACCTTCCTACCCTAGTCCTAGGTAGCCATCAAAAAGGGGGAAGGAAAGACCATCAGATCTACAGACAGCTCACATGCTGCTCTCTGAGACATTCTATCTCCCCTTCTTCCTCTCACCTCCAGCAACAGCCTCAACATATTAGAGCGACAGCCCCTTACACAGACTCATTTACCTGCTTCCTGCATTTTGGTAAATCTCAGGCTTTTGTCAGATCGGATTTCCCTTAGTGTCCGGAAGCCCATTCGGTACCATTTCTCCGACGTCTTTATGCCCACTCCAAACACGGATGTAAACAGCTAAAGCAAACAGGAAGGCATGAGTCACAAGGAACTGTACAGAGTTATAGAGATAATAAAATAACATTTTCAAGCACTCAAAGCCTGACTTAGAGTCAGAGGATCTGGGTTCAAATGTTGGCTCTGCCATTTTACCACCCGTGTGGCCTTAGACAAGTCACTTCATTTCCCTAGGCTTCAGTTTCCTCATCTGTAAAATGAAGGGGTTGGAACGGATAGGGAGGCAGGCAAGAGGCATTTATTAACCTTTTACTATGCGCTAGACATTGTGCTAAAAGCTGGGGATTTCAATATAAGCAAAAAGTAAGACAGTCCTGCTCTCAAGGAGCTTACATTCTAATGGGGGGAAGGCAGCACATAAAGAGAGAGCTGAGAAGCAAGACCAGGGAATGGAAGCAAAGTCTGGAGATTCAGAAGCAGAAGTAGGAGTGGAATGAAGGTTGGCCTGCCTGGGCTCCTTCTCAAAATGGGAGCCTTAGAAGGAACTCACCAATGGGAAAATGGGACCCAATGATGGAGGAATGTTCCAGGGAGAGAAGGCAGCTCAAGTGAAGAATCAGAAGGAGAGGGAGGAAGAGAATGAAGATTGGTCAGCTACATTCCCAAGATGGAGGCCTCGGAGGTCCCTTACTGCTCTAAAATCTATGCTACAGTGATCTGATGCCTTCTGCCCAGGATTTGTCTAAATATATCTCCCTCATTAGAACATAAATTTCTTTCAATGATTATTTTATTTATTGGGTTTTTTTTATCACGTTTGCCTAGCACATTTTGTTGTTAGTCATTTTTAAGTCATGTCTGACAACATTTAGGGTTTTCTCGGAAGAGATATGAGAGTGGTTTGCCATTTCCTTCTCCAGCTTTCTTTCTCCTTTCTCCACCTTCCTTTCTCTGCCTCCACTTTCCTTTCTCTCCCTTCTACAGACAACAAACTAAGACAAACAGGATTAAATGACTTGCTCAGGGTCATACAGGGAGCAAGTGTTTGAGGCTGGATTTGAACTCAGGTCCTCCTGACTCCACACTGGCACTCTATCCACTGTGCCACCCAGCTGCCTTAGTTGTATTTCGAAGTAATTTCTAAGCCTGGGGTCTGTGAACTTGTTTTAAAAAATAAATATTTTGATACCTGTATTTCAGCATAATTGTTTTCATCGTTACCCTATGTATTTTATATAGCTAGGTAACACAATGGATACAACACTGAACCCAGAGTCAGGAAGACCTGAGTTCAAATACAACCTCAGACACTTACCAACTGTGTGACCCTGGGCAAGTCACTTAACCTCTGTTTGCCTCAGTTCCCTCATCTATAAAATGGGGATAATATTAGTACCTACCTCCCAGGGTTGTTGTGAGGATCAAATGAAATAATAATTATACAGAGCTTTGCACAGTGCCTGATACATAGTAAGTACTTTATAAATGTTAGTTGTTATTGTTGCTATTTCAACATAATTGGATTTCTTTGTAATCCTATTTTTATGCAGCTAGGACATAATGAACTTGGAGTCAGGAAGATCTGAGTTCAAATACAACTTTAGATACTTACTAGCTGTATGACCCTGGCCAAGTCACTTAACCTCTGTTTGTCTCAGTTTCCTTATCTGTAAAATGGAGATACTAATAGCACTTACCTGTCAGAGTTGATAGAAGGATAAAATAAGATAATATTTGTAAAGCTTTTTTCAGACCTTAAAGTACTATATAAATGTTAGCTATTATAAAAACATTTTATAGAGAATGGGTTTATAGGTATCACCAGACTGAGAAAAGGGTCTATTTAACACAGGAAAAAGTTAAGAACCCCTGATCTAGTGTAAATCAGTTATTTTAAAATAAGTAAAACTGTGATCTAGACAGGTGAAGTGAGTTGTCTGAGGCTACAGGGCTGGTTTGTGGTAGAGCAAGCCATGACCCTGAGCCTGCAAAGGGTAAGTGAGTGGAAGCCAGATCTTCTGTGTCCTCACCATTCATATCATATCATGCCATTTCTAAACTCTTAAGCAGTTGCAGGATGATTAAAGTGAAAACTTACTTTGAAAGACTGGTAGCGCTCATCATTTAGCACAGCTTGAACTTCCAAACTTTCTCCCTCTTCAATAATTGCCTACATGGGACAATTAAAATGTTTTGTCAGAACTCACTTAGTTACACAACTAACAATCTAGGGAGCCTCTGGTTTGAAGACTCGGAAATTCTAATGTAACGATTGTGCTTCATACTTGAAGAATCTGCAATTACATACTCACCTCCACCACACACATACTCACAATTTGAAATTGAGGAAACAGATATTGCCAAGGATTTTTCATGGGTATCTGGGAAATCCTCATAAGATTTTCTCCATTCCCTCCTTATCCCCAAGGGATATGAACATAGTCCTTTTTAAAATTTTTAAAATTCTGAACTTAACAAATTCCAAATATAGTAGTACAGAAAAAGAGGATTATACATGAAAATGGGACTTCCCATTATCCAAGCTGCTTTTCTGTTAAAGCCTGGGGACATAAACTCCAAACTTCCATTTAAGGAGAGTTCAGCCCAAACATCTCACCTCTCACCTGGCTTCAGTAGCTTGGGACTCCTCTGACTGACTTCTCTACTATGCCCCCTTCTCCTTCCCTCCCTCTCTCCACTGGGTACCTCTCTCCCTCTCCCCATCCCCCAACTTTTCAGCCTCTTTTGTGTATTGTATTCCTCTATTAGATTATAAGTTCCTTGAGGTCAAGGACTGTCTTTTTTCATATTTGTATCCCTACCATTTAACATAGTGCTTGGCACATAGTAGGTGTTTAATAAATATTTATAATATTGATTTAATATCAATGAGTTATTTAATATTTCATTTATTTTAATATTAATTTAGTAATTTAATATTATTTAAGGTTTAATGTGTTGATAAAAAGTATTGACTGACCGGCTGATTGACTTGTGTGATGAGGACCAGGTATTACTAATAACTTTTTGTCATGCATCTATTTCAATGACAAAAATTGTTGCTCCCCGTACATATATTTATAGAATGATGGGTTCTGAACTACTAATTACAGCCCAGGAAAAGGCCCTAGGAGTCAATGTGAGCTACTTATCTACTTCAGAATGGACAAATTTCCTGAGAATTCATTATCACCGTTTCAGAACTGTAAGAAACCTGACATCAGCTAGGCTTATAGTTCTGGGGGCAGAAGGGACATTAAAGGCCCCTGAGTTCAACCTCTTCATTTTATTGATGAAGAAAAAAGAAAAAGGGATTTGCTGAAGCCACTCAGCTAGTCAGTGGCAGATGGAAGACAAGACCCCAGAATCTCCTGTTCTTTTCCTATAACACATCACCGCTTCTCCTTTTCTTTCCCAGGATGTTGGCCCCTCACCAATTCATCCTGGCCATGTAAACAGAATCTTAATATTTTCCCATCTATGCATATGCATGCACACACATACATGCATGCACACACATGTGCACATACAACACACTTACATGATAGACAAATAGACTAAATGTATACATGAAACACCATGAATAAAAGCCATCTCTGTGTTACCTCCATGATACCTTTAACTTCATCCCCAATCCACGGCAGTCCTTCTGTGTCTTTCATGCTTACAATAGCAAATGGAAGACATTTCAGCACAGAGGTTGCTCTCAGAAACGTCAGGCAAAGGACAGGATTTTCTCTAAACTCGTAGTTTTTTGCCAGTATCTCAAATGCATCCTAAAAAGTAAATCCAGATTTGCAAATGCTGAAGCAATTCAAGTGACAAAGAAAGTCAACGTTCAAGAGCTAAAAATAATAGTTAACATTTATGTCAAGCTTTTGGTTTGCAAGTGCTTTACATTGTTTGTATTATTCGATCTATACAATAATCCTGTGAGGTAGGTACAATTATTATTCCCATTTTACAGATGGGGAAACTAAGGTCGATAATAATACTAGCCAGCATTTATAGACTGCTTTAAGATTTGCAAAGCACTTTATATATGTTCTCTTATCTTTTCCTCATAATCCTGTGGAGTAGATGCTATTACTATAGCCATTTAGAGATGAGGAAACTGAGATTGATAATAGTAGTAGCAGTAGTAGTAGTAGTAGTAGTAGTAGTAGCAGTAGCAGTAGTAGTAGTAATAGTAGTAGTAGTAGTAGTAGCAGTAGCAGTAGTAGTAGCAGCAGTAGTAGTAGTAGTAATAGTAGTAGCAGTAGCAGTAGTAGTAGTAGTAATAGTAGTAGTAGTAGTAGCAGTAGCAGTAGTAATAGTAGTAGCAGTAGCAGTAGTAGTAGTAGTAGTAGTAGTAGTAGTAGCAGTAGTAGTAGTAGTAATAGTAGTAGTAGTAGCAGCAGCAGCAGCAGCACCAACAGTAGTGAAGGAGGAGGAGGAAGACAAATAATTAGTGGATAGAGCTCTGGGCTTGAAGTCAGGAAGACCTGAGTTCAATTCTGGTCTCCGACACTTATTGACTGTGTAACCCTGGGTAAGTCACCTAATCTCTGTTTGCCTCTGTTTTCTCACCTGTAAAATAGGGTCAATAGTAGCACCTACCTTTCAGGTAGGCTGTTGTGAGAATCAAATGAGATAATCTTTATAAAGCACTTAGCACAGTGCTTGGTACATAATAGGCCCCATATGAATGCTTATTCCCTTCTCTTGCCTAATAATAATAAACAATAACATTTATATAGCACCTTAAGGTTCACAAAGCGCTACAAGCATGTTATTTCATATTTATCACCCCTATTTTACAGGTGGGGAAACTGAAGCTGAGAGAGATTGAGTTAATTACTTAGGGCCTCATAGCTAGCATCTGAGGTAGGATTTGAATTTAGATCTTCCTGAATCCATGTTCAACATTCTATCCAATGAGCCACCTCGTGGCCTCAAAGGCCAGCGCTCAGTTTTCTACACCAGAGGCAATACCTCCGTTTGAAAAGGAGACTCCAGATACTGGTCAACTGATGCTTCACAATGACTCATCCAATTTCTTAGAGTAGAAAGTTAGGATAGGTGAATACCCCAAATCTGATGTAAGGAGGTTAATTTACTAAGGAAGTGAACAAATGCATGTTAGTATACAATTGTAATTACAGAGTGACTATGATATGCCATTATTGATAGGCTGGGATAGGAATACCTGAATTAAGACCTGTCTCAGATATTTACTTGTATGACCCTGTGCAAATCACTTAACCTGTATGCCCCAGTTTCCTCATCTGCAAAAGGAGGATAATAATAGCCCCTACTTCCCATGGCTGTTGTGAGGACAAAAGTGCTTTGCAAACCTTAAAGCCCTATATAAATGCTAGCTGTTACTATTATCAAGTCTATTAGCTTGGGGAACTTCCTAAGTGGGAACTTGGTTCACCAGTGCAAGGTTGCAACCTATTTATAACTTAGTAGATAAGTCTTAGAGTCGCTTGAAGTATATAGAGGATAAAGAACTTGTCTGAAGTCATGTGACTAGTAAGGGTCAAAGTCAAGATCTGAACCCAAGTCTTCCCAATTCCAAGTCCTAGTTTAGTTAGTCAGTAAGTCAGTCAACAAGCATTTATTGAGGGCTTACTATGTGCCAAAAACTGTGCCGAGTGGTACTCATTCCCACATTTACATTAACTTTATAAAGCATTAGTCACAGAAAGTAATAGATATTTCTTAATTATCTGATCAGTGCTGTGGATAGTTACCGAGGGGATTATCCAAAAACTGGCTTTACAGTCTTTATTATTTGAGGAAAGGGAAACTTTCCAGAAGTAGGACCAATGAGAATATAGTACGTGGATGGGAGGGACACTCCAGATGCCCTAGAAAATCTATAATCTGGCCAATTTGCTTGTGGATAAATGGAAATTGACTGTAATGTGCTCATTTTCTATAGATATTGCTTTATATTAACTACTTTACCGTAAACCTTTGGTTATGGTTGTTTAAGGTTGTCCGTCTTTGGCAAGCATATTGGGAGATGGCTTTCATTGCAGGTGGTAGAATCTTCAAGGTGCCTGCGTGTGGGTCTGGATTAATTGAACCAACCCCGCTCTCCTAGGCAAGAAAGCAGAAAGTGAGTCTCAAGTTTTTGGTTCTAGAACCCATAGTAATTTCAACAGAACACATTCAATCAAAATGATACTAAGTTTGTAGGTATTCAGAAGAAATACTCTTTAATTTGTTATTTTAGATTTAATGTAAGTTTATTTTAAATCATAGGATCTTAGAGCCAGTGGGACCTTAGTGGTCATCTAATCTAACTCCCTGTTACCCCAGGCCAGGAGGCAGAACAATAGACCTGTGGTAGCAAGAAGGCAGAAGCTGCTGCCTTAATGAACATATTCATTTTTCTTCCACCCTGAGGCTGTTTGGAAGTAATAGATAAAAACAAGAAGCCCTATAACGTCTGGGCTAATGACACAGCAGTATATACAAGGTGGGGGAAGGTGAAAGAGAGAAGACAGAAAAGAGAAGGTGGGGAGGGAGAAGGGAGAGAGCACCAGGGGAGATTTCCTAATAGAGCATGAAGCTCTAGGGCCTTGGTGTGTTGGATGTGGAGACCTAGGTACCAATCCCACCACAGACACTAGCTGTGTGGCCCTGAACAAGTCACTTAATTTCTCTGAGCCTAGGTTTCCTGAGGGAGTTGGACTCAATGACCTTTAAGGTTCCTTTCAGCCCTAAATCTGACACTGTAACATCCATTCTGGGATATTCCCAACTTGCACTCACATGCTTGAGATGGGTTTTGCAGAGAATGGCTTTTACCTCAAGTTTGAGATGTCCACTCCATAGCCCATGAGCCCTCAATGGTGTGCTTCCTATTAATAGTCAACCGGTAAACACAAACAGCTCTTAGGAGAGGCATTTACTAAAATAGTATAGACAAATAGCTGCCATAGAGCATTTTCCCTGAAAAACCCGGGGTGTACTCTCCAACAAATATGTATATACATATATATGTAATATCTATCAGAAGAGTGGGTAAAAACTTCCAGAACAATGGTAGAGAGTCATACATGTAGAAAACATATAAGGCCGAGGCAACTTATAACAGCTATGCGATACAGTCTTGACATCCTTTCTCTCCTAGTAGAGTCCTCAGGAAATTCAACTTTCATTTACCAGGGCTATTTTCCCCCTACTTCCTTTGCTCTCTCCCTTTTCTGCTGCCACATGTCACCTTACTGGAAGCTTCTTCTAACCTTGAGTGACTGCTTCTCTATATATCCATGTGTCTTCCTCAATTGTTCCTAGAACTCTCTTGAATAGATTCCCCAACTGGATTCAGTTTCTCCTTCTAAGTAGTTAGTTCCATTGCTAAGGACTATGATAAATAAGGATGGAAAAGAGAGAAAATCTCCTTCCCCACCCCTTTCACCACTACCCCATCACCAAGAAATGAAGAGGTGGGCTCTTCCTCAACTGCTGACTCTCTCTCCAACTTCCCAGACTTCTAAACTCACTGATAGTTTCCAGGGCTTGGATATTTAAAGCCCTACAAAGAGACAGTATATTTTTCAATTGAATAATAATAAATTTATTAAAGGTCTAGTATGTGCCAGGCACCATGCTAAATACTACAGTGAACAATTGAAACAATCCCTTCTTTAAAAGTACTTCCATCCTAATGAAGGAGACCAGAAGTATGCATATAAATAAAGGCAGCATAAATATAAAGAGAAGAAATGCGAACACATATGAAGTAGTCAAATATAAGTTTCTTTGGAAGGTAGGACGCTAGCATTTGGGGGTCAGGAAAAGTTTCATATAGATGTTGCTTGAACTATGCCTTAAAGGAATAAAGGGTGGATCTAAGAATGGGATATGAATTCTAGGCATGTGGCACAGTCAGAGTCCTGGATGCAGGAGATAAGGTATCTGGTGTGATCATTGTTCGCCATTCCTCCATAATGACTCATTTATAGGATTTGTTCAACTTCATAAATGGATAACCTGATGTGGCCAAATTTTTAGTTATTGGTTAGGTCCTGTACTTTCAAGGACCAACTACTTTACAATCTTCTGAATATGAGAAGTTGGACTAGATCATCTCTGTCACTCCATAAGTATAGTCCTAGCAAAGAGTCTGTAGTCTGTAGTCAGAGCCCAGCTAAGTATGAAAAAAGACGCATGACCAGAGGAAATGGTCACCAAGCCGTGAAGATTTTCACTATAGCAGTGTAGCAATCTGAGTTGGAATATGCAGACCATTAAGATCATAGGTCTTGGGAAATATCAAAGTAAGAAGGAGTTTATTTCTCATTTGAAGAAATTATTCCTAAGTCAATGAAATTTATTTCTATCTAACTTACCACAAGCTGATATTTTCCTTTTGTGTCCACTGGCTTTCCAGCTTTCATGCATTCAATCAGCCAAGAGACATCAAGGAGCTCAAACTGTTCTGTCTTTTCCATTTTATGTGCTCTGAGCCACGCCAGGACATCTGAACCAGAATTGTTTTCTGCCACAATGTGAGTCACAGAATTGCTGTGGGATAGATGACAAAACAGTGAATGGTGATGTTGTTGTTGTTGTTTAATTAGCAGGGACCCCTTTCTTATTGTGCCATTAAGGGATAAGGATAAGGCTTGTGAGGGTAGACTTTCCATTTCCTGGAGAAGAGATGCATGCACTAGATGCCACCATGAAATATATGAGCTCCCAGGGTGATATACAAGGATTATTTACTAATGAGACCCTTTTTAATAGTGGTAGAATAGAAGAAAAGGTGCCTGAGAGTGCTAAAAATCACAATATTTTTAGACCTTCTATAAACAGTACCTTCATTATTGGCACTTCTAGATAGGAAATCCTCATTCGATAACCAACAAAAGGATATAGTACTAGAGGAATGATATCACTCTTGACAGGTCTACTATAATGAAATCAGACATTTCAACTAAATGGTTCAGATGGCTCAGAGATTCTCATTAGAGGGGTGAAAAATGAGTTGGTAAAGTTTATTGTTTTTTACATGCATCCAAAGGCATTTCATGGTACAGTTACTCAATCTCATTTTGCAAATAAACATCTACAAAAAAGATAAATGTGAAAAGGATTAGCTTATTAACTTATGAATCAACATCTTTTGCAGAGAATGAGGAGGTAAAAGTAGAGGAATTCTATTAAGAACTCAACAAGACCCTCTAAATTAAATCAATATATATTCCAATATTTGGTAACTTCAATGCTAGTATGTGGACATAAGGAAGTGTGTTGGAAAATGTGGTTCAGGAGTAAGAAATGGGTGAGAGAGAGAAAAGGCCTATAGACTATATATATAGCATGAATTTTTGAGATGAGAATAGGAAACCACTGGACATGGTCAGCATGAAGTAACACTATCAGAAATTAAACCAACTATATTTTAACAAATAGGAAAATAATGCTTACTGATGTAGGGACCATTTTCTTCTTTTTTTTAGCTATTTCTATATTTTTAATTACATGTAAAAAAATTTTAACATTCATTTTTAAAAATTTTGAGTTCCAAATTCTCTCCCTTCTTCCCCTCCTCATCCTTGAGAAGGCAATTTGATATAGATTATGCATCACAGTCATGCAAAACCTATTTCCATATTAGCATTTTGTGAAATAAAACAGACAAAAAACCAGAAGAAAATAAAGTTTAAAAAAAGTATGCTTCAATCCGCATTCAGACTCCATCACTTCTTTCTCTGGAGGTGGATAGCATTTTCCATCATAAATCCTTCAGAATTATCTTGGATCATTGTATTGCTGAGAATAGCTAAATCATTCACATCTGATCATCATACAATACTGCTGTTACTGTGTACAATGTTCTCCTGGTTCTGCTCACTTCACTTTGCATTATTTCATGTAAGTCTTCCCAGGTTTTTCTGAAACCATCCTACTCATCATTTCTTATAGCATAATAGTATTCCATCACAATTTTATGTTATAATTGGTCAGCCATTCCTCAACTAATGCACATCCCCTCAATTTCTAATTCTTTGTTACCAAAAAAGAGCTGCTATAAATATTTTTGTGCATATAGCTCCTCCTCCCCCCTTTTTCATCTCTTTGGAATACAAAGCTAGTTTGCTGGATCAAAGGGTATACACGGTTTCATAATGCTTTGGGCATGTGGGAACCATTTTCAAATCAACTCTCTATGTACAGATAATCAATTTATTGGAAGAAAGATCAAAATCTATACTAAATTATATAGTATATATAGAGTATACAAATGAGAAGATGTGGTCATAATTGAGAATACTCCAAACTGACCTATTTTTAAAAGCCTTTGACACCAAGCAATGGGAAACATAAAATAAGAGACATCAACCCAGATTCTCCCCATTCCTAGGGAAGTCTAAATTAAATCAATCTCCATAGGAAAATTTAAAAAGTCTAGAAACCAGATCAACCAACAAACATTTTATCAGCTTGCTGATCAAAGAGACTTGGCGACCAATGGTACTATTAGTCAATAATATAAACTCATTTATAAAATCTTCCAGAGGAAGACGATGGAGTATTATGAGTAGTATTGCTTCATAAAACATAAAAAGCAATAGGTTAGTGGAAGAAAAGACAATTTTATGGAAAGTTAGGCAAAAGGCTAAGGCTTACTATCATCCCAAAAGCATTTAAAGAAGAAACAAAAGTAGGAAAACAACAGACAAAAAATGAAAACGTGCTATCAAAATTTCTATAACACTTTTATTTATAAATGATAGATAATGAAATTTTATAGAAATGAAAACTGAGGCCCAAAGAAGTAATTTCCGCAAGATTCCATAGCTAATAAATGGCAGTCAGGATTTGAACTCAATCCTGTACTTTTCCACTGCAGCACACCCTTAATCTTAGCTCTGCCACTTAGGACCTATTTGACTATGGACAAGTCATTTCCCTTCTCATTGAGTCACATTTTCCTCATCTATAAAATAAGAACTCTGGACTAAATGATTTCTAACATCCCTTTCCATTCTTAATCTTCAATCCACCAAATGAGCAATCTTTTTTTTAATCACCTTAAGACCCATTCTCACCAATCCTGATTAGACTATGGTGAAATTTCTGTGTAAGAAAATTCAGTTTGAGAACTCTGACTTTCGTTTCCGGTAGTTGATATGCATTTATTTTTATTTTTATATAAAAGACATATTAGAAGTACTTGTTCCACTGTTTAAGTCTGGGAACTTTGCCATAATCAAGTGCATAGTTACAGTTGACTTGCCACTGTACGTCAGTTTCCTCTCTTGCGTGTACAGCTGGGCTGAGTTCTTAGCACACGCACACACACACACACACACACACACACACACACACACTCCCTCCCCCCAGGCAAAGATGCAGCACTTTTGGCAGCAGGAAAAGCTTGTTCTGAGTCAGCCAGTTATAGATTCAAGGACCCCCTGTCAAAGAAACTTTCTATTTCTTTGTCTGAATCTTTATACTTCATTTTTCAGGAAATTTAGGGATTGTAGGAGAAATATTTTCATGTATCTATATACTTTTTTTTCAAAAACAAAAAAATGCCACAGTTTGGAATAAAGGGCAGGTAGTTTGTTTATTTTTAAATTTCAGATGTACCTATAAGGAGTAAGCCTACCATAATGGATGGAGTGCAGACATGGAGCTAGGAAATCCTGGGTTTGACTCACACTTCTGACACTTACTAGCTGTAATGACCCTGGGCAAATTACTTACTTGTTGAGAGTTTGCTAAGGTTCTTCACCTGCAAATTATGTTAATAATAGCACCCACCTCAAAAGTGTTATAAGGATCATGACATTGTATTGTGCATACATGTGCACATATATGATGATTGCAATATTTAAATCATCATACAAATGCCCGCCATCATTATTTAATTAAATTTAAAAATTATTCTCTATTGCATATGATGCCAGACATGGTTGATATTTTGTTTTGGTTTTTTTGAACTGCTATTTTCTCTCTTTGAAAAAAAAAACTGTTACTAGGGATGGTTCACTGAGTAGGAAAGAGAAAGGGATATATTTGAAAATATACATGCTGTAGAAATAAATTGTAAAAAAAATGCAATAGCCAAAACAATTTTTAAACATTTTTTCTCTCTTTTTCTGTCTCTGTCTTTCCGTCTCTCTTTGTCTCTCTGTCTGTCTTCTCTGTATTGCTTTGTTTGTCTCCATCCATCCCTCCCTCTCTCTTTCTGTGTGTCTCTCTGTAAGTTTCTCTCTTTCTGTCTCATAGAAAGAGATTAGATTTTAGCCCTTGAAAGGGTCTTAGAAATCATGTTGTCCAGGTGCCTCGTTTTACCAAGGCATCTGTAATAACAAATCCCAGAGAAAAACAAATGACTAATCCAAGCTGACACAGCTGTTAGATTCAGTATTTACAGACCAAACTCAAGAACGGTTCAATGACACAGTAAATCTTATGGAAATAAAATTGAAGTCAATTGTACTATCATTTTCCTGTAACTATTTTAAGCTGGAGTAGATTCTATCCATACTGAATGTTTGATTGAGAGTGAAAAGGACCCCTGACATGTAGTAACACAAAATTGAACCAAAAATAAAAACCACGCACACAATATAATAATAATTGACAATAGAAAATAGGAATCAGGTGTTTTACACTAATTTTTAAAAGACCAAATTGGGATTTTCTTGAATGAGAGAAAGAGAAAATGTTCAATTTGCCTCCTTACAAAATTAAAGGCAGAGATAATAACATGTAATTCAATAAGAACAGCAAATATCTTTCTTAAAAATACTTCAGTTGCATGTTACAATGAGTAAGGAGAGAAAAGGGGAAGGAGGAAAGGCAAAGGAGAGAAGATAAATAGAGGGGAAGAAAAGAAGAGAGACCATGAGAGGCAAAGTGATGAAGAGGAGAAAGAAAAAGACAAAAGGAGATCCAAACGCCTCACAGGTGAATGTTTTAGTAGATGATACATTCTTCTCTTCACTTTGGCAATGGATGTTAGCGTAAATTATTATCGGTTATCATGAAAATATTTATTGTCTTCTCAATAACTTAGGACAGTCCTATATTCACTGGGAAATTTATTTATTTTTCCTTTCACACCTTTTTAAGTAACAGCTTTCCCAGAGAATTCCAAAGTGTATATGTGTGTGTGAATGCAGTGTGTGTGTGTGTATGTGTGTGTGTGTGTGTGTGTGTGTTTGTGTGAAGTGATGATTTGGGTTCTATACTTATAAACTAAATTTGGAACATGTTTTATCAATACCCTTGTCATTCAAAATCTGTCAGGTTGCCTTATCTTTGTTCATCCCACAAATCCCAAAGTTCATATTTATAATCAGGATTTATTTCTGCATTTGGATCTTTATCACCACCACCCCTTTGCCCTCTCCCATTAAATTGAGCTTTTTGGTTTAGTTGTATATAAGTAGACATAATATATACCAGAAAGACCTTAAAATATAATGACTAGTTTGGAGGTATATCTATCTATCTGCTGAAAATGATTGCCCAGTTATAGTACCTCCCCAGGCTCTGATTTCAGCATATTTGGGAATGTGATGCATTATGCCTGTGTTTGGTGATGGCTGAGTAATGAAACATGGGTTCTTATTCTCAGCCTGCCACTTGCTGGTTATGCAACCTTGACCAAGTTCCAACCCCTCTTCAAGGTCTTAGCTCTTTCCTCTATAAAGTATCCCTTTCAGCAATTGCATCCCATGGTGCCCATGGATCCAAGGGCATCATCATTCTCCTGAGGGTCCCCACAAGGGCTATCCTGCAGAGAAACCTTCTCCAGATCACACACAATGGCCTACACCCACTAGAGGCAGTATGTAAGCAGACTAGATGCACCTGTTAGCCCTCCTAGCCCCTGCCAATAAAATTGTACTCACATGTAGGAGCCCAGGTGAAAGAAAAACAGGAAGACCAGGGTTCTGTGTTAAAGTAGTTGACACCCTTTGGTTTGAGTTGGGGGAAATGCAGAGAAATTGATGGGTTTCTGTCAAGAATAAAATTAAGCATAGAAAAAATCCCAGCACTTTCTCTATGTGCCAACCACTATTTAGTTATTACCCCCTCCCCACCCTTCACCAGAGTGCAAAGCTAAAGAACTCCAAGTTTTTACTGTCTTCCAGAACAAACCAAATTTCTCTTGATTTGTTTATCATGCATCTTAGAAAAGTTAATGATCTTCTTAAATGATTAGTTATTTAGAGCTTAAAATTTTAGCTCAGGATATGTCCATGTGTGTCTGTGTAAGTAACCTGCTTATGTGATCAGGATGATGCTTGTTTGATAAGTAGACTTTTAAATAAGTTGTGTTTCTTTTTTTTTTTAAGCCAATCAGAGTTTTTAAAAATGAAATAAATACCATCCTACCTTAACTCATTTTCGACCCTGAAACCTTTCTTTCGAGCCAGATCCATGAGGAATGTTCTCCGGGTTGCCCCCATTTTCTTCTCCAAAATAAAAAGGACTAATTCATGAAATTTAATTTCATAAATTGTAGAGGAAATAAGAGCATTCATCTTTTTTTGTCTTTTCTTCCCATGGTCTGATTCTGTGGTCCTGATCCTATGCATGTTGGAGCTGTGGCTTCTGGCTGTAAACCCCAACTCGAATCTCTAACTGTGAGCATAGAATGCTAAGTCTTTCTGGTTACCAGGAACTTTGATGTCATCTCACTGCCTTCCTTCTGAAGGCAGAAACAAAGCCCTTGTAGGCTCTATTTTCAATTAGCATTTGTTGAATGAAGGAATGAATGAATGAATGAATGAAGGAATGAATGAATGAATGCATTCCTACTGAAAAAGAAGTGGGGAATGTTTTGCCTTCATTTGATAATACAGTTTTCCCTCTACCCTATCCAAGTAAACATCCCTTGCAACAAAGAATTTTTTAAAAGAGGAAAAGAACCAGTTTGTCAAAACTATTTGATACATTGACCAAGTCTGACAGTATACGCAATATTCTATACCCATAGTCCACCACTCCTGCACAGAAAAGAGAATTAGGCAATTTTCAAGTAACTTGCAATTTCTGTTTTTAAGTACAAATATTATAACAGCATTTAAGAATTTCACCTTGCAATTCAATTCCAATAACCTCATATTTATTAAGCATTTATTATGTAAAAATTTCTGAGTATATAAAAACAAAAACCATACCAGTCCCTGCCTTCAAGTTGCTTACATTCTACTGAGGAACTGATAAATACATTCAAGGTAATTTGGGGAGAAAACGCTAACAACTGGCAGGATCAGGAAAGGTTTTAGAATGGAGGTGGCAGCCAGATTGGGACTAGAAAAAAATTGGGAATTCCATGAGGAGGAAGTGAGTGAGGAAGTAAATTCTAGGCATGGGAGAAAGCCTGTTCAAAGCCACAAAGACGGGACATGAACTAATGAATTCGGGAAATAGTTTGTACAATCCAGTGTAGAACACAGAATGTGGAAGGGAATAATAAGAAATAAGTCTGGAGAGCTAGGCGAGAGCTTATCAGGGGTGTGGGACCTACAGACCTCATGGCCACATCTGGCTTAGATCATGGAGAGCCTTAAATACAGCTGCCGAGCTTCTATTTTAGCTTATATGAAGCAAGAGACTACTGGAAGTTTTTGAGCATGGGGGCAAAGTAGTCAGACCTGGGAATTCGGAATGTTGTTCTGGCAGTCATGTGCTCTATTTTGAACAAGTTTAGTTTGAGATACCCATTGAACTTCTAGGTAGATGTATCCAGAATGCACTTGGCCATGCAGGGGCAGAGTTCTATCAAACTCTAATAGGAATGGATGTCTTTCTGCTCTACTACTGCATTCCATTAGGAAGGAAGATTGAATTGTCATAAAGGCATGGAGGGATATCTCTTAGACGTAGTCTCTAATTCATCACATGCAATAAGGTGACCATAAATTCAAGTGTCTGGCCCCTTATGCAAGCAAAGGAGCTATCAGTGTCAGCATCAAGTGAATAACTACAAGGAAATGCATCTCAGCAGGTACATATCCAGAGGATAATTACAGAAGCAGCCTGGCATCATAGAAACAAGACTAGTCTTAGAGTCAGAAAGACCTGGCTTCTAATCCTGCCTCTGATACATACTGTGATTATAGACAAGTCACAGCTGGTCAGCACCCCTGACATTTCATTATAGACCAATTAAACAACCTCTTGGTGCCCCGCCCTAAAAAAACTCATTATAGACAAGTTATTGATTTGCATCGTTGGGGGGATATCCACGCTGGAAGTTTCACCATACTAACTAAAATGAATAAAAAAATCTGGACCAAAAATAAAATTTAAAATGCGTACACCTATATATGCATGTAAGTATATTTACATAAATGTATATGTGTGTACATGTGTATGTATACTCACACATACATATATACATATATAATCAACATCAGAAGTTCACTGGTACTGGCGATTATTAAACGAATGAACATGAGTGAAAAAGGTATTTATTAAGTCCTTACTATGTGCAAAGTAGGCAGCTAGGTGGCTCAGAGAACAGAAAGTTGGGCCTGGAATCAGAAAGACCTGAGTTAAAATCCAGCCTCAGACACTATCTGTGTGACCCTGGTCAAGTCACTTAACCGGTTTGCCTTAATCCCCTGGAGAAGGAAATGGCAAACTATGCCAGTATTTTTGCCAAGAAAACTCCATAGACAGTATGGTTTATGGAGTTATAAAGAGTCAAACACAACTAAACAACAAAAACATGCAGAGTACTGTGTTAAGTGATTGGGATACAAATAGAAAAGACAGTCCCGACTCTGAAGGAGCTTACATCCTAATGGGGAAAACAATATATATGGAAGGTTTTAGCCACAAATAAGATGAAAAAGTCCCACGGTCCTTAGGGCACAATGGCAAACCAGAGGTTAATGCCTCTTCTTTAATGCCATTTCCACTGATAAAAACAGATCATTTTCTGATGTTGAACATTGGACAGTGCCAATAAGTTTGGTAGGAAGAACTTTCTTTCCTGGGTCTTTAGTAGCTTCTGCTGCAAGGGCATTTGCCAGGCTATATCTCCACTGGGGTTGCTTCTTAGGATAATGGCTGTAGGCACTGGGTTGGAAACATTCCCAGAACTGGGGTTCAAGACCTTGGGCTTTCTCTAATACGGTTTGAGAGAAGTTGGTGGTCAAGGTGGTAGCGGTTGTTTGACTTGTGTGGAACATCCTGCCCGTTGTCTTTCCCACAGGGTGCCTTGCCTTGTTACTTTAGCTAGGCTGGCATACTTGCCCTCTGAGTAGCGGTTGGTTGGCAGCTGGCCCATTCTCTGCAGTTGTTCAAGTCATCCACATTGTTTATGTAAAACCAAAGCGAATTGGACATCATTGAGGGCCACTTGGACATGAGATTTGGGTCTTGGAATCTGACTACCACCTGCAAAGTCAGTGGCATTGGGATTTGTTTATTCTTTCCCTTCAAAGTCACCACTTTTCCATGCTTAAAGCACTTTCTTTGCAAAGTACAAGTTCGCTGTATCCATGTTGGAGCTGTGGAAACGCGACTCAACTGGTTTGTCCGAGGACACATGACTATCAAGATGCAGGGCTGAGGCTGAACGCGGATCTTTGGACCCCAGGTTCAGTGTCTTTTCATTAAAACATGTAGCCTTGTGTGTGTCTTGTGTGGCTCTTTGTGGGATCCAAAACGGGGGTGGGGAGGTGCCTCTTGGTTCTCCAAGGCTAAGACACCTGGGGAGAATTAATTTGTCTGTGTGGATCCTTAGCATCATGATTGAGAATGCTTCCTGGGTCAATTAAATCATGGCAGGAATTTGCCTATGAGGATGATCAGTTCCAGACATTCACGTTTAGCATGGACCTGAGAATATTTTCTAAGACATTTCCTTTCTCCCAACTAGAGAATGATAGTAGGGAGAGAGTACCAGAAGTAAAGTCACTCTCTCCAGAGGTTCTTAACCTTTGTCGTCTCTTCGACTCCTTTGAAAGTCATAAAGGCTATGGGCCTCGTCATAGAAGAGTATTTTAAAAGCAGGGGAGGGGAAAAGAGGGGGGGAAGGAAAAAAATTTACTTGATGACTTTATTATATATTTAAAAGGAATAGGAAGTTGTACACAATAGAGTTGCAGTTTCATATGCAATTATCTTTTTATATGCTATGTTATAGAATTGTCTTATTTGTTTTATTCCATAAATTGTTTTTGTTTTTTTACTCCATAAATTTGTTTTATTCCATAAATTAAAAATAAAATGAATAAATAAAATGAATTAAATAGGATAACAAACAGAACCAATTATATTGAGACACAGTTATCAAAATATTTTTTAAAGTTCCCAGACTCCTCCAAGTTAAGAAATATTATAGTGACACAAAAACCCAATGGTTTTATTCTCTCTCAACCCCAAGAGAAAGAATTCTGCTTAAGAGCAGACACTCAGATGTGATTTGGTATGAAGTGGATCCATTTTGAATCCCTCCCAAGGAGATCTAGTTACTGATTTAATCAAAGGGCCTTTTATCAGATGGTTCCACCTAGAAAGTACTCTTGCAGCCTGGACCCCAGGGACAGCCTTCTAACAAGACTCTAGCATAGATCAGTTAATCTGGAAGGAGGAAGTTTACCTCAACTGCTCTGTAAGAGGGACCAGTTCTTATTGTTCTAGCCCAGCTTCTGCATGTGTGATAAGAGAACTGAACTAAACCATGAACAAAGAAAAAACTAGAACAAAATGAATTAGTTTACTATAAATCTTAAATGATCCCAATTATCCATTAAAAAATTCTTTTGAAACACAAACTGAAGCAAGGGCTTTTTGTTTTTGTTTTTGTTGTTAAACTATTCAGTTTGCTCAAATGGAAAGCAAATTGACATCATTTCTAAAAATTATTGAGTGTTAGATCACTGACCATTTACCTCTTGTGTGATCTTAATAGTATATACAGCCTTTTAAGATCTGCAAAGGGCTTTACATATATTCTCTTATTTTGTCCTCACAACAAGCCTGTGAATCGGGTGCTATTATTATTATGCCCATTTTACAGATGAGGAAACTGAGGCAAGCTGAGATTTAAATGCCTTACCCAGGGTCACACAGCTAGAAAGTGTTGGAGGCTAGATTTGGATTCAGGTCTTCTTGACCCCAAATCCAAATGTCTATTCATACGCCCCTTAGTTGTTCAAGGAGAATTAATTACATAGGAGACTCCTTCATGAAGGAGAGCCCTTAAGGTTAAAGTTTGCTCTTTGGAGTCATCTCATGTTTATAATCAATAAAAATATAAGCCCAGTAGGATCCTGTATTCTTTTTATCTTCCAGACAATTTATATGAATGTGAAGATGTGATTGGCAAACGTCTTCGAAAGTCTGCCTATTCTCTTCTTATATTTTTCTCACGGATATCCCTGGTATCAATCCATGAAAAAGCATTTATTAAATATGCCTACTTTATGCCAGATACTATGCTCTGCCCTGGAGATACAAATACAAAAGTGAGACAGTTAATACTGTACCCTCCAGGGCTTTGCATTGTACTGGGGGGATACAAGTTGTTCACAGATAAATAAAGGATAGATATGTAAGCAGTTGTTGGCACTAGGAAGTAGGCCAGTTGAACTGTCAATCATCCCCAAACCAGAATATCTATTGATCATGCTGATAAAATTCCCTCCCCTCCCCTTTCATGGGTAGAGCTCCTATAGACCATTACATCCCATCAAGAGAAGGGTTTTGACTTTCAAAGTGACTCACTAGCCTCTCCTCTTTGGGGGTATAGTGTACATTTCACAACCTGTTGCTGCCAATAAAATGGAAAGTGAAAATATCTGTACTTTACTCTCTTTCCATCTAGAGGTATATGAATTCAGAATTTTTTAGTAGGCCTATAACAGTTAATACTAATCTCGCACTTTGCTCAACTGTTCTTTTTTTCCCCTTTCTTTTAATAGTATTTTATTTTTTCCAGTTACATGTAAAGACAATTTTTACATTCATTTTTGATAAAATTTTGAGTTCCAAATTTCCTCCCTCCCTACCTCTCCCTGAGATGCAATTTGATATAGGTTATATTTGTGCAATCATGTAAAACCTATTTCCGTATTAGTCATGTTGTAAAAGAAGAAACAGTTTATAAAACAATTACAGTTGCCCAACTGTTCTAAATTAGCTCCGAGCCCCCAACTTCAATCTGAATCAAACATTCAGTCTCTCTAGAAGGAAGAAAGCTCTCCTTCTACCCCTCCCCTACCTCCACCCCCAATGCCCCCCTCCCCTTTCTCCCACTCTATATCTGTAAGAATTAACTAAGACATAACACACAGCTCTGAGTTTCTGCAGATAAAAAACTATCACATTTACTAGTTCTGGAAATAAAATAAACATTTAACACAAAGGTGTTAACACAAGACCAGAGGAAAGTGATTTAAAAATAAGTGAAGAACTAAGTACATATGCCAACCAGCAGGCAGTTGTCAATGAGAAACTGAGGCTTTAAGAGGCCAAGGCTGGATACATAGGTCTGAAAGTCATCTGTCTAGTGGTCATAATTGTATCCATGACTTGTGGCTATATTTAGCTCCCTTGGCAGATCTGTGTTCTCATTGGTGTGACTGATCCCCCATTCAATGCAGATTGCAGTCCCTTCATGCCATTTCATCCTGTGCCAGACATGTGCCCATATCTTTCTATACAATGTTCTGAAAACCTTGCTCTGGATCTCTCACTACTTTATGGAATACAGGGATAATACTAAAGCTATACACCTCTCCTCTTTCATTATCAACATATGAGAACAGGAATAGGGATGGAACTTTTTATTGCATCACCATAGAGAACTCCTAGATGGTGAAATTCACTCAAAAATGCAGGTGTGCACCTTCTATGCAACCTCAAGTCTTAGAGAGTGACAAAGTTAGAATTTGAACCCAAGTGTATACGATTATAAATTCAGCATCCTTTTCAATACACAAGCTCCAATAGTTATCTTGCAGCTTCCCTCTTCCCTAACCTGTCAAAGTGTGCACTCAAAACACATTTGATCTGTGTGCCCTAGTGACTGATTCCTTCTTTGCCCCTTGATTTCTATGGAAGGGATCTGATTAACTTTAGAGAAAATCAAGTCTGATGGGAAAAGCGAGAAGGCAGTAGAAAAAGCCTTGGAAACAGAAAACCTAAGCTTAAGGCCCAGGATCACCACTTTCTTGCTTCACTTGTTACCTGTATGACTTTAGACAAATTAACTCAATCTGCTATCTTCCTTCCTCCTTTCTTCCTTCTTTCTTTCCTCCCTCCCTCTCTTTTTTCCTTCTTCCTCCCTCCCTCCTCTCCTTTCCTCCTTTCTTCCTTTTTCTTTCATTTTCTTTTGATTTTTCTTTCTTTCTTTCTTCCCTTTTTCTCTTTTCCTTCCTTCCTCCCTCTCTCCTTTCCTTCTCTTTCTTCTTTCATTTTTTCTTTCTCTTTCTTTTTTCCTTTTTTATTTCCTTTTTCTCTCTCCCTTCCTTCCTTTTTTCCTTCTTTCTTTCGAAATTGAGCCTCCCTATCTCACACAGGTCAATGGGCTCCCCTCAGGCTTGGCCCTACTATGATCAGCATGGGAGCTTTAAGTTCCTTCACTTTCCAACCTGATCCAGTTTTCTCCTTATTAGAAAACCTGGTGATACTCCCCTCACCCCACTCCCAGAGTTTCACCACATTAATGCCAAACTTAGTGCAGACATGTTCAATAGGCTTAGCTCACTGGAGCTCAGAACTCCTGAGGTCAAGAGATCTCCCTGGCAGGTGAGAATGCATCATTCTCCACCATGCCTGACTCTTCTTTTCCTCATCTACAAAATGAGGAAATTAAACTAGGTGAACTCCAAGGTCTCTCCCAGATCTAAATCTTATGATCTCTCAAGGAGCTTCTAATCATTTGTAAGTTCCCTAACAGGGTGAAGGAGAGAAGTTAGAGAGAAAACAGAAGTAGCTGCTCACACAGTTCCAGGTGTCAGTGGAGAATTGGGAATACACAGACCATCATTTAAACAAATGTTCAGCCGTTACTTGCCGTAACAACAAAACATTTCTGCTTGTGTTAGAAACAAACATAACAGACTCTGGGAGTTAAAACTTCTACTTCCTGCAGTTTTATGTTTTTTATATCAAATATTCATGTACAACTATTTGTGCCAAGCTTCATGTCTGGGAACTTTGCCATCACCAAATGCACAGCAACAGGTTTTGGGGTGGTTGGGTAGGTTGAGTGATTTTTTTTTTTTTTTACTGTTCACCAGTTTCCTCTGTTGTTCAAACAGCTGTGCTGGATGTTTGTGGTGAGTAGATCAAGCATAGAATTTCATACAGCAACAAGTTTAAGGTTTGGAGTTTACTTTTTGTTTATTCATTTTATTTTTTAAATAGCAAAATCCCAGTGAATCTCTCCCTTGGTCTTTAGTAATGATCTTTGGTTATGCCTAAATGATCTTCTCAAAGTCAAGTTAATTGTTAATATTAATCACAATCAGTTTCTTACCTCATACATAGCAGAAAGTACCCAGAACAATGGGAACAAGGGAATAGTTAAAGGAGTAGCCCCAGCCATCCATCCATTCATTCTTTCATCTATCAGTGAAGTCCACTTCTGCAGTCTCTTTGGCATTCACTCCCTCCTCTCCACTTCCACTGCCACTTCCCCATGACCACTTGCCTTATGGTAACCTTCTGATAGGCCTTCTTGCCTCTGCTCCCTTCCCCCTCTAATCCATCTTTCATGTCTCTTCCAAAATAATCTTTCTTTTTGCAAAAATCAACCTGTCACTCTGCTGCTCAAAAATCTTCAGTTACTCCCATTACTTAAAGTTTATACTCATCTTCCTGACTTTGAATGCTTTCCACAGCCTGCTACTGCCCTACCTTTCCAAACTTATCTAACATTACTCTTCATAGTACTTAGTGCTCCAAGCAACCTGGACCACCCTCTACCTACATGTACCTATTGTGTTCTACCACCTCTGTGCTTTTGCTTAACCCTACCTAGTGTGCCCTCCTTCCCCCTTTACCTGTTCAATCCTTACCCATGCTTCTAGGCCAACTTCAGATGTTATCTCCTCTATAAAGCTTTCCTTGATCCCATAGTCACAACCTCCCTTGTTACCACACATAGTGTTGTTTTGCTCCTCTCTAATACAGTGGTCGTAAAAGAAAGGATTATGGTATGATCCCAAAGGATTCACCAACCCTGATCAACTAATCAGAGGGTGGGAAGATGGGTCACGTTTTATCATGGGCTCTCCAAGACATCAGCACTAACTTCTTCAACCATCATAGCTTGCATTTCCCATCTCTGAATTCACCTATCTCTGGTTTCCAGTGTGGCTAAGCTGACATTGGTCCCTGATAGAAGTTACAACCTAACTGGGACCTAGGAAGATGCATAAGTAAAATCCGTTACCATCCCCAACAGTGTCCCCATCCCTATCCTCCTTAGCTGCAATAGGCATCCCTTAACTGGACAGCTCTGCACAATGGAGCAATAGCTAATAAGGCTTTTCCCATCTTCTTTTCATGTTTGAATGGGAAAGAATGAGTGGTAGAAGATGAGCAGACATGGAGGGGTTGTGAACTGTATCCCAAACAGCATTATATTATTTTTTGTCTCTTCTGAGTTTCCCTATTACTATCAAGGACAGTACTATCTTTCCAATCATTCAGGTTTGAAACTCTGATGTGCTTCTTGACTTCTCATTTCTACCCACCATATTCAATCAGTTGCCAAATTTTGTTCTTTCTGCCTCTGCAGCATCTCTTGTCTATGTCCCCTTCTCCCCAGCTAGCACAATACCTGACTACCATTATGGATGGCAGACATTGTCACTTTATAAAGTAGAGGCTAAATCAAAGGCCAGAAGAAACTGTTGTCTCCCAAGTGGTCACTGAGTATGGATAAGTGGCAGATTCTGAAGAGGAGTCTCTGAGACACCAATTTTCTGGTGTTCCCCACCCCCTCTGCCCCACTCTTCCAAATGGTTGGTGTCAGGCATGAGAAAGAATTCTTTTATTTATTTATTTATTTTTAGTTTTCAACATTCATTTTTATAAGATTTTGAGTTCTAAATTTTCCCCCTCCCTCCCCTCCCCACCAAGATAGCACGCAATCTGATATAGGATGTACATGTACAATCATATTAAACATATTTCTACATTAGTTATGTTGAAAAGAAGAATCAGAACCAAAGGGAAAAACCATGAGAAAAAAAAAAGAGAGGGAAAATAGTATTCTTCTATCTGCATTCAGACTCCATAGCCTCAGCAGTCTTCTGACCCTGAAAGATCCCTCTGTTCCTGCAGTCCTCTTCCCTAATTGGTGAATTACTCCTGGAACCTCTATTTTGAGGAAGTGAACAAGCCACCCATGCTCCCTTCTTCATTGCTCTTCTGGCTCTGCTCCTGACTCCCCAGACTTCCTTCCCCTCACCTCCTCCCACCCCCAACAATTTCCAGGTCCCTTTTATGTGTTTTTATGCCCAATTGGAATATAAGCTCCTTGAGGTCAGGGTCAGCTCTTTCTTTTTGTTTCTTTTCATATTCTCAGTGCTTAGCACCAGTGCTTGGTGTATAGCAAGTGCTTAACAAATATTTGTTACCTTGACTAGAATGGAATTCAACTTAAGAATTTCTTAAGCACTCTATGTAAGACGTTATGCTATTCAATAGATAAAGTTAAACAACAAAAACAAAAAGGAGAATGAAAAGCAACCCTTAGGCTCAAACTTATATACTATCAGGAGAGCAGAACACCTACACAGACAGGTCACTTCTACAACTACATATAAAAGTTATAAGGGTCACATATAAGACTTTGGTCTGATTGGATAAATGTTTCAGAATTCTTTCTCATGGATCATAAAAAAAGGAAAAGGACCCACATGTACACAAATATTTATAGCAGCTTTTTCTGTGGTGGCAAAGAACTGGAAATTGAGGGAATGTCCATCAATTGGGAAATGGCTGAACAAGTTGTGGTATACAAATGTAATGGAATACTATTGTACCATAAGAAATAATGAGCAAGTGGATTTCAGAAAAACCTGGAAAGACTTACATGAACTGATGTGGAGTAAAGTGAGCAGAACCAGGAGAACATTATACACAGAGAGTCAAAGATGATATGGAAGAGGAATGTAGATGTCACTTCAATCAATTAGTATCCAAGCAAAAGGTCAGCAAGATGACAAGAGTCAGTACAGCAATATAAGGAATCTATAGGACCTGACTAGGAAAAATACCAGTTAATTTTTTTTGTATGTTAATAAAACGCATGTCCAAATTTATTTACATATTTACAAGGTACACACAAAAGAAGAGATAGATCCATATCATTGGACATTAATGTGAAAAAAAAATCAGTGGAATGCTAACTCTCTTTCAGCCTTTAGACCACAGTCCATTGACTCCATCAGTTTCATTCCCAACAGTTAAGACAGTACCTGGAATATATATAGTAGGTGCTTAATAGATGTTAGTTCACTTACCAAATGGAAAAGTTCCTCATATTATTAAATGGACAATATGATCTTGTTAATTACAACCTATTGATGCATTCTACTCTTGTCCATGTTCTCCCAGAAGTTTATCATGGGGGATCTGTCCAACTTGCTGCAGGCCTTTCTTGCTTTCTTCTGATATTGTGAGAATACCATTGGAGTACTTAGACTATCCACCTGTCACCCTTTGCAGCTCATCTTTTTCTATCTAAACATTTCTTTGTCCTTCATTCATTATTTATTGAAGTCTACTCATGCCTATCAAAGTCAGATCTCTCCATTTTCCTCCATGTAATATACATTTTCAATTCTTCAGAGTCTGTTACATTCCATGTATCACAGCCAGGTAAACAGTGACATATTCCCACTTACCTTTCCCTCACTCTCATTCTATGGCCTGCCTGATTAGTTAGTGGTGGAGCACTTCTCCTACAGCTGCCAGACCAGCATGCACTTCCTCTGTAACTATTTCTTTGGCTTCTTGGGAGCCACTTAGGACCATGGTGGAAAATGGTGACCTGGTCTTGGTCATTTGCCAAGTCAGGTCCTAAAGATTCCTTTGCTTTGGGTCTCCCAGTCACCTTGCCTGTCTTTTGCTGGAGTACTCTCCAATTCCTGGCTTAAGGAAATCCTATTAGCTTCACTTCAGTTTCTGGCCAAGCTCAGGTCTTTATTTTTCCCTAGCATTTTCACATTTTTCTGCCCTCACTGAAGAGGCAATATGATACCCTGGGAAGAGTGGTGGATTTGGGTTCAAAAAACCTGGATTTGAAACTTGGCTCTGCTACTAACCATGTGACCTTAAGCAGATCATTTCACTTTGGTGGGCTTTGGTTTCCTTATCTGCAAAAAAAAAAAAAAAAAAAAAGAAAAAGAAAAAGAAAAAAAAAGAAAGCTGTGTGTGTTTATTTGTGTGTGTGTGTGAACTAGATGACCCCTAAGGTTCCTTCCAGTCTTAAATCCTATATATTGTCTTAATAATAGTTACTGACCATTCCTTACTGTCAGAAACAGGAAAATTGGATTGCCAGTCTAGAGCAAGAGCAAGACCGGTCAGTAAGTAGTTAAAGCCAGACTGACACAGGTCAGGGCAGTTGTCTTGCACAGGTGGATGTGAAGGTCAAACTGAACACGGATTCAAGTAGGCATCTGATTTACGAATTAGTAAAGACAAAGCAGGATATAGGCTCAGGGCAGGCAGCTAATATTCAAAGTAAATGAAATTAGGAGGGCTTGATTCAAAACAATCAAAGGCAGTAAGAAGGTCAGACACAGAGAGCAAGAGTTTCAGAGAGAAAATATGCAGTACCCTGGATAGCTCTCTGTGAGAGACCTTGCTTTTTTTAGAATCCAAGCTCCATTCAGTTGTCTCCTTCGACTATCAGCCAGTTGTTAAAGAAGTCCCTGCAGCAGCATAGTCCCTATGGAGCCAGGGAATCATTCTCATTCCTCTGAGAACTCTCTGCTGACCTGATTGGGAGAGCCACAGGAAGGTACATGTTCTCAGCAATAGTCTGATAAGGGGAGACATTGTTCTCCTCTCCAGATGGTTCATCCTCCTCTCTTTGGATATGTGTGTGTGTGTGTGTGTGTGTGTGTGTATTTGTGTATCTCAAAGGAGGGGTCAGACTGATAGAAGAGGCAACTTTCCTTAGGTGAAGCCAGGCTTTCTCACTATAAGTCTTATGGAAAGTTCCTCTGGTTCTTAGGGTGCCATGGCAAAGCAGATGGCATTGCCTTTCCTTCACCTGACAATCACAAAGGCTTTCTCTTTAAGGTCTTCAGCAGCCCCAGCAGCCTACCAGGCTGCATCACCACAGGTGCTGCCTCCCAGGTTGGTGACTGCAGGAGCTAGACTAGAAGAAGTATTGCTATTCTTTCTAGAATGTGGTGCTCAAATCACCCCTTATTCCTATGCACTAAGCTCCAGGGAACAGAACTATTTGTTCTTCTTAATGTGAAAGCATGATTTCACCTCCTTAGGTGATCCCAGGAATTGCGGGGGAGATTTCTACAATTTCTTTGGTATATTTTATCCAATGCAATATCTTGAAAACATCTATGGGGACCGATACGGACTGGAGCCGTGATTTCACTGGCATAGGAAACTCCTGGATGAAGAGACTATCTATGGTGACCTAGGTGGCTTTTAATAATCTTAGATAGGAGCCCAAAGTCACACAGCCAGTCTGTTTCAGAGGCAGGACTTGAACCCAGGTCTTCTTGATTATAAGGCCAACTTTCTGTCTATATAACACTGCCTCATTTAAGTCCTACTGAGGGGAAATGATATTTTCCTAGTATTTTCCAGCATGGCTGGAGCTGCACAATGTTTTGACTCAATTATCTCATAGGAATCATCCACAAAGTGTCCTCAGAGGGTTATGGCCAAAAACAGATGGCCAAAGTGCTCCTTTAAAGACAGACCTACTGGACATTGCTCCACAACATGGTGAGGGAGGCATTAAGGAGAAAGGAAAAAAACACAGAACCTGAGTTCAAATTCTAACCAGGCCACTTATGCCCTATGTGACTTTGGAAAAGTCACTTGTCCTCTTGAGGCCCGAACTCCACATTTGTAAAATGGAGTAGTTGACCTTTAAGGTCCCTACCATTTCTACAGCCATGATCCCATAAGCTCAGATACTAGGGAGGTGGGGCATGGATCATATTGTTTTGGGCCTGTGGGTGGCCCCACTGCCCAAAATATTTTGTTGCTCTGATAAAATGTTTTGGTGGTTTCCTGGTGCCTAGTCACCAGTCTATAGACCTGGGAGAAAAACAATGAAATATTTGACTACATGAAGACCATTGCACACAACCTTATGAATCATACACCTTTTGCCCACACTCTCCTAAGAGATCAAAATTGCCTACAAAATTATGTTCATTTTCTGATGTAGCATATTTTTCTATCTTAAATCTTAAAAGTGATGCATCAGATATAACCAGCTCAGTCATGATGATGATGATAAAATAATTGTATTTCAAATTTATTTACCCATATCTTATACTCTTATAGTGTTCTCTGTTTCCCATTCGATAATACATTTAGAGAGCTGGCCTGAGCTACAGGCTGGAAGTCATCAGAGAGTCAAGAGTATTGGGACCCAAGTGTGTGGCCATGAACAACTCACTTTGACGTGTCAAGGATATACACGTTCAATGCCACAAGACACAAGTTAATGCACACCAAATGTTTGCCTGCCAAAACCAGAATCTAAAAAGTTGGTTGGCTGAAAATGCAAATAGAATCTCCTCTGTTCCCTGCCAGGAAGTGAATGTTCTTTTCTTAACCACCTGGAAGGAAAACTGCATTTTACTGATAGGCAGAAACAATCTCATGTTGGCAAGAATTATACCAGACTGACTTTTCAATGCAGCAAAGTTGAGAAATATATTTGGTATGAAAGCATAACATGAAAAATTGGTTATTTGATAAACATTTTCAATACAAAAGTCTTTTTTCCAAGAGTTTGTCTGTTACTGACCTTCTCCTGGAAAAATATATATAGAAAAAAATAAGGATGAAATAATAAAACCATGAAGAAATTAATTTATTTAACTTAGAGTTGTGCATTTAATATTGTAACTATATACAAATATAGGTTTAAGCAATCAAGCTGTGTAGTGGCTTAAAGAGTTTGGCCCCTTTAAAAAGTCCACTTGCTGAGTCACTCAAGAAATAGGGTGTTAAAAGGAACCAATGAAGGCAGACCTAATGATACTGTTTGTCTCTACTGAAGGCAGAGGAATACCACGGGAAGTGGGGGTTGTCACCATTTGGTCCAGAAGAAAAGTTTTGGAACAGCCTGTTCTAAAGGGAAGTTGTTTCAGAAGAACCCAGAAGGACCAGTGGCTCTGGGAAACAAGAAAGAAGATCAAGGGGCTTCTAGGTATCATGTTCCTGAGTTACATAGTGAGTAGCCAAAAAAAAATGTTTGCTGATGTTTGAATATTGAGATTTTGATTGCAAATAGGCTGAAAAAGAAAGGACCAAAGTTTAGTTATTAAAATTAAGAGTATAGTTTTATACTGTCTGGGGGTTTTCATTCATTTTATTATTCTGTGTTCTCCCTGTTCTGCTTGATTTAGTCTATTTGTGTTCACCAAATGACTTCTTTTTTACTAAAAAAAATTTTTTTAAATATATTTTAAAACACATAAACACTTGTCTTGGCATTTCCCAAGGGGGGCCTGAGGTGGATAGGGACATTCTTAGTTTTCTGAACCTAAACCTCTGTGCCTGCTATGCTATGCAAACAAATGGCATTCAATTCCCCTGTGGCTTTGGCTAGAGGAAAGACAGCAGGAGGAACTACCCAGCCTCTTGGGGACTTGCCCCATCCTTCAAACAGTGATGGGAGTGTCACAATAACCTTGTAGGAGAAGGCGTTCCTAGCTGAGGAAAAGCAGAAAAAAAAAAGTATTGTGTAATTATTTGGATGGTCTTACAAAGACAATTTAGTCATTATCAAGGACTTCAGTATTATTTAGGCATAACATTATTCTCAATAAATACCAATGAAATTGCTGATAAGTAAAAAAAAAAAGTATAATTTTTCCATTTCTTCCATTGAGTTTCCTAATGTTGTTTCCCTCTCTCCACCTTAGAGTGTCTGAACATACTGTTGCTGTGGGTAAGTTTGAGTGTATTTGGAATTGCCCTCTCATTAAGTAAATTTAAAAAAACTTTAATTGATACCCTCTGGTCTTTTTTGTCACTTACATTTCCCAATGAATCTCTCTCCCCTTCCAGAGAGCTATCTCTTATATCAAAGAATAAATAAGGGGAAGAAAAACAATTCAGTAAAACTAACCGATATATCAGAATAATAAAATGTTGTTCCACTAAATAGATCATTTGAGTGAATAATTTCATAGATTTAATTTCAAGTATTTGAAAGAAGCCTGAATTTTCTAAATCACCAAAAATCTACCTTCCTTCTATTGATTATTCTAATTAATTCCATACATACACCTTGATTGTATATAGTTATTTGCATGTTATCTCCTCCATTAGATTGTGAGCTCCTCAAGAGCAGGAACTGTCTTTTGCCTTTCGCTCAGCACAATGTCTGGAAATGTTTATTGACTGGCTGATTGATGATCCCAGGGAGCAGAACTAGGAAAGCGTGTTGAAAGAATGTTGCTGAAAGTCAGATCTCAATTTAATGGAAAGGAAAACATCCTCATGGTTGGAGCTACCCAATAAGAAGTGGAATTGATAGGATCTAGGTGTGCTAGGAACCCTGAAATACAAAGGTACAGGACCGGTCTGCCTCAAAAGAATTCCACCACTCAAGCCTTCTTTCAGTCAGAATAATGAGGTTTTATTATACATTAATTGGGCGGGTGAGATTCTAAGAATCTGCACAATTTAATGGGGGTAAGATTGGTACTTTTATACAGTGAGAAAATCCGGATGGGATCAAGGAGTGGCAAGTAGCCTGGGGTTGGTCAGGTGCAGACAATGAAAGGGTAGGCTGGGTTGGAGGACCACAATGAAAGGACAGTTGAAAGGATTATTAAGTATCTAGGTAGAAATGTGTAGGAAAGTTCAGGGACAAAGACAGGGCCTTTCCCTTTTAAGGGTCCATATCCCATCCCCCACCAGAATGGCTGGTCTCAGGACTTAGTGGGTTCCTTATTACTGGAAGACTGCAGCTAGATGGTGCAGTGGATAGAGTTCTGGCCTTGGAGTCAAGAGGACCTGAGTTCAAATTCGGCCTCAGACACTTGACACTTACTAGCTGTGTGACCCTGGGCAAGTCAATTAACCCCAATTGTCTTGCAAAAAACAAACAAAAAACAAAACAAAAAAAGAAACACAGAACAATAAAATGAAATCATTCCCACAAAAAGTACAAAACTATTCTCTTAACTTTGATAACTAGATTTTGGCCCTTTCCTTCTCAGTCTATTTGCAATATAGAAAAGATTCTTGGTCAGATACAATTGGAAACGTCTATCTAAAGGAAGTAAAAGTTTGTTTTTTTTTAGGGGCAGGTAGGTGGTGCAGTGGGTAGAGCACCGGCCCTGGTCTATCTCTGTGATCCCTTCCAAAGCTAAGATTTTATATGAACTCATTTTCTTCTGTGAGTCTAAATGCATCAAGGTAAATCATCTTTGGTCTACATGGAGATGATGAGAATAACAAGAGCAACAGCAACAATAACATATTCATACAATACTTTAAGTTTTGCAAAACACTTAGTGGACCTTATAGAATCAATCAAAACTTGTCCTTTGAGGGTAGCTTAGAGCTTCTTCACAGACACTCTGAGAGTAGCACAAAGAAACATTTTCATAAATAGATTAAGACATTTTATATTCCACAAGGGTCAATAGTGAAGAATGGGGTATTTTCATCACAGAATAATGAGATGTGAGTCTCATTCATTAAACTGTCTTGGACTCACGTGTAGGAAGCAGTTTCTTCTTTTCCCATATATGTACATAAAACAAAGGCTGGGCTTGGGAGTATCCCTGACCCTATAAATATGGATGGGAGAGCCTCCATACAGCTAAACAACTTCAGTGGGTGCTTTTCAGAATTTGAATAACAGAATATGAATTGGAAGGCTCCCCAGAAGCCATCTAGACATACCTGAAACACATACCTGAAAAGAAATTCCTTTTCCAATATAATAGACAAGTGACCACCAAGTGTTGGTTTCAAAATCTCAAATGGAGGTGGTGTGGACCTCATTATTTCCTGAGGCAGCACATTCCAGTTTTCGACAGCCCTCAATTTAAAGGGTATCCAGGTTATTTAATGATACCTTTTGCTTTTATATCACTTTTCATTCCTAATATGTCCCTTCATTCTTCCATTCCTAGTGATTATCTCTTAGTTTGGATCTATCCAGTCAAACTTTTCTTACCAATCTCAGCTTATTCTGAATTTAAGTAGTCATGAAATTCTACTTAAATGAGCATGCCAAGCTTTTGTTTTCATCCCGTTACCTCCTCTTCCTTCAAACTTCCATCAAGTGGCTTAAAAAAAACTTAATTGGTTAATCCCTTGATTGTGCATCAAGATTAGTGTCTACAGACAACTCCCTTTTTTCCTCCCAACTGGAATTTTTTGTGTGTGTCTTCAGCCATACTTCTGTCCTGAACTGCCTTCTGTCCCTGGGATCCTATTTATCTGTTGTTTGAATCCTTTGTAATAGTCTCTTGAAAAATCTATGGTCATTTCCACCCCAAAATGCATTTCCTTCTAAGACATAGCAGAATTTCCCCTTGTTGGTACATCTATATTTTAATGGATAAAAATATTTTTAAGTCTAAGTGAAGAAATAATTTATTGCTCTGCTTTGGGTGGAGGGAGAGCTCCAACAGATGTCTAAATGAGTGCCTTGTCACTGCTATTATGAGGTCTCTTGTCACTGCCAGGCTTGTGATCTATTTCTCAAGTTCCTCATCTATTTCTTCTTTCTGTCCAGGTTCTCTACTGAATGCCACTTTGATTCTTTTGGTATTATAGAGTTTTTCTACACTTTTTGATTCTTGAAAGAAGAAAGTAAATAATCTTATTCATCTCTCACTATTCATATTGGTGAGTTTAGGAATAAAGAGTAAATTCATTTGAAAGAGATTGAATTCTGGATTGTATTAGTACAGCAGCCAAATTAGAGGTAGTGGATCAATTCCTCCACTATCAAACATTTTGGAAATGAAATTTTACAGACAACTTCAAGGTCTTATTTGAATACAGGCCTTCCTGGATAGTACTGAGGAGGGTGGAAACCATGATCCAAATGATATATTAATACTGTTATCAGGTGCAGAGTGAAGTGAGTAGAAACAGAATACTTAACAACTTTGAGAAAGTCAAGAATGCTGATCAATGAAGCAGCCAACTATGATTCCAAAGGAATCATATGAGGAAGCATGCTACCTACCACCTGACAGAGAGGTGTTGAACTCAGGGTGCAGATTGGGAGATATATTTTTGGACATAGTCAATTCAGGAATTAGTTTTGCTTGACTGTGCATATATGTTACCAAAGTTTTGTTGTTGTTCTTTTTTTCTTTAAATGAGGGAGGAGGAAGTAATAAGAAAAGATAATAGATTTTTGTCCAATGAAAAAATAAACCTTATCAGAGAAGCAGTCATTAATAGAGTTGGTAGTGGTGGTTCTATCAGATGGAGTAGATGACTCATTCAGCACTGACTCAGCGGACAGCAGAGGATTTACTACAATAGGGCAACCCTGTACTACCATTGCCATAGCATGGGGTGGGGGAGGGGCACAGAGGAAGGGTGCATTAGCAGGGGTATTTAAGATCTATTACTAGTGCTGGTAGATATAATCAGGCTGAATGACCATTGTGCCTTTAGATTGTTCACAGAAGAAGTATAACATTTAGGTAAGCTGAGACATGGGAAGGGAGCTACTGGTCTCATTGGAATTCACAAAAAGAAACTTTCTTATCAGGAATGGGTCTTTTTGTTGCTTTCATGTTAATAACTGATAAGAAAGTGGCCAAGGAAAAGCAAATGGGTTCACACATCCCTTCCCTGGATGTTTGGTATCTCATAGCAACATTTGGTACAATCCATGAGTAATAAGGAATAGTCCTTACTACAGTAATCCAGTAAAAGCTGAGTCTGTGATTGGCCTTCCAGAAGCAGAGTTTGGATACATTATTCAAAGGATATTTTTTCCCTAAGACTTCACTCTAGCACCCTATTGGTGTGTGTATAAAAATGCAAATATAACGTGTTGCTAGTCAAAATTAATGGTGAATTTCTAGGAACTCCAGGTAATTGCCAGAAACTGGAATTGGTGGTTCCAAAGCAATTACAGAATTGCTGGAGATGTGGCATGATTAGCTACAAAGCATAAAGAATGAAAGGGAAGTACAGGTACTAGATAAAATCAACTAGAGAATAAGAGATTTCAGATCTCTAGGCTGCGACAAAAGAAAAAAACCTATTGATCTCTTGATACATTTGTCTCTGTGTATTTGTGACTTATAGATAGTTTCAGGACTTGGGCCCATTCTAAATTCATAAAGTCTCAGTGAGACTACTTAATCTAACCTGAATAATCGCAGTGTCATATTTCCATCAGGGCAAAAATTACTAAGAGGAAGACACAAATAAGGTGGCACTTTGTCTCTATTCCCTTGATAATCATTAGGACGAGGTGTTTTTCAGGTTCCTGAAGGACAGTAATTTCCTGTAATTTTGGGTTCCTGAAGGACAGTAGTAGTGAAGGGTCCAAACCCACCGAAGTATAAACCACACCTAAGGTCCCCACTATTTGTATTTCTTAGTGTAGAAGGCATGCCAGAACCCTTCAATTTGCAAGGGCTCTAACTTAGTAATATGAAACTGGGTTGTGAAAGGAAAGTGTCTCCCCGCTAAAAATTGAGGTCAGTATTCTTACACAACATGATAAATGTATCTTCTAGCATCTTTTGGGAGGTTGCTGGCATGAGTCTCTTTTATTACTGTTTTTAAGTATCATTTAAGTTACAACCATTGTTTCACCTCATCCCATTAAGTGTTTGATAGAAAGAAGCTGATTTTGATTATGTTATATGAGACAGATTCATCCATAAATGTTCTTTAAATCTGGCTTCTCTAGGTATCATTCCAAGCTTTCTGCAGCCTCTTTTTCTCTTCTACTACTTTTCACTGTTGTAAAAGGTGATACTGTTTGTAATATTCCATCCTCCTCCTCTGTAATATGTTGCAAATGAATTTATACTAAACCAGCATGTCCTTAGCTCCAATGTCTTACATAATGCTAGCAGATCAAATTTTTGCTGGCTGAGGCAGTTTCTAAGCACTGTTAGTTTCATTGCTATGACTGCTTTATGCTGGTTAAGCTTCTTTAAGAAATTATATTTACCAGCAATATCTTTAGTCTTAACTATTTCCCATTTTTCAACATCAAAGCTAATTAAAATGGGTCAGGTTCAAGTTATTGTAAGTGCACAGATTGTCTTTTCACTTTTATTCCAAAGTTCAGCGTTCAGTGCTGGTGCTTAGTTTTGGTCTTTGCTGTCACTAGTCAATACACAAACAGATATTTCACAACATGACCCTTCTATCAGCAACTAGTCAATATCTGCTCATTAAAATATAGACAAATATTTTGTGTTGTATTTGGTGCTCACTATGTCCAGTGCCTTCCAACTCTTTTCTGGAGAAAAGTATTTCTAGCAACGAGGCTTCTGAGTAGTCAAACAGGTCTGACCTCCTTCATTTATTAGTTGAGAGTCATCTTTTCTGACTTTTTTTTTTTTGCCATCCCCACCTGTCTATGTTGAATTGATTTGGAGGATCTTGTCAGATTTTGGTAGGATTTCATCCAGGTGGTATAATGGATAGAATATGGAACAGGAAGTCAGGAACACTTGAGTTCAAGTCTTACCTCAGACACTTACTAGGGACCCTAGATAAGTCACTCAGCCTAAATTTCCTCTTTGTTAAAATGAAGATAATAGAAACACCTACCACACAAGGTTGTTGTGAGGATTAATTGGGATAATAAATGTGACACACTTTGCAAGCCTTAAAGTACTGAATAATTGTTAGCTATCATTGGTAGCTGCTATTATATTTGTATTCTTTGCTACAAATGCTGATATGTAAGCTATAATTGATTTCATGGTCCTCTTTGCTTATGTTCATCATGAGTACTCCAAACTAAGCAACTCATAAAATGCCATTTCTTGTAGCTCTTGGGTACACAATGAAACCAACTGTTAACTCCCTTATTTTCCTCTCCATGCAGAAATCAATGAATAAACAGGCCCTTATTAAGTGCCTACTGTGTGCAAGACATTAGTTTTTTTTAATCCTTGTTTTCAAGGAACATAAATCTGTGAGAGATCCTTTCACATAACTGTAATTTCCTTATATCTTCTGGTTTGATTTACAGGGATCAGCCATTTCAGAATTAGTACGATGTTCAAGCATGCTCAAAGATCTTCTCACCTGGAAAGTTTGTACTACACTGCAACTGTCTTCAAAATCCCAGGGTCACCTCTTTATCTCAATAAAACAACTAAGTAAATAATTTGGATCAAACACGGAACCAAAATCTTATGTAGCATTCATGAAATGCAGAATGACTAGGCCAAGGGAGGTGACTTGAAACACTAACTTTTCTGTAAAATTGGAAAAGAGTGGATCTAGGTAAGAGCCATAATTATGGACTCAGGTGTTTTATGGTGATGCCTCTAATACTAGCAATGCACTTGACTATTTCCCTACCTTTTTTTTCCCATTTTTACTTAAAGTTTTCAGTTCCAAATTCTATTTCTCCCTCCCCTCCCTCCTCTCTTAGATAGTAAGCAATCAGATACAGGTTATATATATGCAATTATGTAAAAAACATTTGCATATTAGTCATTTTGCACAAGAAGACTTGAATTAAAGGAAAAATGAAAGAAAGAAAGTGAAAAATAGCAAGTTTCAGTCTGTATTCAATCAATATCAGTTCTTTCTCTGGAGGTAGATAGTATGCTTCATCATTAGTCCTTTGGAATTGTCTTGGATCATTATACTGCTGAGAATAACTAAGTCATTCATAGTTCATTGAATAATATTGCTGTTAAATATTGCTGTGTAAAACATTCTGGTTCTATTCACTTCACCAAACATCAGTTCATGTAAATCTTTCCAGGTTTTTCTGAAATCATCCTGCTTGTCATTTCTTGCAGCTCAATCATATACCACAGTTTGTTTAGCCATTCCCCAATTGATGGGCATCTCTCTGATTTCCAATTCTTTGCCAATGCAAATAGAGCTGCTAGAAATATTTTTGTACATATAGGTCCTTTTCCCTTTCCTTTGATCTCTTTGGAAGACCAGACATCTAATGGCATTGTTATGTCAAAGGGTAAACACAGTTTTATAGCTCTTCAGAATGGTTGGACCAATTCATAACTCCACCAACAATGTATCTGTTTTTCCACATCCCATCTAGCATTTGTCATTTTCCTTTTCTGTTATGTTAGCCAACCTGATAGGTTTGAAGTAGTACCTCAGAGTATAAGCAAAGGAGTCGCCAAACAGCACACCCAGTCATGTGCCCACTAATAACATAGGGGTCCCCTTTAATCTCTTTCTCACCTGTTGACAAATCCCCCTATTATCTCTGTTTTGAGAGCTGTCAAAGCAGCTGCTACTACTGTTGTTGCCTCCAAGGCCCAAACCTAGTGTAGCCACCACATGGGATCCAGGCCAGCCCCCATCCCAGTGTCAAAGACTTCTCTTCCAATGCTATAAGTTGTCCTTGGATAGAAAAATGTCTCACCCCAACATTTTGTTGACTCTGCACCAGAAATCAATTTGAAGTATTATTTTAAAGTCATTTGAAGGGGAACGTTAGGAGATCTTGGCTGTAGTGTTTCTTCTACTCTGTCATCTTGGCTCCACCCTCAGAAGTCAAGAACATTTTTAATAGACATAACAAACCTAATTCTAAATCTCTAAACTCTGTTGAAAGAAAAAAAAAACCTTTCAAAATATAAAGACATTAAAAAAAAGAGAAGGGCAGCTAGGTGGTGCAGTGGATCAAGGACCGGCCCTGGAGTCAGGAGGACATGAGTTCAAATCTGGCCTCAGACACTTGACACTTACTAGATGTGTGACCCTGGGCAAGTCACTTAACCCCATTGCCTAGTCAAAAAAACAAAAAGCAAAACAAAAAATATAGACACCTAGGAGAAGAAATGGAAACTATGTGAGAATAGGACAAGGCATATGTCATCCCTGTCATCCCTGTCTGCTACTTGTGTTGCCTGAAAGAGGCTTCAGTGAGTCCATGGTCATGAGCTTATATTTCAATATACTTATTTACTTATAAAAAGCAGTCATTTTATTCATGTAATGATTTAGTGGAATTCCCACTGCTCTCCAGGGATGTATTTCTGATCCACAGTTACCATTGCCTTGGTGAATGTGAAGAAGGAGTGGTTTTTTTATTGGAACCAGCAACCAGGCAATGTATCCTTTTCAATCTTCAATGTTAAGTAAAGTTGCTTGCATCACAGTTTACGATGCTTGAGTGTTTCATTGAGTTCTAAACACTGGGTTGGCCTTAGTTAGGTTTGGTTTGGTCCAGAACGTACATGAACTACAGATTGGTGGGTTGGTTGTTGTCCTTAGTTCTCAAAGAGGACCAAAATGACATGACTGTGCTAGGGTCAAGTTACAGTGCGTCTGACTGTGGCTGAGCAGACCAATCCAAGGTCGGAATGTTCTACCACAGGCCAGGCACAAATAGCCCGTGTGAACATTTGGGGTGGATTTTCTAAATGTGCATATCTCATGTTTCATTCGAGCTACTTCAGTTCTGCTGGCCTACAAGTTGCAGATAGCAACTTGTCCTAAGACCATTTCTATCCAAACTCCATCATAAAAGATGAGACCTACGTGATATTAGCATCTGACATTTATACAGTGCTGAATTTACACAGACTAAAACGATCCCCACCTGTCAAGAAGGCATGAGATTTCTCAAAAAGGGATCAGAATGTGTGTTTCCATTGGTTTTCAAGTCACGTATGTACACATATATGTATATGTATATATCTATGTGTGCATATGTGTGTGTGTGTGGAGAGAGAGAGCAAGAGAGAGAACTCCTTGTCTCAGTTTATTTTTGCTACCATTAAGTGTTGGTGTTTTATTTCTGAAAAAAATTTTTGCTTTTATAATCTAAAGACATTTCTTTTTCTTCCTCTTTTTAGCAAAAAAAAAAAAATACTTGATCTTGAATGATAGAGATTTTGTTTTGTTTTGAATTTCCCCTCTAATTTTCCCCTCTAATTTTCCCCTTGACTTTTTTTTTTTATGTAATCTACTGTTCTCTTTTAAGGAGGAGGATCTGGTCTGCAATCCCAACCGTGCTACTTACTATGTAAATTACTTTGGGCAAGCCGCCCCACACCCACCTTGACCTATTTTCTCATCTGTCAAATGAAGAGGTTGGACCAGATGATATCCAAGGTCCAGCTCTTGGATACTAACATGGTGGGTAATAGTTGGGCTTGGAGTCAGAAACACCTGGGTTTGAATCCTTCCTTTTCTACTTTCTAGCTATGTAACCATAGACAAGTCACTTCACTTCTCCGAGACTGCTTCCTCATCTATATAATGGGGATAACTATCTATTTTACAATATTGCCATGAGGCTCAAATAAGATGTGTATTTTGAAATCTTTGAAGTGCTGTATTATCGCCAGTTCTCGTCAATATTATTAGATTCTATCAGGGTTGTCATTGGGATGAAGTTATACCTTTTGTTATCACTGGCAGATAGAGTACGAAGGGAATATAAAAGAAGGCAATTGGAAGAAAGTGAAAGTGAGATGTTAAGTAATTTTTTAAAATGGACTTTGGTGCCACCCTGTGGCCCTGATGGCCTAAGCTGCTTGATCATGCAGTTGGCAGATGCTGGCAGCGTGCTAACTTGGCCCCAAGGGTATGAACTCTATGACACAGGTTGTTCTGAAACGGGCATCAAAAGGGAAGCAGGGCTGTACTGGCATCTGGAATATATTTTGAACTTGAATGGTCTAGGGAAGGGTCATGGGGAACTGGGGGGTCCCTAACCTCCTGGCAGGTCTAGTTTACACTACCCCTGACAAGGAATGAAGTACTTAGTGATCTAAGTACTTAGTAAACTCCCTGAGGGTTGAAGAATCCTCATGCACCCAGCTTTCCCCATCCCCAACATATTAATAGGGGGATATTAATGTAGAAGGGAAATCAACAGACCAAGGGTCAGAGGACTTGTCCCAGCCCTGTCTATGTAACTAATTGTGTGACTTTGGGAAAGTCCTCTCTGAACCTCAGTTTCATTGTCTAAGTGACCTTTGCAGAATTATGGGGAAAGCACATTAAAAACTAAAAAATGCCACATAAATATTATCTGTTATATCCTCCATGAAGTCTTCCCTGGTTCTTCCTTCACTGTGCCCCAACTGTCCCATTGACAATTACCTTTCCTCACCATATTTCAAAAAAAGATTTTGTTTTGTACCCCTCTGACATACTTACCTGGAATTTGCAGGTATAATACAGGAAAAAAAACACTTAAGTGAGGTTCTTTTAGCCATTAAAGAGTATAGTCCACTATAAAATGAACTCTTCAGAAATCAAATCAGTCAGCAGGGATTTCATAAGTACCTACTACTGCACTAGACAGTGTCTGCACTTCTGAGAGCTTAAGAAGTCTGGGAGACATCCTTCCGTTTAACTATAATTTCTGTTGTGCTTTCTGGTTTCATTTACAGTGATGAAGTCATTGGATAATTAGCAGGCTGTTTCTAAGTCAGACCCAGAACCAAATAAGAGAAAGACAGATGACTAGATTGCATTTGGAAAATTACATTCCATTTTACTCTTAATGATCCCAAGTGACTCTCAGAAAAACCCATCTTTTTCAACACCATTATTATTCTGGCAATGTTATATGATTTGCATCAATGAGAACAAAGTCTAAGGCATCAATACTACAAATAAACCCAAAGACAACAAATGAACGAATGATAAATGTAAGAAAGTTATAGCCAATTGCTATTGTGACTACTAGGTGGGAAATGGCCTGCTCTTAAAAGAAACCATTTATAAGATATTTTTATTAAGAAAGGGAGGTGAGATGGTCATGGAGGGAGGATGGGGGATGACAAGTGGATGGCCGAAATGTTTCCTAAGTTTCTCATAACATATTTAAAGAGGAAGCTCTTCAGGATGTTAGATCAATCCTCTATGGAAGATTTGTGGAAGGGCAGGGGTAAGGATGACATAGGAATAAAAGATGAATGTCAAAATACCTTGTTAGAGGGAGCACTACACCTTTGAAATCCCAGATCCATTGATCCATTTTACACACACACACACACACACACACACATATAGGATCTGGGATTCTATGTATATGGGATCAAAGTCATCTACTGTAAGGAATGGTGAGAAGAAGTAATGGGGAAAATGCTACAATGAGAGGCTTGAGGAAAGGTGAAAAAATCTTTAAATAACATTTGTTAGGAATGAGAAAGGGCATCAGAATAGAACAAAACAATTACAGAGGAGCCAGGTGGGGTGGATAAAAGTTTAGTACCATAAAATCTGCCTTTGGAGGCACGCAGGTTCTTATAACTTACTAACTTAGAGTGATTTTTGTTTGGTTTCTCATAGTTTAAAGCAAGAAGGAAAGAGGACAGGAAGGAAAAAGAAAACAAAAAATTTATGGCAGTCTGAGATTATCTAAAGACCAGGTGAATCATAAAAGAATAGGATTTTTTTTTAAGAGCTAGAGAGAACCTATTCTAACTCAATTATTTTAGGAGGCAAAGACACTTAAGGCTTGGAGCGTTAATGTGCTTGGTCAAGATCACCCTGCTCACCACTGTCAGAGCCAGACCTTCCACTGTGTTTAACAGCCATGAGAATATAGGGAAAATAGAAGCTCTTTGAAGATAAGGACTGCTCCATTTTTTGTCTTTGAAGCACCTCACACAGCGTCTGGTATGTAATAATATGTGCTTACTGAATGCTCATTGAATGTTGAATGAATGGAAGACCAGTATTAAAATCCCATACATTGTAATTTAACCAACAACTCATTCCAAATAGATTCTACTTAGTAATTTAGGTCAGAGTAAAATTCTAGTGAGCTATCTTATTCTGATACTTGGACTTTTTCATTTCCTTTTTTTGTTTGTGTAATTGAGATTCTTAAATATAAATATAAGGCTATTAGTCAGCAGGTTTCATCTGTAATTATAAATTTCTCTCTGAATATTTGAACCACACTATGGAAATAATAACATGTGATAATAATGAGCAGTGAAGCATCATCTGTGACAGTGTTGCTGTCGGTTATTTCCAAGAGAAAAACTGTGAATTAAGAGTCAATGAGCAATTAACTAATTAATCAATGATTTTATTGAATCCCTGTGCCCTGTGCTAGGCCCTTAGAAGATATAAAAGAATCATGCTTAATATAGAGGTCAAGTGCAAACAGATCAAACCATAACTATTTTTAAGTAGGTCATTTATGAAATGAACACTGGAAAAATCAGAAAGACGAATGCAAATTTACAAAACTCAAAGGTATCATCTCATGGCCTTCAAATTGGAAAAGATGACAAAAATCAGGAACAATCAATGTTGAAGGGATTGTGGAAAGCTTGAGTTAGTAAATTGATATGAGTTGATCCAATTATTCTAGATACAAATTTGGAATTATGCAAGAAAAGTAACTAACACGTTCATATGCTGTAACCTGGTCAGAGGTTAAATACACACCAATATTTTCACAGAAGCACTTTTTGCAATTTCAAAGAACTGGAAACAAACTGTATTGAGGGATGACTGATAAGCTATGGCATAGGAATATAATAAAATGTTACTGTATAGCAAGAAATGACCAATGTGAAAAATTCAAAGAAACATGGGAAAATTAATATGAACTATGAATTAAGCAGAACAATGAATTAAATATATGAATCAATATAATATTAATAAATAATTAATATAATAATAATTAATATGAACTAAGCAGAACCACAGTAACAACAAACCAAACAATGATTACAGCCATATAAATGAAAAGATCACAAAAGGAAGATGAAATCTGAGGGTGTGAAAAATCAATAATCATCCCAGAGAACAGATAAAAAACCTTACCTCCCTCCTCTTGGCAGAGCGGCAGGGGACTTTTGGACTACGGTAGAATGTCATATGCATTATCAGATGCAGTTACTATTGGAAGTTTTGACTTCACCATGTTTCTCTCTTAGAAGGGAGGGTTCTATTTCGAGACAGAGAAGGGGAGAGGGTATTTCCAGAAATGGCTGTGAATGAAAGAGATATTTTGGAAGGAGTGCTATGAGTCAGCATGCCTGGGTTCTAGGCCTGGCTCTGACATTAGTTTAATATGTAGCCTTTGGTAAGTCACTTCACAGGCTCATAACGATTTAGAGCCGGAAGGAACCTTAGCAGTCATCTCTTCAAACTCCCTCATTTTTACAGATAAGAAACCTGAAGCCCAGGTGAGACGTGATCTTTGCCCAGAGTTACACAAACAGTGAGAGCAGAGATAAAGATTTGAACCCCAATCCTGGGTGCTGTTTCTACTAAAATGTGCTATGTCCCTCTCTCACCTCATTGGACCTCACTTTTCTCCTCTTCCAAAAAGAGCAAGGGGAGGGAAAGGAGGATTGGATTCTAAAATCCCCAAGCTTCCTTCAACTCTAAATCTTGTTTTATTTTTCCATTATCTCAAATTTTGGGTAGCTCTCTAATAAGGAGGTTCCAGAATTATACTTTTCTAATACCTTGCCCAGCCTCTTGTCCTAAACAAGCCCAGAAAAGTCAGTGTAGCACAGTTGGCAGAGTAGAGAAATGAACATTTTTCCATACTTTCAAATACTTGACTATGCAAACTTAACAAATATCTTGTTACAAAGTCCTCATAGGATACTGCCTGACATGGTGATTGTAAATGCCTTTAACAACCAAATAAAATAAAGAAAAGAAAGAGTTCAAGGAAAACAAAATTTTCTATCTCAGAGGGAAAACTTCATCCCTCCACAACTCCCAGAATATTTGAGGCTATCCCCATAAGGATTAAGGATTTGGGATTGACAGGAAGTCACCTCTTCCCCCTTCAGGGAAAAGACAAAAATGCTTTACCTTGGTGCTATGTAACAGCACTGAGTCCCTGCAGCCAAGGGAGAAGGATGGGACTCTCACCTTCTCCTTTGCTCACTGAGTGGTTCCTCTACTTTGGGCTCAGTCAGATACCAAGAACTACAACAAACCAGGGCCTGGCCCAGGGGAGCTGGAGCACTGGCAGATGCCAAGTGAAATAAGCAGAAAAGAGGTACCACCTCACGCCTATCAGATTGGCTAACATGACAAAACAGGAAAATGATCAATGTTGGAGAAGATGTGGGAAAATTTGAACACTAATGCATTGTTGGTGGAGTTGTGAACTGATCCAACCATTCAGGAGAACAATTTGGAACTATGCCCAAAGGGCTAAAAAATTGATCCAGCAATACCACTACTAGTTCTGTATCCCAAAGAGATCATAAAAAAGGAAAAAGGACCCACATGTACTAAAATATTTCTAGCAGCTCTTTTTGTGGTGGCAAAGAATTGGAAATTGAGGGAATGCTCATCAATTGGGGAATAGCTGAACAAGTGTTGGTACACGAATGTAATGGAATACTACTGCGCTATACAAAATGGTGAGCAGGCAGACTTCAAAAAACCTGGAAAGACTTACATGAACTGATGTTGAGTGAAATGAACAGGAGAACATTGTAGACAGTAATAGCAACGTTGTGGAACGACTGACTTTGTTAGACGTAGTTCTTCTGAGCAATCAAAGACAATTCCAAAAGACTCATGATGGAAAATGCTATCCATATCCAAAGAAAGAACTATACAGTCTGAATGTAGATTGAAGCATACTATTTTCTCTTTTTTTGTGGTTGTTTTTTGTTTTTTCTTTCTCATGGGTTTCCCCTTTTGTTCTGATTCTTCTTTCAAATATAACTAATGTGGAAATTATCAAGTATGTATAGCCTATATCAGATTGCATGCAGGCTTGAGGAAGAGGGAATGAAGGGAGAGGGCAAAAATTTAGAACTCAAAATCTTACAAAAGCGAATGTTGAAAACTAAAAATAAATTAATTACTTAATTTTTAAAAATAAGCAGAAGAAAAACAATATGCAAAATGGTTATACTCATGTCAATGTAAACATCACTAAAAGGAAGCCAAAATAGCTGGAAAAAACTAATGATGGTCCTATGGAAAAGATAATCAAAGACTCTTTCTTCCTCTGAGCAGAGAAGACATGGGACTATTGTACTAGGGTAGGAACCTACTGATATATTATCTGATACTCTGAGTATCTGTCCCACTAAGAAGCCTCTAAAGACCAACTTTAATACTGGAAAAAGTCTTCTTTCATAAATAAGAATTGCTGGGCCTCACATCAACACAGTGCATCCAGAATTCCTCTAGGGATTCCCCCCCACCCAAATAAGGAATCCTGAAAAAGATCTCTAGGTGTCCCCTTCACACACAGGGTACATCAAAATCTCTCCAGGCATCTTTTCATAAATAAGGAAGTTCACAGAAATACTTCCTCTGGACACCTGTACCACTGGAATCGTGAAATTTCTTTAAGGATCTTTGATATACATAGGGAATCCACCTGGAGGTACAACTTAACCCTCAGCAGAATGTGTGGACTAAATTTAAAAGAAATCATAGTAGCTAGCATTTATAAAACACTTTAAGGTTTGCAAAGTGTTTCACAAATATTGTCTCATTTTGTCCTCGCAACAACAAGTAGGAGCTATTTTTGTCCTCATTTTACAGAAGAGGAAACTGAAGTAGACAGTGATTAAATGACATGTCCCAGATCATATAACTAGTAAGTATTTGAGACTGGATTTGAACTCCAATCCAGGCCTACTGCTCTATCCTCCGAGCCACCTAGCTGCCTCAAGGAAGCAACCTCAGAAAAGCCCTGAAGATGCATGGAATTCCCAAAAGGGATTAAGCACTTGGAGTTGTTTACTCAGTGTCTCTAGGATAGTAGGAAAACCTTAATATTTGGACCTGCAGCCTATAAGAACCTCAGAAAAAAGGGGAAGCTAGGTGGTGCAGTGGATAGAGCTCTGGCCTTGGAGTCAGGAGGACCTGAGTTCAAATCAAACCTCAGACATATAACACTGACTAGCTGTGCGATTCTGGGCAAGTCACTTAACCCCAATTGCCTCACCCCCCCCAAAAAAAAACTCAGAAAAAATGTCCATTTGCCTTGCGAAGTTAATACAATGTAAGTTTGCTTAAAATAAAAATTTTAAATGAACTTTTAAAGGTTATCATAGGTTGTATCACATCAAAGGTTATCAATTTTTAACCCTAAATTTGTGCTCTAGGAAAATTTCTATTTTACATAGTGCTTATATTAGTTCCAATACTCATGCAATATACAGTTATACTGTTCTCAATGCGTAAGCATTCAAACAAGCAAAAGTTATGGTCTAACTTGTAGAGAAAACACACAAAAATGATCGTCCAATTACAGTCTAAAATAAAAGAAGGGGAAATAGAGGAGGAGTCAGTTTTCTCCAGTGAATCCCTGAAAAACTAGAGTTTCCAAGAACAAGGGTCCCAGATGGAGAATCTCTCCTGTGGGTCCCAGCAAATATAAAAGGGCGTCCAAATAGATCCTGGATGCAGCCCTTACAGTCTGACACCATCTCAGAGGCTGCTTCCCAAACCTGCCCTAGTACTCAAAGGTTGAATTCCCAAAGGAAGGTTGCCTACTTTCAAAGTTCTAAGAGTAACCCTGTGCATTTTTTTTCAAATAATGCAAGTGTCCCAAAAATCTTTGTGCATTTTTAACCTTTAATGACTTCAGAGGTATAACAGTTTAACAATTTAAATGTTTTACATTTATTTAGTTTTGTGAATTTTGGGTAGCATATTTTGATTTTCATTTTTAAAAGATGGGGCACCCTCTCATGCATGGTGCGTGGCAATAGTTTCAGAGGAACCAGTGGTTTGGTAGAGTAAGTCCTCTGGTCAGTTACCTGAACTACCTTCTTTTAAGCTTTTTCTTGTGGAATCACATGGAAACTGTCATGTTTGCATCAAAAACCTCATTCTTCGGATGATCTTTGGATCAAATGCAATCACTAGAGTGATTTATAGCATGACATGGTGCTTTGGTTGAATTTTAATAAGAAATATATCAATATACTTCTTAAGTTATTAAAGCTTAAGACTGCACTAAGACTTTTGGGACACACTGTATACTTTATTATGACAGTGTAGAAACTACCACCAGAATGTTTGCATCTCTGACATTGCCTAGACCAAGCATTGAATGAAGGGAAATCTGGCAGTTATCAGTTTAGTTGATTGAGATAAACCAACTTATCCAAAATTCTACAACTTAAACAGAGTCAAAGGACCTTACTTTGAATTCTACCTCTGCTACTTGCCACCTAGAGGACTGAGAACATCACTTAATCCCTCTGGGCCTTTTCCTTTCCTATAAATATTTGTGCATTGAACCTTTAAGGTCCCTTTCAGCTCTAACTCTATGGTTTTACATTTCTGTATGCCTGTAATGAAATGATCTATACTTATGCATACATACATCTTACCTTCCTTTGTAGAATATTAGCTTGAGAGCAGAAACTGTTTAATTTTTGTTGTTTTATTCTCAGAGCATAGCCTATGCCTGGCTATAGGCCTGACACATGAAAGTGCTTTATAAATGCATATTGATTGACTGATACTACTAGACTCTATAATAGATTATGATTATCAGAAAGATTAAATTTTGTTCTGCATAGTTTTGATGTGAAGTGTATTTCTATTCTAATTATTTGAGGAACTGTTGACCTATGGTAGAAGATTACACATGTACTCACATAGCATATGGCAAATATCTAAAGCAAAACATTCTATGCCCTAACCTTTCCCAGATGGAACAGAATTCACAATGGCAATTCCCAAATACAATTGAAATGACTGCGGCATTGTATGTGATTACTATGTTTCTAACAAACATGGGGAAAAAGCTAAAAACCAATAGAAGAATGTGGTTTTTACCACATTGTTGACATCTCAAAAGTAACTTTTTGGTTAGTCTAACAATAGATAGCAGAGAAAAATTTCTTACTTTACTTTGTAAAAAATGTATTATATACTCTGGTGCTATTCTTCCAACTCCTGCTTGAAATGACAGGCTAGATTCCCAGAGCAAGGCTACTTACTTGTTCCTTTAAAGTTCAAAAGGAACCTTAGAGTGTCTTTCTAATGATAGAGACCATAAGCCCCCACAAGTGTGCTTCTATATGTAATTAACAACTTATATCAATCGCTAGATTTCACTAGCTTTTAAAAAGGGATATTTATTAGGGTGGATAGTTGATACAAAAGATCTCCCCAAAGGTCTGTGACACTGTCCCACAAGTATATACAGGGGGAAATGGGCTCAAACATAGAAAGTACATGTGGCAAAAGAGGGGTAGGGTAGCAAAGCTCCTGGAAGTCCTTTTCATGGTGACTTCAAGATATTCCCCTTAGATACTACATAACCTTCTTCTGGGTTCCTGTTAGAGTCTTGAAACTATGTTTCCTCACCGTGTCTAGTTTGTCCTGGCTCCCTATACAGACAGTACAAGTGACTATTGTTCCAGAGACACCGCTAATGGGCTCGTAAAGAGTATAAATCCTCTGACCCTATGAACTTCACAAAGTCTGTGGTCAAGGGGTGAGGAGATACACAGGCTCTACTTTCCCCACCAAATGATTCTCTCAAGGACTTGGCTAGAACTGATCTCTCCTCTATCTTGCTCATACTCAAATCCCTGAATGTGAACTAACTTGCTGGTTTCAAGCCCCCATAGGCACAACCAATATAAATATGTTTACTGTTGCACTTGGTTGAAATACCTTTGTCTGTCTGTGTGATCCTGGGCAAGTCACAACCCCAACTGCCTCCCCTACCCCCCCAAAAAACCTCTTATTGATTGATTCAATAGCAGTGTTCTCGCCTACTTAAAGTAGTTACTTTAAGTTTGTGTGATTAATAGTTAATTCAATATACCCATCACATAAAAGGGTGCTAAGGGAAGGTATTGTGCATATTGCCTCCTCCTATAGAATGTAAATTCCTCAAGGGCAAGGAATTTCATTTTTTGTCTTTGTTTCTTGAGAATCTAGGACAGTGCCAAATACACCAGTATAAAAAAATTAATTTTTTAAAAATAGTCCAAACCACTGTTTGTGAAGAAAATAGAGAATATATAAAGAGAGAGAGAAATGATATGGACATACTGTATATATGTAGGAGATATGTTCCCATTTGTGTTGGGAACAGAAGAGGCTTTCTTGTGCTATTATTAGAACTATCTTAGGTCTCGTCTTTATTATACCAACAAGAAGAAAACATGGTAGAATCAATTTTTCAGGGGATCAGGAGCATAAATTCAAGTCAAAAATATTTATCAAGTACTCTATGCAAGGCACTATAGTAATTGGGGATTGAAAACAAAATAGAAACTCCCATAGGGAGGCAATGTAACATGGGCACAGAGAGAAAAAGATAAGGTACTTTGAGAACTAGGTGGAAGAATAGAAATAGCTCGGGTGGCACCTGAGTTAAGCACTGAAGCAATCTAGGGATTCAGCAGGATGGAGAAGAAGGGGGGAGTCCTTTGTTGAAAGGGAAGGGGTCAGGGCTAACATATAAGTCTTTCTAAGAAAATGTTTGGAATAGGCACTCTAGGGAAAATGAGCACTAATCAGAGAAGAATAAAAGGATTTTTATGTAGCAGTGAAGGTCCAGTTGACAATGGATAGTACAAATTTATAGTGGACCCAGAAAATATGACTATGTGACTTTTCTCCAGCACCACATGATTAGGAGTGGAAAAGGTAGATGGTGGGGGTAACTTTGTACATAGGTGACGGTCTACACAAGTTTGACCTAAGTGTATGAAGATGAATAATATTGAAAAAGTCTGTAAAAGTTGGTGGAATCCAGATTGTGGAGGTATTTAAATGCCAGGCTAAGTCTGTAATTTATTCTAGAGGTAATATGGAACCACTGAATGTTTTTGAGCAGAGGAGTAATGTTCATTTTAGAAATATTAATTTGGCAGCTATGTGGATGATAAAATGGAGAAGAGATACTAGAAACAGGAAGATTGATCTGGAGGCTATTGCAATAGTTAGGGCAGGAAAGAGGTGATGAGCAAGCAAAGGAGGTGAGAGACAATAAATGAGGTAAGCTTAACAAGACTTGACAACTTAGTAAATATGGTGGCTGAAGGAGAAGGAAATTTCAAGGATGACTAAGGTTATAAACTGGAATTACTAGGAAAACGGTGGAACTTTCTTCAAAAAAAGGGAATTTTGGAGGAAGAGTAAGGTTAGAGGAAAATAATAATGTCTCTTTTGGACATGTTAAGTTTGAGATATTTATGAGACATCCAAGTGAGATGTCCAGTTGGTAATTCAGCCAAATGGTACTTGAGTTCAGGAAATAAATTAAAGCTAGATAGGTAGATTTGGGAGTTATCTCCAATTTAATTCAATTCAATAAACACTTCTTAAGTAAGTGTTATATGCTAGGTACTGTGCCAAATGCAAGAGGTATGTATACAGGAAAAAAAAAATCCCTGCCCTCAAGGAGCTTACAATCTAATGGAGAAAGACATAAAAAAAAAAACAGAGGTGGGGGACCACCAAGAGGCATGATGTTCCATGAAGTTGAAACCAAACAGAGACACTGATGGAAATGGAGAATGATATGGAACATTCTGAGGAGGAGGAGGAGGAGGAAGAAGAAGAAGCAGCAGCAGCTTAGAGAGGAGCTTATTGTTCCACTCTCTTGCCCTCCAATCAGAGGGGAGAGGAGTCTGAGGGAACTGAGAATGTGTTGAACATGCGAAGCTCAGTCAATATGCCTGGTGATGAAATTGTAGGTGATCAGCTTGTCCTGAGGGAGCCATGGTGTTCTGTGGAGTCAAACTAAGCAGAGTCACAGATAGAAAGTAGAGAGTTCTGCCTAGAGATGATTAAATTCATAGGAGTTCATGGCTTCACCAAGAGAAAGTATAGAAGGAAGAAAAGTGGGCTTATCATAGAGCCTTGGGGAATACCCATGCTTAGCAGTCAGGAGTTAGATGATAATCCAGCCAAAGAGAGTAAGAAGGAACATGACAACACCTTCAGGTATTTAAAGGGCTATAGTATAGAAGATGAACAAAATGCATTTTGCTTGATCCCAGTGGGCACAACAAGGAGAAATGCATAGAAACAAGGCACAAAAGCTTGATTCAGTAAAAACATCCTAACAATCAAAGCTGTCCAAAAGTCGAATGGGGTTGTCATTGAAGGTAGTGGGATCCTCCTCAATGGAGGTCTTCAAGCAAATACTGGATGGACAGCTGACCTGTTAAGATTATTACAACTGGGATTCATTCTAGGCCACAGGTTGGACTAGATCAGGGGTGGGGAACCTGAGGCCTCGAGGCCATGTGTGGTCCTCTAGGTCCTCAAGTGTGGCCCTTTGACTGAATCCAAACTTTACAGAACAAATCCCCTTAATAAAAGGATTTGTTCTGTAAAACTTGGACTCAGTCAAAACGGTTCACCCAAGTACCTAGAAGGCCACACGTGGCCTCAAGGCTGCAGGTTCCCCACCTCTGGACTAGATGGTCACTGAGGTCTATCCATCTCTAAAATTCTGTGGCTAAGATTCAGTCATCACATAATGGCTGGTAATCTTGGAGAGAGCAGTTTCAGTTGCATGGTGGAACTGGAAACCAGATTTTAAGGGTTTGATAAGTGAGGCAAATTGTGTACTATACTTTTTCCAGTAATAAAAGGGAGAAAAGACATAAGAATGATAACTTAAAGAGATGACAGAGCAAAGTGAAGATTTTATTAAGGACAGGAGAAATCAGAGTATATTTGTGGGCAGCATGAGACTAGTAGATACGGAGAGACTGAAGATAATACAGAGAGAATGATTAAAGGGACAGGCTCTTTCTTCCAATAAGGTGGTATTTGTGAACATAAGTATTGGTATTGGTCTTATCATTCATTCATTCAAGAAGCAAAGCTATCTCTTCCTGAGAGACAATAACAGATGAGAAACTGACAATGATGTAGAGAGAGTTTGAAATGTGGAATAGGGGAAAAGAGGGAACTCATGGCAGATGGCCTCTGTTTCCTGAGTGAAAGAGGAGGCAAGGTCTTCTGCTGAGAGTGAGGGGGTCAGGAATAATATATAGACCTTGATAAGAGATGATTTGGAATAGGTTCTTTGGGAAACATGTCAATAAGGGAAGAATAAAAAGGTCATCCTGGGCTCAGTTAGGAACCAGTTGACACCGGATAGTACAAATTCATAGCAGACCCATAAAATATGGTTTTGTGACATTTGTTCAGCAGCCCATGAGTAGGGGTGAAAAAGGTGGATGCTGGGGATAACTCAGGCTTGGGGTTTAGCAAGCTATGAGTAGCAACAGAGCAAGGTAACAAGGGATTTAAAAGCAGAAGAAAGCATTTAGTTGACTGGATTAACTATAGGGTGAAAAAATGAAGGGAAGAAAGTGAGACCAGGACAGAGGTTATGGACTAGGGGAATAGAAAGGGGGTGGAGGAAGTAAAGGTCAAAGTGAGAAAGAAAAATAGATTAAGAAAGAGTAAGACCAAAGGAAAGATAGAAGGATAGGATTTCATGGTCAGAAGGAAAAAATTTCAGAGTTCAGCATCATGCAACTGGCACAATTATGGGTTATGGTGGGATCTAGTATATCCCTGTAAGTGAGATGGAATGAAGATGCAGGTGATGTGAGTTGGAAGTAGGGGTTGATGAGAGAATAGGATTATATTTTAGGGGACATCAACATGCATATTGAAATCCCAAGAATGAGGTCAAAAGTGAGGGTGGATAAGACTCTGAGGCAGGTGTGCAACCCCCTGAGAAAGAAGGAATAACCCAGATGCTAGTTAGTGACTGTAACAAAGATCTGGACCAGGCAACTTAAATGGATAGATTAAAATTCAAAGGAGGAAAAGACACTGAGTGATGATAGCAAAGGGATAATCTGAAAGTGGCATTGATGAGTGAAGAGTACAATTATTCCTTCTTCTGACCCAGTGTGTCAAAAGGCAGAGAGATGAAGGTCACAAAATGGTGCCCTCCCCTTCTGGCCCCATGTCGAGGGGAAAGCTAGCAAATGTGAGTGACTTAAACTGTAGCCTTTAAATGGTTTCTGTGCTTCATTCAGTGGCTTGCCACATTATGCCAATCATTAGAAGCAACTATAGCACTGGTTGTGCAATTTAACTGAACTTGAACTTTCTCTTCTCTTGTCAAACCTGGCTGCCTTGATTGGCAGGAAGCCCACACTTTCAGATGATCATTTTGGAAGTTGTCATGTCTTTCAGAATGGGGGTGGGGGGGGCTTTGAAGCAGCCTATGAGACTCTTGATCCTGTAATGCTTTAAGAATTTGGGGGGAAACCAAGCTAAGTCCAGTCAAGCCAATAAACATTTATTAAGTGCCTGCAATATGTCAGGCTCTGGGCTAAGCACTAGGGATACAAAGGAGGCAAAAGCCAGTCCCTGCTCTCATGGTGCTTACAGTCAAAGGGGGAAACAACATGTAAACCAGTATGTACAAACAAGATACATACAGGCTTTCAGTCATGTTGGGAACTTCTGCTATGAAAACTCCCTCCACCAATGCAGGTGGACAACTTGCCCATTATTTCTAGTTGTATAGAGTTGCCCGGAATGTGAAGACATAAAGGGGCTTGTCAATGGTCACACAGCTTGTGTCTGGGACAGGACTTGAACACAGATCTTCCTAACTCTAAGTCCCTATACCATGCTACTTTCCAACCTTTGAATACCTGGACTTAATCCAACCTAGACCATTATGGAATCATGGACTTAACTATCTCTCCCTTTCTCTGAGATGTCATAAAATCTATAATGAAGGAGATGCAAAATAACTTGACCCACCTCTTCATGTCATGAAAACTCAGGTGATGTTATACTTTCCATCCCTACCATAGTTTCTCAATCTCAACACCTTCACTTGGACAACACTCTGCTGAGCGCTTTGTGGCCACAGAGTGCTCTCAATCATCCTCTTGTTTTGCTTTTCTTCGTTTCCTCTTAACTAAGCTTTCATTGGTCAAATAAAGGGTACTGCTGCTTTAAAAGGGGAAAAAAAAGTTAACACTTGGTCAATTTGTAAAGGCTGCACCTGGTGCCCAAATTTAGAAATTTGTCTTAAAAAATAAGGCAAACCTTTAGCATTGAAGTGTGCAGGGCTATACAGGAAAACCCCAACTTACAGACATGATGTGCTTCAAAAAGTTCATTTGTTCACTGCTTGCTTATTTCTGTGGGAAAATTCATGCCAACTCCCAATGCAGTGAGAGTCCTAGGCCAGCCCACAGATGCCCATTTCATTCACAATGTAGCTGAGATACTGAACAGTTACAATGAAGAATAGAAGAAAATGACGCAATGGAAGAAAATGGCATTCAACAAAATAAAAATCATGAGATTGAAAAAAAATAACTTTAATAAATCCAAAATGTGGGGGCCGCTAGGGGGCGTAGTGCATAGAGCACCGGCCCTGAAGTCAGGAGGACCTGAGTTCAAATCCGACCTCAGACCAAGCACTTGACACTTATTAGCTGTGTGACCCTGGGCAAGTCACTTCACCCCAACTGCCTAAAAAAAAAATCCAAAATGCTATTGCTTGAGAAAAAGCAGATTTAATTGAAAAGGAATCAAAAGATTGAAGGAAATTTAGAAATTCTGGGTTCCTTCGAAGGTTTTCAAGATTGAAAATCCAAGTTCTCTATTTTGTCTAATTTCATTTAGAAACATAACTTTTAAAGAATATGAAATTTTCAAAAAAGGAACAAAAACTAATCCCAACTGCATAAAAACATACTTCAAATCACTAACAGAGAAATGCAAATAAAAACAACTCTAAAGTTTTACCTCACTCATATCAAATTGGCCAAGTTAACAAAAGGCAAAACTAGCAAATATTGTACAGATGGTAGAAAGATAGATACGTTGAAATACTATTGGCAGAAATGTGAGTTGGTTCAAAGAAAGAAGAAAAGAATTTGAGATTGGGAGACAAAAGTAACTAAATCAGTCATAACCTTTGAGCCACCAGTCCTACTCCTGGTTACTACTCTCCCCAAGGAGGCCAAAGATAGGAAGATCCCATAGATACTCAAAATATATTCCCAAAATATTCATAGTAGAGTCTTCTGTAGAAGCGAAGAAATAGAAGCAAAGTGGGGGCTCACTGAATGGAGAATGGCTGAACAAAGTCAGTCAATAAACACTTATTAAGCTCCTATGTATACCAGGCACTCTACTAAGCATTGAGGATACAAAAAGAGGCAGAAGATATCCTTTCCCTTGAGGAGCTCATAATCTAACAGGGGAGACAAGCAAACAAATATGTACAAACAAGTCATATATAGGATAAATAGGAACTAATTCAGAGAGGGAAGAATTAGAATTAAGAGGGGGTAGTGAAAGGCTTCCCTTGAAAGATAGTTACTTAGATAGGACTTAAAGGAAACCAGAGATGACAGTAGGTGCAGATAAGGAAGGACAACATTCATGGTGAATAGCTAGAGAAACTGCTTAAATCCAAGAGATGGATGCCTTGTTCATGGAACAGCCAGGAGGTCAGTGTCACTAGATCAGAGAGTCCATGTTGGGAAGGAAGGTGTAATAAAAAAAAAACAAACTGGAAAAGTAGAAGGGGGCTAGGTTATGAAGGGCTTTGAATGCCAAACAGAGTATTAGGTATTTGCACCTGGAGGCAATAGGAAACAACTAGAGTTTATTGAGTAGGAGGGCAGGAGACATGGTTGGACCCATGCTTTAAGAAAATCACTTTGGTAGCTGAATAGAGGAAGTATTGGAGGGGGGAGGACTTGAAGCAGGCAGATCCACCAGCAGGCTATTATAATAGTCTTAAGAGATGCTATGTAAATGGAATGGAATATTATTGGGCTATAAGAAGCAATGAATATGAGAAATTCAGAGAGACATGAGACAAATTGTATGAATTAATGCATAATGAAGGAAACAGAACAAGGAAAAGTAAGTGACAGGAACATTCAAAGGAAGCCAAAAGCTGTGTAATCCATCATAATGGCCAATCTCACCTGCAGAGAACTGATGAGGAAATGTGCCTCCCTCCTGTTAGGGACTATGGGTGTGGGAACCCAGAGGCAGGGACCATAGGGCTGAAGGGTAACTTAGAGGGCAGCAACCACTCTGTTGGTTGGTTTTGCTTAATTTAACTTCAGTGTTTTCTTGGTAACATGGGAAGGCAGGAGGATCAGGGTAGAAGGAAATGTCTAGAAATGTCTGTGATGTTATAACAAAAGCTATCAACTAAGCAAAAAACAAGCAAACAAAAAACCCTTTTGCCTTTTGTTTTCTTCTTGATGCAGAAGTGGCATAACTCTTGTGCCTGTCAGCCATAGTTTTTTTTTAATATGTATTTTATTTTTTCCCCAATTACATATTAAAACAATTTTTTACGTTTTTTTTAAAGTTTTGAGCTCCAAATTCTATCCCTTACTCCCTCTGTCCCCTCCCTGCTCCCTGAGACAGGAAGCAATCAGATATAGGTTATACAGGTTCAATCATGTAAAACATTTCTATATTAGTCATTTTTTACAAGAAGACTCAAATAAAAGGAAAAGAATGAAAGTAAGAAAGTAAAAAATAGCACGCTGCAGTCTATATTCAAACAATATCAGTTGTTTCTCTGGAGGCAGATAGTATGTTTCATCAATAGTTCTTTGGGATTGTCTTAGATCATTGTATTGCTGAGAATAGCTAAGTCATTTCCTGTCAGCCATAGTCAAGGAAAATTTGGAGGTCACAAATGAAACAAAGAAAGGAAAAAGGTACATAAGAGGAGAACTTTTTGGAATTGACTACATTTCCTTCAGTTCTATGATCACAGAAGAAAGATCAACCTCTTCATCCACCCTGGACATACAAAATAGATAAGGAGTTTATATCACCCAGAGTAAATCTAGATCTGTGATTTTGCTGTGCAATCCATCATAATGGCCAATCTCACCTGCAGAGAATTGATGAGGAAATACGTTTCCCTCCTATTATGGACTATGGGTATGGGAAGCTAGAGGCGGTTACCACATGGCTGAAGGTTGACTTAGTAGATATAGAGTAGATGTCAAACATTCAACCAGTAGGCCAAATGTGCACCGCAACATTTCCAAGTATGACCAGAACTAGATTAAAACGTAATTAGGAAATGTTTAACATAATTAATAAAAATATAACTGAACACAGATAATGTTAATAAATGGTTTTCTAAGTCAATATGTGGTCCTCAGAGATCCTAATGTGCTGTTTAGTGGCCCCATTTCTATTTGAGCTTGAACCAATTATATAGAGAACTTTTGGTCTGAGAATCTCCTCTGCCAATTCAGATCAGTAATTCCTCTGTATACTAGAGAAATGCCTGGATCATTGAGAGGTGGCACAGTGGATAGAGTGCTGGGCCCGGAATCAGGAAGACTAATATTCCCGAGTTCAAATCCAGCCTCAGACACTGACTAGCTATGTAACCCTGGGCAAGTCATTTAATCCTGTTTGCCTCATTTTCCTCATCTGTAAAATGAGCTGATGAAGGAAATGGCAAACCACTCCAGTATCTTTGCCAAGAAAACCCCAAATGGGGTCATGAAGAATGGGACACAACTGAAAAATGACTGCAACAAATTGAGAGGTTAAGTGACTTGTCCGCGGCCATGTAACCTGTCAGAGGCAGGATTGGGACCCAGGCCTTCATGATTCCAAGGCCAGCTCTTTCCCTTTACACATAGTAAGTACTTAATACTTGTCTGATTCCCCAGTGAGAGCAGAAGTTGTTTAGGAAAGGGACTGTGCCTTATAGTTCTTCCTAGCTCTATTTGCACCCCCCACCACCGAGCCCATCCTGGGACTGGGGACACAATTGATAATCATTTAATTTCATATGACTGATGGAAAAAGGTGTGTAAAGAAATGAGGTGATGGTTCTATCACAGAGGTTGTTCAGCGGTATATATTGTTAATAGAATAGGGTTATAGCTTTAGCGCTAAAAGGAACTTTAGAGGTCATCAATTCACACATTTTACAGATGACAAAACTGAAAACCACAGGATGAAGTGATTCTCCCAAGGTCCCAGAGGTAACCTACAAATAGCAGAGCTGGAATTCTGACTGCATCCCACTGACCTCTCTTTTCACAGCACTAGAAGAGGCAGTTGGTGTGAGATGCAGCCAGAGCTTCCTTCATCTTTCTAAGAAAGGGAAAGAAGACCACTATGGGGGATTCTCAAAGATCCCGTCAGACTTTGCCTGACTCGAGTCTTGGCAGGTCTTTTGCAAGGCTTCCTTCTGAACACCATCCCCTATTTTCACAGTAGGTAGGACCACAGTCAAGAGCATTGGGTTATGTGCCTGGTAACTTTGGGAGTGGTAGAGGATCTAGACCTCTGTTCACTTTTCTTTTGGTTTTGTTTTGTTTTTTTGCTAGGCAATGGGGTTAAGTGACTTGCCCAGGGTCACACAGCTAGTAAGTATCAAGTGTCTGAGGTCAGATTTGAACTCAGGTCCTCCTGACTCCAAGGCCGGTGCTCTAACCACTGCGCCACCTAGCTGCCCCATATCTGTTCACTTTTAAAGAATCACAGAGATGAGGTGTTGCTCCACCATTAAAATAATTATGTATATAGAAAATACAGACTGATATGGAAGGATATGTGAACTGATGCAAAGCAAAGTAAGCAGATGCAAGAAAATTATACACAATTGCTCTAAAAGTGAAACTGGAAAAAGCTATAGCAACACAAGTTGGCATAGAATGCTATTTGATGATAGTAACCAAGCTCAGCTCCTAAGAACAAGTATGACCAGAACTAGATTAAAATGTAATTAGGAAATGTTTAACAAAATTAATAAAAATATAACTGAACACAGATAATGTTAATAAATGGTTTTCTAAGTCAACATCTGGTCCTCAGAAGGCCCTCCCTTCTTTGCAGAGGTCAGAATTATGGACATGGAACATTACATATACTGTTGGCTTTTGTTGATACATTGGCTGGTTTGTCTAAACTGTTTTTTTCCCTCTTTCTTTTTTATTCCTTGATCTAAGTGTATCAGTACCTACCCTGGCCCCTGGCCCCTACTTCTTGAAGGACAGATATGTTACATTTCACCTTTCCCCCAAGGAAGGAGGCTTTGGGGTGCCTAGTTTTTGCCAGTGGCTCAAGGGACACTTTGTATGTCCCAAGTATGTTCCCTCAGTTTTAGGGGTCCCCTCCACCCCAGTCTCATTTAAGCACTTAATCAAAATAGCATTTACAAAAAAAAAATTATTTCAAAGGTATAGCAAGAATATAAAAATACCCTCCCCCAATACCTGGGGACATAATACCTCCCCTCTTATACCACCTCAGTCTCTAGGGTGGGAGATTAGATTCATATCTTAACTCAGTTCCTATATAGCATGGTCCTACCAAGTTCCAAAGCCAACATCCCTAGGCTGGCATCCTGGTACCCTGGCTTCTTAGGGCTTCTTTGTTAGGCTGGCAACAGTTTCCTGGTCCAGGGACTCTGCCACCTATGGCTAAGGACAAAAAAATGAACCAAACCCCCAAATTTGATTCTCAGGGATACAGAGCCTAAAAAGAAAAGGGGAGAGATAGCTCTTCCCTTACACTCCACTCTGTGCATGATGTCCATGCTTTGAGTGAACAGGACTTTCACCCCCTAGACAATGCTTGAAAGAAAGTGAGACTGGTCCAGTCTGATTGTTTTAAAGATAGATCCTGTTCCATCTACAAAGCCAATGGAAAGAGGCAGCTCCCATTTGTATGACAGGGAAATTCGGGCTATTTCCCAGAAGCAGGTCTCTGCCATCTTTGCTATGGGTGCTTGGATCTTAGGTGATCTGAGCATGTGGAAAACCCAGTTAACTAAGAAAGCAATATCCTTCTGACTGGGAGAAAGGAAATATTGGGGAAAAGAGATATTAAAAACAATACATGCCAGGTCTTTTGCAAAGGGCTTATTTGAATATATGAATATAATTTTGTTTTAAGAATCACAGAATTCGGAGCGGGAAGAGACTTTATCTAGTCAAACCCATGTCGGAGCAGGAATCTCTTCGACAAGATCCTCAACAAATAGCCATCCAGTGTACGTATGCTTTGACTCCTCCAGTGATTGGTAACTCACTACCTCCTGATCCCTTTCTACCCTTCTATATTCTTCCTTCCCTCCTCACACTATGTGATTGAGCCATATTGTACAACCAGCCTTTCTGCACACAGGATCCACATGCAGTTCTTTGCACTGGTTTTCCTCTGTCCTTCCAATGCACTCTCCTCTTGGAGGTCCTTCAGCACTTAGTTCAATGGCCTTTCCTCATCTGTTCTTCTTCCCTGCTAGCTACTAGTATACTGGTTTTCCAAACTACCTTCCATTTATTTTCTATACATTGTGATTGTGTGTGTGTGTGTGTATTCACATTGTCTCCCCATTAGACTGTAGGATCCTTGAGAGATGGGATTTCCTAACTTTTGCTGTTGTATCCCCAGCATTTAGCAGTGCTTAACACTTAAAAAATGCTTTTAATTAATCGATTAGGCAATTATTAACTATAATGAGCTGAAATATGTTTCCTTGTTACTTCTAATTATGAAGAGGGAATTTGGTTTCTTGCCTTCTCTCCTCTGACACTTCAACCAGCCTCCTAAGACCCTCACCAGCTCACCCCTAGATTATTACTCTGATGCCTGCTGGTTGGTCTCCCAGTCTTAGATCTCTCCCCATTTCCAGTCCACCCTCTACTCAGCTATCAAAGTAATCTTCCTAAAGCATAGATCTGACCATGTTACCTGCAAGTTTCACGAATACCTGCAGCTCCCTGTCACCTATAGGATCAAATATTTAAAGTCCTCTTCTTGACATTCAAAGCATTCCACAACCTGGAAGCCTCCTATTATACCCTTATACCCTGATCCAACCTATGTACTCTGTGATCCAGTGACACTGGCCTCCCTCCTGTTCCTTGCATGTGACCCTCCATCTCTAGGCTCTGGGCATTTTCACTCACTGTTCTGCATATCTAGAACTAACTAACTAACTCTCTGCCCCTCCCTCCCCACTCCTACCCCTTTCTCCCTACTTCCACTTCTCCTTCCCTCCCTCCCTCTCCCTCTCTCTCTCTCTCTCTGTCTTTGTCTCTGTCTCTCTCCCCCTCTCTCTCTCCTTTTCAACCTCCTGGTTCTCCTCGATTCTTTCAAGTCCTGGCTAAAATCTCATCTTCTGCAGGAAGCCTTTCCTCACCCCCCTTAATGTTAGTGCCTCCCCTCTATTGATTACCTCCAACATATCTTCCTCGAGTGTGTGTGTGTGTGTGTATGTGAATATTCTTATTTTGTATCATCTTGTTTGCACACAATTGTTTGCATGTCCTCTCCCTTCCTCCCCCCCCCATTAGACTGTAAACTACTTGAGGATAGGGACTATCTTAAGTCTTTCTTTGTATCCCCAGAACTTAGCACAGTGCCTGGCACACAGTAAGTGCTTAATAAATGCTTATTAATTGACATTGATGCTTGATAAACTTTTTCTTGCTCTTTCCTCCCAAGATGCTTAGTACTCACAAGACTTGGACTCTGAATAAATGAATATGGAATTTTTGAAAGGAACATTTGGAAGGAGAAAAAAAAAGGACAAAGGACTAATACTGCTGTAGATACATGAACTTTATCCTAGCAAGGCTTTGGGAGACTGAGATTTCTTCTCTCTTTCTGCTAAGTCAGTCAATCAACAAACATTGATTAAGCATTTATTATGTGCCAACTACTGTTCCAAGTGCTGGAGACAGAAAGAAAGGCAAAAAACACCATTCTTGCCCTCAAGGAGCTCAGTCTAGTGGAAGATAATAAACAAACAACAATGTACATACAAGATATAGATAGATTGATAGATTGATCGATCAATTGATCAATACATAGATAGAGCAATTCTGCTACACTATGAGGAGGACTCATTAATCCTGTCGATGCCTGACCCACATCAGAAAGGAGATTCAACTACTTTGGCCAGGTCACTTCTACTCACTGGGTCTCAGTTTCCTCCTTTATATAATGAGGGGAGTGAATTAGATGATACCACTTCCCTTACAACTCTAAAATTTGTTCTTTTTCTGGAGTGAGAGGACCTGAGTTTGAATCCTCCCTCATATCCCCCCCTAACTCTGGGACTTTGGGGGAATCACTTAACCTACCTAGGTTTCAATTTCCTCATGTGTAACACAAGGCGATTGGACTAATTGGTCTCTAAATCTGAGGTCCTTCCATTTCTAGATCTAGGGTCCTTTGAAATCCCATGACAAAAGTCAGACTTCTTAGAAAACCAGAAATTTATCATTATTGAAGTCAGTTCTTACCTTGTATATGCAGCAACCAACACAGGTTCATGTGATCCTTAGGTCTTTAATAATGTTTGTGGAATTGGATTAAAGAAAGTCCCTCTACCACGGCTCTCTGAACATGGATGGAGGGAAAATTACCTCATTATTTTCACTAACTGCCAACTGAAATTTAGCATTTCCTTCATCTATTTAAAACATTATTCTGAGATGGGGTCCATAGACTTCACCAGACCACCAAAGAAGTTAAAAAACCCGTTCTAAACACTTGTTATGTCACCGAGAGATTTCTATTCCAACAGTGAGTTACTGTAATGCCCTTGATCAATGGGACTTAGACTGTTGTAGTGAATTAAGGCTTATATTAACTTAAGCCACAGAATTTTAAATTGCTAGAATCGGTAAAGTGGGGAATGACTTTACTTTTCTTCAGGTAACCATCCGAAGACACAAACCTGATACCGAGTCCTTCACTTGGATCCTTCACATGTACTCCGTCATTGAGTCATGTAAAAGCCATAACTCTTCTCTCTTCCCTTTTCTGAAATTACAGTGGGTCTTCTTTGATTTTTTTTAATTGTACCCTTTAAAACAGGAGAGTGAAAATGCTTGCTGTCTACTCCACTTCCTTCTCGCTCCCCCTTTTCCTGTTATCCTAACCAAACTCCTCCATTTCCTCCTGCTGCCTGCTTCTCTTCTTCCAGACAGGACTTTGATCTGTTCTACACCTCTTTCCAGCAGCCAGCACCAAGAGCTATCATCCTGGATGCTAAAGCCAAAAAGCCTTGTGAGAGGTTCCTCCACAGAAGATAAAAGCAAAAGGAGGCATAAAGAGAGGGAGAAGGGGAGCCAGTGAGGAAGGAGGACTAGAGAATGAAGTGAAGGAGCAGAGGAAGGAGAGGCAGGGAGAGAAAATGAAGGAGGAAGGAGGGAGGCAGGAGGAGAATGTAATTTGGGTGTTATACTAAACGCTCCTAATTAATCAAAAGTACATCCTGAAAAGTGGGACAAAAAACCCTTTTTTCGTGAACTTTTCCATAAAAAGACTGTAATAAAGTTTGAGTGAGAGGATAGGAGGGGTGGAGTAAGGCAAAGGTCAGGGAGAACCCTGGAGACAAATGTTGCCTACTTCCTCATTTTCCCCAAGGCTGTCCCTGGTCATGCTTTTGCTGACCTTCCAAGAAGGAGCTCCAGACGACATCCTCTCCTTCTGCCTCAGCCAAAACTAGCTGGACCCAGGCTCAATGACCCGGCGTCCCCGGACAGTGTTGAAGCAAGGCTCTGAGACTCTTGACATAAGGGGAGTAGAAGGAAAAAAGAGAGTGAGAGAGATTGTCTTCTGGGAGCTTTACCCCACCTCCATGAAGGCAGCGGCCCCAGTTCTGAAAAAGTGTTCTCTTGTTTGGCCATAAAACTGTCTACACAGCTGGAACTGGGTCACCAAACACAGCCACAGGATACTAGAACCGTCAAGGGACCGAGAGCTCATCTAACCCTGCCCCCTCATGTCACAGATGAGGGATCAGAGGATCCAAGTACTTGGTGAATTGCATAATAGCAAGTTGGGGGCAGAACTGGGATGTGAGTCTGGTTTGGGCCCTTTTCCTCCAGGCCTGGTTTATTTTTATGTGAGGAGTAGCTCAGCAGTGCAGACAGACAGGGCCTAAGAAGCATATTCAGATGAAAACTGGCCTCATTTCAGCTGTCTCTGGATCTCTTACTCATTTCAAGAAACCCAGCAACAACATACAGCAGCATGGCACCTTGGAAAAAGCCCTGAATGAGGTTCTAGTCTTGTTTGTTCTACTTAATAGCTATGCGACCTCGGACAAGACCCATCATCTCTGATCTTCAGTTTCCTCTGCTGTATAAAATCTGAATGATAGCACTAACTACCTCTAATTGAGAGGATTACTATAAGTGCTTCTATATCAATATAACTGATGTTTCGCTTTTGAAAAATTAATATTTAAAACATTTAGTAGCCCATAAAGTGCTGGATTTGTATATGTATATATGTACATACATATATATGTTTATACACACATATATGACTATTTGTGTCTAATGGTAGCCATCTCTAGGGTGGAGAGAGAGAAAAAGAGAAAAAAAGAAATTTACATGATAACTTTATCACGTGTTTAAAAGGAATAAGCAAGCTGCACATATTAGATTTGCAGTTTCATGTGCAATCATCTTTTTAAATAATACTATGTTATAGAAATACTTGTTTGATTTCATAAATTAAAAATAAAATGAATACAAACTTTTTAAAATAAAATAAATAATTATTAATCAGTATGGCCAATCAAAGCTCATTTTTACATTGCCACAAATTTGACCAACCCAACTTTGTGGCCAAAATTACATTTTAATTCCATTGATCCAGTTCACTCAATTATACATTTCCTCCTCATAGTCCATGAAGATTATGAAGACATAGTCTCAAAGTTCATTTCTTAGATCAAAAGTTCCTTAAGGGCAGGGGTAATGTGTTACTTCATATCTTCAGGGGAGGTCTAGCACAGTGCTTTGCATATATACAAGATTCTCGATGAATATTGAATTGAATTATGTGCCTCCTTCCCCGTTCAGATGGAAACATGAGCTGATTATGTGTATATACTGGATCTACTACCTTGTGATTGCCAAGTGTATTTTCTGGTGTCTTCAGTTTTCATTTTTATGATTTGCTAATTGATCATCAAAGATGGCTGCAATGGACAATAGTCCACTGTGATGCTCCTTCATGTTCTAACTCAGTCCATTCCATGCTTAACCGGAGATTTGAAAACTCAGACTTTCATTTTCATCGAGCAGGACATATAACAGTAAAAATAAGAAAGACAAATGAAGGCAAAAAATAAAAAGCAGAAGTGTGACCTTCAGCATCAGGTTTCATTCTCTGGGGAAATAAAGGCTGCCTCTACAGGTGCTCAGCAGGGAGTTGGTTTAAGGAGGCTGACTGACTTTCAAAGTGATTCAGTTGAAATTCAGCTTTCTGCCTCTCTAAATCTAGGACAGACCTAGCAGTGGGGCTCAGACCAGCAAGGTCTTCCTTACCTCTTATTTCTTTAAAAATAATGTGTACTGATACATCTTGTTTTTACAAAGCTTCGTTTCCAATACACCCCCCCCTTGCCCCCCACAGAGTCATATTTCAAAACGAAGAATCAAAAAGAAAGAGGGGAGGGAGAAGCCGTCCAGAAAATTATGCAATACAACAACTGTGTCTGGTAGGCATAGTGAATAATGTCTCTTGTCAATGATTTAATTCAATGAGCGTCTAAGTACCTTCCAAGTGTCCAGCAAGCACTCCATTCTAGGTGGTGGAGATACTTCTAACCCTGTTCCTGAATTTCACAGATGAGGAAACAGAGGCTCCAAGTAGTTGGTGAATTGCATAATAGCAAGTTATTGCAAAAAGTCCTTGCCCTAAAGGAACTCATTATCTACTTTTCTTTAATATTTTTCTGTTTTTGTTTTTTCATTGAAAGAGCATCTTGACGAATGTCCTGAAACAAACAGTTTCAGGACTTAGTATTCCCTCAAAACCACGTGAAAGCAATCTTTTTTTTTCTTAATTGGAGGAGAGTGGAACAGAAGGCAAGGCTATGTTCGGAGATGGTTAGCTTAGCACCTTTGATTTGTCAGTCCTCTCTATTGCTGGTAACCTAGGTAGGAAACAGGGGATCCACCCCTCAGAAATGCCACTGTGCTCCTGAACTTCTGGTTGAACAAGAAACGAGGCAGAGTTTGGATGTGACTAAGCAAGGCTGCCCCAGCTTCCAAGTTTCACTGAAGAGAATTAGCAACTCTCTTAAGAGAGAAGCTTTCCACTCAGCCTTCTCTCTCTAATTCAATTCCTCCCCTATCCACCCTTTAATTTGAGGAACAGGTCCCGAGGGAAAAAAATGAATAATAAAAAAGCACCTTCATCACTAGAAGAGGAGAGCCCTTTTTCTTAATAGTAAGTTTAAGATGTTCTTAGTCGAATGTATGCAAAACAGATATGGAGAAAAAAAATTAATAAAAGATTTCTTCACCTGTAAAATGAGGGGGCTAGACCTGAGGGCCTGTAAGGTTTCACCTAGCTCTTAATCTATAATCTCATGGCCGAAGGTGAAATGCCCCCACATGGAAAAAGGATGGTTGTTCCGCCTTTCTTCTCGCCATGATTTTTTGAAACCAAGCCATCCTCCCACCCCTGGGAAAAAGTTAGGGGTAAGGATCCAAATGACTTTTTCCCTCCTTTGGCAGGAGTAAAATAAAGTGGAATTCTCAGGCCCTCATTCCCATACGCCCATCCAGCTCTGGCTCACAGCAAGGGGGAACAGCTCAATCCTCCAGGATCCTGCTCTCTGAGGTTGCTCATTTCTGTTTCCAGGGAGGAAGTTAGCATCACCTCAATCCTTCCTCTTTTTTCAACCCAGCCCTCAGTGGGGCAGTTAGCACAGGTGGTAGAAACTAAAATCAAATGTAGGCAGAAGTGGGCCCTGACTATTGTCTTTGCCCACGTGCTGAGGGTCAGGTAGATTGGAAAAGTGCCATCCATTCAATTCTGGTGAACAGGTGCCCACCCTTGCACAAAGACATAAAAAATATCCTCAGATGAAATCCTTTTGCTTAGGGGAGCTCAATGTTTTCTGTGGGTGCATTTGGTCGAATTTTGTCTTTGGAAACATACAGCTAGCAGTTGGTAGTTCAACCTACTTCTATCCAGATACAAGGAAAACACAATCATATCACTACAAGTCATCTCATTGCCTGCAGGCCAGGAGGAAAACCCCTAAGTTATCTTGAACACAGGGAGGGCAATTCAATTCAAAAAAATCTCGGGCATTTGCTCAATAAGCTACTTATATTAACTCTTCCTATCATTGCTATCTTTTTTTTTTTTAAGAAAGGTTTTTTTTTTTCTTTTTGGCATTGGGGAAAAGCTAGGGTAGTGCAAATAGACCATCTGCATATAAAGGGGGGGTGTTGGTTTATTTACATGAACTTAAAAAAAACTAGCATAATTCCAGCAATGCTACTTAGTACCTTTGTGAGCTGGGGCGTCATTTGATTTTACTGAGCCTCTGTCCTCCCTGCAAAGGGAGGGAGTTGGATCAGAGGTCCTCTCCTGCTCAAGATCTTTCTGTCATTCCACCAGAACAGCCCCTCCCGCTTTCTCCTCCAAAATTTCCCGCAACAGAGCGCCAATGCCCGGAAGTGATGGCCCGCGGAGAGACAGACAGATCCCAGCTCTGTGTGTATGAGAGAGAGAAGGAGAGAAGGAAGGAGGGCAGCTGAAGGAAAATTTGCATGCCCAATCAGTTTCAGAATTAAAGTTTACACAATGCCAAGTGAGTGGGCAAGGCTGATGAGATCACATGACTGTGTAGAAACATGAAACTTGCCTGTGTGCTCCTGCGAGTTTTACTTCTTCTCCCAGAGTAGGAGCGGAGCGCTCCCGGCGGACTCGCATTCGCTCTCCCAGGCTAGACGCCCCGGCTCATCCTCTGCTCCTTTAACCAGGGGCTCTCCGCCCACGCTTTCTGTTAGTGTCAAAACCGACTGATGTTGCTCCTGGAGGGTGTTTGGTCTACCTGGTGATTGGGAAAAGAAAAAGAAAAATGGAGAGGTTTAATAGGATAGCTGTGCCAGCTGGACAGAAGCTGAGGTGAGTTTCCGCTCGTCCAGTCCTTCATTTGTGATACCGAAAACCAGTCACTTAAAGACAGCAACGACTCCCATAGGGAAAAAAGTTTTCTGTCTTCCTACTTATTTGTCTTTTTTTTTCTTTTTGCTATTTTTCCTTTTATCTTTATCTCTATCTTTTCTTTCTCTTTTTCATCCTTATTTCTTTTATTCTACCATTTTTCTATTTTATTTTCTTCCTACCTTTTAAAAAATTTTATCTTTGCTGTTTTCTTCCCACCTATCTTTAAAAAAAATTATCTACATTGTTTTTTTCCTATTTTTTTTCATTCTACCTACCTACCACGTTGCTTTCTTCCTACCTATCTTCTCTATTGATATTGGTTTCTTTTCATCTTTGTCCAAGTGGATCTGCTAAGTGGTCTTCAGTCCAGGGCCACTTTAAGAGCAAAGGTAGACAGCACAAAGTGAAAGCTAAAGAGACTTAGGTGCTTTCTAAGAGCTGGTTTTCACCCTCTCTGATCCCAAGACATTCTCAAAGAGGCTTGCTCATTGATTCTGTTATTTTTATTATGATTCTAATTCTGTGGCTAGATTGTGGTCTACGGTCGATGAGTTCAACTATGGATACATTTGACATGTATGTTAGGATGATAGAGTCCCTGTGACTCTGGAATCAAATTCTAATTATAACATTTACCAACCTTATGACCCTGTGCAAGTCACTTATCCTCCATGTGCTTCATGCAACTCCCTAGTACTAAGTCACAGATGGGTTGCCGTCTTTAAATTTCAGACTCTTTGCATGTTCAATATATTTTACGGTTAGATGTTGTTTTCCCTACATCACCTCAGTCTAAGTGAAATCGAGGAGGCAAAATCCTGTTGTAGTGTTTGATTTTTTAAAAGTTTAAATATCATCAAATAGATGTGGGTCAAAAGGGGTTTCTGAAAGGATAGAAAATGTTTCTAAACTATAGAAAGGACAATTCCAAGCTTTGGTTTTAAAGACTTTTATATGAGGATATTCTAACATCAAGGCAATTCACTAATTATTGCTTACAGTTTGGCTTGAGAGAGAGGCATTTTAAAGAGGGGTGTGTTCTATCAAATTTCACATGGGATTTTATGATGAAATTGCATATTAGAAATCCTCCTCCCATCTTAGGGATGCTCTGATGTATACAACAGAAACAGTCATTACTACTTATGGTAGCAATTCAATAAAACTAGCACCTCTCTGAAGTTCTTAGGACTATGGAGGGCCTTTGTGTCTCTTAAACACTGATTCAGTAATGACAGTAATTTAGTTCAATAGTAATTACTGAAAACGTATTATAGGCTAACAGAATACTAGAATAAGGGAGGGGGAGGGGATATGAAAGTAGAGGTCTATAGTCTGTTCTCTCAAGGAATTTAACTTCTCACTAAAGGGATAAGCCATACATGGATTGATTAAATCATACAAGAGAGGATTAGATGCAAATGTGAGTGTTACAGAGGGTGACTCTTGTCAGACTTCAGAGAAAGTAGACATCAATGTGGAATGGACTGAGAAAGTTTGAGAAGACTTCCTGAAGGTGGCATTTGAGCTGAATATTAAGGGATGAGTAGGTTTTAGATGGAAAAGAGGAAGGAGAGAGAATGCTGGGAAGTTGAAACAAAATGGTCAGAGGCATGGACGTGAAGTGTTTGCAGGACAATAAGACCTAATGACCTTTCCAGAGGATTCAAGTTGGGGAATAGTAGGAGACAAGGTTGACTAGATGGGTAAGGATCAATTACAGAGTCTTGAAAGACAATGGAAAACTTGAACTTTACTCCTTAGTCCAGTGGTTCCCAGCCTGTATAGTCTGTAGAACACTGGGAAGCTATTAATTATCAGACCCCCATCTGTGTGCACTAATCACTAATGTTGCATCACTGTGTATATGCTTAATCAGTGGGTGCTCATAGTAATAACATGTGGATCCATGGGGGGTTCTCTTACTCTAAGGTTGGGCCACAATTGCTGTATACAATACAGTGTCCTTGGAGGTTGTTGAGCAGTGGAGAGAAGATTAACCTGGCAGCTTGTGGGCTATAGCCTAGGGGGATAAGTTGCTGGGAGATAACTTCTGAGAACCTAGTTGGGTGGCTGATCGTGGTCATCCAGCCTTGAGGTTTTGATGTCCTGGAGGGAGAATAAAAAGAAAAGCATTGATATGAGAGAGATTTCACAGTGAGATTAGATGAGCCCTGATGAATTTAAAGGAACCATCTTTAATGACTTACCTGAAATGAATGGGGGCTTTCAATGTGCAACTTTGTAGATGGGTATCTGTGACCTAGAACTACCAGTACCTTAAGTAATCATTAGTGTTGCTGTTTTTTTTTTTTTTCAGTGAATTCAGATAAGAGACTAAGTAAAGGGCATGAAATCTCTACCATTTTGTGCCCTGCCCTCCCCTTCAAGTACAAGGTCCAGGCTGATTACAGAGTAGAAAGGGAAAGATATTTTTTTGTAGATTACAGGGTAGTAAATGGTAGCTCTATTGTGAATAATGCATAAGCTGGATTTGGCCTGAATTTTTCTCTTAGGGGACCACTGTAGACATTGTGGGCCTTCTTAGTTAGACTATAAATGGCACTTACCAAAGAAACAAAACTGGGGGGGGTGGAGATTGAGAGGGGAACGAACCAACCCAATAACATGCCTTCTATTAAACAGATACATATTTTATATGATAGAAATATGGCCACTTGTGATTGAATACACATGCTACTTAATGTGCTTTACATGTTCTCACACCATTTGCAACTGATTTTTAAGATTTTTATTGAATTAAATACCTTGTGAGAGCTGGTTCAATTGAAGTGAAGGCTTGGGACATGTCTACCAAAGTATTTCCATCCATTTTATATTTCATTATGTTTATCATATCCATTCCTTTCCACATAACTTGCCAAGCAAGGAAATGGTGCAGATAAAATGTTGAGCCCAATGAAATGATCTTCCTACTTTTGGAGGCCTCTGGGAGCAGCTTTGAAGAGTTAGTTCTCAACGTCATTGTGAATTAGGGAAAGCTGGTGGCCTTTTCATTTTATAAATAAGAAAATTAAAGCATGGAGACAGTAAGAGGCTTGCCCAATCTACATAGGATCGAGTACATCAGTAATTCATGGTAAATAATGTGAGAATTTTGGGGTAGAGGGACGGGCATCTAATTTTGTTGTTAGACCAAATTCACAAGATAGGAGTCATCTCCATTATAACTCAGTAAATCTGGCCACATAATGAAATTATCTCTGTTGGAAAGTGGAGGGGCATTAAAATTTGGGGGACAACAGGGAGATGGCATTCATGACCATTCCAAGATCAGACAGAGAAAAAAACCAACCTAGATAAAAATTAAGTTTGTTTTTCTCCCTTCTGCATCCATCATGACTTTCTTGGCCCTATTAAGGCAGTAAAGTGGGAGAATGCCAATAGTAATAACAGACATTTAGATCATGTTTTGAGGTTTCCAGAGTGATTTTTATATATGATCTCACTTCTTTTTTACATCTACCCTTTTAGGTAAGTGGTCTAAGTGCCCCTGATTTGCAGATGAGAAAACTGAGGTGAAGAGAAGTTAAGAGAATTGTTCAGAGTCATAGAGAAGAAGTGGCAGTGAAGAGTATCTCTTCTCTCCCACTGTATGAATTATATGTATTATGTGTATGTGATTATGAAGACATAATCACAATTCTCTGCTCTCCTGCCACAGTCAGTCAGTCCACAATTATAGTGCCTACTATGTGCCAGGCACTGGGCTAAGGTCTGGGGATACACAGAAAGGCAGAAGGCTGTCTCCTTTCAAGCAGCCCACAGTCTAATGGAGGAGACAACATGCAAAGAGCTATGTACAAATATGCTATATACAGGATAAATTGGAAATAATCAATAGAGGGAAACATGCTAAAATTAAGGGGGATCAAGAAAGGCTTCCTGTAAAAGGTGAGATTTTGACTGGGACTTGAAGGAAGTCGAAGGGTGGAAATGAAGAGGGAGAGTACTCTAGGCATAGAGAACAGTGAGTGAAAATGCCCAGAATTAAGATATGGAAGTATGTGCAGGGTCAAGCCCCCACTGGGCATTTGAGATTTTTCCCAGTTTCCTAGGATAGAAGAAGTTAGATGAATTAAGGAAAATGTAGCTGAGAGTTTTCCTGAGGTTGACCCTGAGATACCAGAGGAAGGAGAGAAAAAGGTTGGTGATGTATGTCACTGTCATGGAGGAAACCCAGAAACAAACAAGCAAACAAAGCTTGGCTAATCACTTAAACAAGATGAGACAATTGGAGAACTTTGATATTGTAGACATTTTGTTATATTTGCTTAAATGGATGAGTCCATTCTATATTAGATACCAGATGTTAAATGTGTACAAAGAGATAGGTCCGACCCTTCAAGGAACGTGTCCATTTAGAATGTACCTAGGGACAGGAATTTAGGCTGTGAAAAGAGAAAGGAGAATTCTAGAGGGAGCTAAAGAGGGATGTGGTGAGTCCTTGGGTCTAGAAACAGAAGCAACTTTGGAGATTGGTTAGCCTAAATCCTTCATTTCATAGATGAGGAAACAAAGGCCCAGGTAATCGGTAGCAGAGGTACATTTTAAAACTAGGTCTTCTGAGTCTATGCATAGTGTTCTTACCACACACTGTATTGCCCCGGGAGAGAGAACTACGTCAGTTCAAAGACAGAGCATGGATATCCCTGAGTGATCATGCTAGCTCTTAAATTAGCAGCGAGTATATCTCTGAAGTAATTCAGTCAAAAGGAGATTTGTTGAGGAAATCATTTCTGAATCTTTCTGGAAGACAGTGCTGAGAGGGAACAGTTTAAAAGTATTGTTTTATCCCCAGGCCCCTTCCAGACAATGAAAAGAGTCCTTTGGGCAGAGGGATGATTCTAACCAATCTGAGCCCCATTTTCCTCATTGAAATGAGAAAAAAGTTTCTGAAGTACCTAGCATAATTCACAGGATTGCTATTAGGTTCAAGTGAGGTAATGTAGAGGGAAAATTATACCTCTAAAAATACTGTATGAATTTCAGTTATAATAAAATGACTTACAGTAAATGAAAATGGAGTCAATAGCTTTAAATATTATGTTATATGGTTTCTTTATGATGAATTCCTTTCACTTTTAAATTTTGTTATTAGTTTATAAGTAACTTACTTTTTTGCTTAGATATGTGAACTATTGAGTCATTAGCATGTTTCTATGTTTATACAAGTCCCAAGTGTACCATTCTATTCCATAAAAACTCCCTTGCTAGCACAATAAAATAAAGGCTATTAGCAAAGTGATTTGCTAGCTTTTTAGAAGCCTCAGTAAGAGCTTCTTCTCTAGATCTTAATAATAGAGAGTAGTAGTGAATGCCACTTGTGGGTACCATCTCTCGGGTATATTTAGCTGAGCTGAAAAGATGAGGAGGACACAGGGGAAAGGCACAGAATGCGAGAGGAATTGGGACTCCCAGAAGGCTCCGGTATGGGTCAGAGGACTTAGTTTGTGGAGCTTTCCTGGGAAGCTTTTGTACCATGAGGGAAACTTCACCATGGAAAAAATCTGGGGCCATGCCATCACCTCCAAGGACACATGATGACAGGTGTATGGGCAGATCCACACTGACTGTTTCACCCCTCAAGGACAAATTTATCCATGGATACAAAACAAAGGTATTTATATATACTACAAAAGCTGATGCACAGGCACAGGGAAGGCATGGTTGGTGAGCCAACAGACAGGTATTTCCCTTCCAGTTTAATTCAATATATCAAAAAAAATTTAAACTAATATTCAGTGTGATTTATAATTAATACATTTCAAGACTTTTGTATGGAATGATGAAATATGCATTATCATAGGTATATTTAGTTAAAAACTCAAGTGGGCTGGACGCTTAAGGCTCAGCTGGATTTTTCTTGATCTTATTACCTCATAAAAAATAAAAGGAAATCGAATATACTTGTTCAGAGTTACTTGAAGGAAATACACACAGATAAAGAAAAATTCATGGAAAAGAATGTATTTTCAAAAAAATTTCTGACAAGTGTCTACATCAAAGTCTGGCTTAAAAAGAAAAGAAAACTGAAGTATTATGTAGGACTGGGGAAATATTTTGTCCTGGTTAGGAACTAGTGTAGACCAGAAACAGGTTAGGGCTGAATAAGCACTGAAGAATTATAACTCACGTAATTGCCCCAGAGCCAACAGTATGGTGTAATTTCTTCCACTTTGGCTGAAGTGACCTGGATAAGAATTTAAGAGGTCTCTAACTCTGTAGATAAGCCTCTCAGATAATGAAAGTGATTGTGACAGCATAGGACAAGTTTCAGGAAGCTCCCACCAGACAGGGCCTGGACCAGAAAATGGTGGAGGATCCTCCTCTTGGGCAAATACAAGGTCACGAGTTTAGACAGAAAGTGTTTCAGCCAGGAGTCACTGCACATTGCTGCTTAAAGAGAAGTAATCACTCCACACAGCACTCCAGACTCCTTACAGGGAAGGAATCTTCTTGCAAAATAGTTTTTATTATTAAACCTTTTGTTTAAAAACTGAATATTGAACATTAATACAGCCCATTAAACTTGCTTGGTAACTACTGCCATTTAAGTCGATTTCAACCAAAAGCATGACTTTTCGTTCACTTCTTCAAAATGTTCCCATCAGAGTTCTTTGTTTATTTCCATTCCCTTTTCTTCTTCTGCGGACATAGTTTATGTGCCCTCCATTTTTGTGGTCAACAATAGTCAACAAACAGTTTTGGTTTTTTTTTTTTAGTACTTACTATGTGCCAGGCACTGAGCTAAGCACTAGAAATACAAATACAAACAGAGAGAAAGGTAGCCCCTGCCCTCTAGAAGCTTACAATCTAATAAAGGAAGACAATGCATGAAAGTATATTTAAGAGATGGGGGGTTGGGAATCTCACAAGGGATCAGAGGAAAGTGAGGCACAGTCTGGAGAGAAATGACAACATGGATGACCTGGATGCCCTCCTTAAGAGGAGGTTTTGTGAGGAGGTATCCAATCCGAGGAAGACGCCATTGGTACCGCCAATGTGTGAATTCCAGGTTGAAGAGGTTTCTGGGACATGGTAGAGAAAGTCCAGAGTGCAGTCTACAGAGGCATGAATTATATTGTTAGTTATACTTTTTTCTCTTTGCCTTCTTTCATAAAAGTCTTTCTAGATTCTTTATATTTCTCATATGCATCAGTCTTAATGGTATGATGATAGCACATTGAACTAACATATTCTTTTTTTTTTAAAACCAGATTCATGATTACACTGGTGCAGGGGGCTCCCAGTCAGAAACTCCTGCCAATGTCTATTGGGTTCTTCTCTGCAGTTCATAGTCTTTAGAGAATTATCTGAGGCTCAGAAAAAATTAAATGGCTTGCCACGGGTCACATAGCTAGTATGTGATAGAGGCAGGGCTTTTTAATCCAAATCTTCCTTGCTCTGAAGCCTTCTTTAAATCCAGCATGTATGTCCTTCTCAAGATGAACGAACCATAATTTATTTCTTCATTCAAGAGGCATAATATTTATAGGTAAATCAGGTGCACATTTATGAAGCTATTAATAATTTCCCGGGTGCCACTTCTTAGGGTTAACAAATTCCATAAATGTCTGTCCTTTTTTGCCTTCAGGTTAGCTCTTGCAAACTTTTCAGGGGTCCTCTTCATTCTATAACCTACTATTGAAGGAATAAATCTAAATTTACTGTCTTGGTGCTCTCATGCCATATCTACCACCATACTCTTCCATGCCTTGAGGCTGCAGCTTTCCATACTCTTCAGCCTGAAACTCTGATTGTCTTTAGTCTATTCCCATACAGAAATCCCTGGATCACCTTGATCATTTGTCTTTCTCATGGAGGCCAGAGCAGTATGAAGTGTTCTGAATTTACCCATGGGTTTATTCTTTACAAGGCTTTCTATTTTACTTCTGACACTAAGGGAAGGGAGGGATACTTGGTGATAAATAGAACAAAAAACAAACTTCTACAAAGTTTCGCTTGATACTACTGTCAGAGTGGCTATTGTGGACCATTGGTCTAAACTATTACGGCATTTCTTAATTTTTTTTAAAGTGACATATCAAGATCATAAGAAATAGAGGGCAATTGCTCACTTCCCTAAGTGTGGATTCTTCTCAGTAGAAGGAAGACTCCCATGCCTTATTTATGGCATCTCCTGCAGGCCTTTATCATAACCTTATGACCATTGTAATATAAATAGCTCCAGCCAATGCCTTGGTTCACCCCTCTTCTTTCCCCACTAGCACAGACTGAGAGGGTCTCTCCTAAAGAAGTCCATCCTGCACAAGATTCTGCCATGGGACCAGTATATTTGGTCCAGGAAGCCAAGGAGACCCAGATGAGGAAGGGAACCCTCAAACTGTTAAATAGGAGAAGTCGCTCAGTTGCTGAGCTCAGAACAAAAGTCGAAATGGCCAAGTGTAGATGACTCACATGAAAGCTGTTGCTAGTAAGGAAGACTTAGGGAACTGTGATCACTGGGTCTTCTTCTGGTGACTTCTGTAAGCATGTTGGCAATGGGTCCTATGGGAAAGAAGCAGGGAGTGAAAGAGGTGTCCAGTGTCGTACACAGGGAGTCCCTGGGCCAATTTATGCAGTAGGATCCTTCTTCCCTCCGACCTAGGCTCCCTGTTTCCCTGCCACAGCTTTCTCTAGCACTTTGGCTGCCTGATTGTGTAGTAGCCTCACCAATAGCTTGCTTATGTTCTCCTGCCAATCTGTTCTCCAGAAGTCCTATTGGCATTTTGATTTAAGAGGGTCCTTACTCTTTACAAGCAGTAGTTATCCATCCCTGGAGGAATTTAGAGAGCAGGACAAATTGTACTGTTTGTGCCTCTACTCCAAAAATTTTGTTTTGCTTTGTTTTGAAACCTGGTTAAGATTAATATTGCGGGCAGCCTTAAAGGAGAAGAGTCAAGTTATGGAGATGGACATCATGCAACTTGAAGGATATGTTGGAAAGGGGAGGCAATAGGTTTGTGTGTGTGTGTGTGTGTGTGTGTGTGTGTGTGTGTGTGTGTGTGTACTTCTTTTCTCTTTTAGCAATAGCAGACAGGTCCCTTTCCTTCCCTTCCACCATATACAGCTTCTACCACTGGTCCTGACGATGGCACAGGAACTACTCCCAATCATTAGACCTGAGGAGAATGACTTGGTTTGTTATGCCCATGGGATTACTCTGGTGGTAGCAGAGAATGGCATGAAGGCAGGGCACAGAGACTAGGTAAACCAAAGTTGAGGAGCTCTGAGGTAGTTTGGGAGCTCCTGGCTGCTAGAATCAAGACAAGCAGAGGGCCACTAAGGCTGTGGTCAAGCATGACTCAAGAAGACTGGATCAGAGGAGCAGAGCAAGAGGACAGTCCACAACTGAGAACACCATCAGAGACCAGGGAGGAATAAGAAGTGCACTATTGCTAGGGGTCAAAGTAGAATGAGTCAGGAAGCTAGAGAGACAGCCATAAAATCAGTATAAGGCGTGGTTCTAGCCCAGCCATGAGTCTCTTATGTATTTTATTTTGGAGCTCATGCTTTGAGATGGGTTTCTGCTCTTAAATGAAATATGTAAGAAACTTGTGGCTGGGCTAGAACCACACCTCAGAATCAAGGTCACTCTGTCTCCTGGTTGTTGGTTACTTATATTGATTTTCTTTTATTTTTTAAAATAAGTTTTCATTGAGATTTCTTGTATTTCTATGTCTTTTTTTTATTTTTTTAAATTTATTTTATTTTTAATTCACAGAACAAAACAAGTATTTTCATAACACAGTATAATAAAAAAGATGATTGCACATGAAATTGCAAATCTACCATGTACTACTTACTATTCTCTCCAATTTATTGATTGATATTCATTTTCTTATTATCTCTAGATTCCTTCATCTTGGATATTAAATTCCTTGTTAGCCATTTTTGCTTGAACATTTCCATCATACGGATTCTTTTTGGCAAAGAAAATAGAGACAAAATGAGTATTGAGCCACTCTGTTTTCTCACTCTTTCATCCCATACAACCCAAGCATTAGATCCTATTTTTTCTTTCATTTCTCACATTGGGTCCCTCTATAGCTAAAAACAGAATAAACAAACAACAACAAACCTTATGACTGACTAAGCCAGCCTCAGTTCAGGAGCTTCAATACTCCTGTCACTATTTTTACATTCATCTTTTTGTTACTTGTTCTTGCTTCCATCCCCATTACATTTCTCTTTAAAAATCTGTTGGTTAGTGAATTCCCTGTGCATCCACACTGGTCTCATCAGGCACTTCATATTTTTCTTCCCCATTGGAATTGTTTCCCTTTCTGTCTTCAGAATTTCATTCTTGAAACTGACCTCCCCTGCAGCATGTCATTCCAAGAGATCTACCTATCCATCTATTTTGAACTCTGGTGGTGTTGGGTCTTTTTCTTTCTTTCTTTCTTCTTTTTTTAGGCAATTGGGGTCAAGTGACTTGCCTAGGGTCACACAGCTAGTAAGTGTCAAGCATCTGGTCTGAGGTCAGATGTGAACTCAGGTCCTCCTGACTCCAGGGCTGGTGTTCTACCCATTGTGCCACCTAGCTGCCCCACCTGGTTGTTGTTTTTTTTTTTTTAAACAACATCTAGGGATCACGTTAGACTGATTTACTTTTCCTTTTCTGTCACAAATTCTAGGAGAGAGTGGTCACTACCTTCAAAGATTCCCATTTTAACCCTAGAAACCAGCTCTTTCACTCCTGAGAATCAGATCCAGTATACGATTTCCTCTTGTTTATTTCTGCACCTTTTGAAGATGGAACTATTAAGACAAATTAAAAATTATTAGCTGCTCTGCTTTTGGCAGAGAATTCTAGCCCATGTCTCGGTAGTTGAAATCTTCCATCACAACTATATCATTCCTCCATGCCAGGCTCCTCATCTATTTCCTATCTCTGTCTCAGAGATTTGTAGTGTCTGTGGACAACAAAGTCACTTCTCTTTTCTCCCTCCATTTACCCACACCCAAATGTTCTCCAACATCTTTTCCTACTTATGATTCCTTAATTTCCTCATATAAGTGTACCTATTCTGATTCTTTTGAATTATGTATTCTAATTCAGAACCATATTCCAATTATAGGTTTCATCCCACCAAACCTTGGTGTTACCTCTGAAGTCAAATTTGTCTTTGCATTGGGACTTGTTGTTCCTCTTTCTTAATGCCTTTCTTGTTTCTCAGATATTTGCAAACTGTGTGTGTGACCATGGACAAGTCACTTAACCTCTCTCAGACTCAGTTTCCTCATCTGTAAAATAAGGATAAAAATAACATCTGCTGCACACGGTTGCTCTAATGATCAAATAAAATCATCTATATTAAACACCTTGCCAAACTTAATGCTATATAAATGCTAACTAGTTGTTATTATTTATTGTTGCCTAAGTTTTGGGCTTCTGTGTATAGATAGTTGAACTGATGGGTTTTGCCCCTAGCTCCTTTCTTATATTTTGTTTGGCTCATATAAATTTCTAGGTGCTTCAGCTGTTCTTCCATCAATGAAGCTACTCAGAGTGGCATTTAACTTGTTGGATATACATTGAAAATTTTCTGTCTTTCATCCTTTTTAGTTTAAGCCCTTTTGATGAAATTTGCAAGACAGCAGGCAAATAAATTTCATTGTTATGATGAAAAACAGATTAGTGTGTGTGTGGGGGGGTGTTCTCCCCCTAACTAATTCTTCAAGATTCTTTAAGAACACAAAAGACATATCAGCCAGTGACAAAATTCTCGTTAGAGGTATAAATCCCTCATAATAGAAAGCTATAACTGGTTGTTGTGTGTAATATGATGGTTGGGGAAATCAGATAAAGAACAAAGAGTGGGGAAAACGTGCTTTTCATGAATTCTGTTTAATGGACACCTTTCATATATATTAAGGCAATGTTACATAACCTTCCATAGCAGGGCATGTATTTTGAATTTTTTTTCCATTTAAATGGGGATGATTTATGTACTCTTTTATCTGGATCCCTTCAAGAACAGTGGCATTCCTTTTTGATACTGCTGGTTGGGATTAGAGGTGCAAATTGATTTCTTAAATGATCTATTCAAAGTTGTTGTTTAATGATCATAGATTAAAAGGACAAAGCAGCTTGATTAAGAATTTCTTAACTTGGGGTCCAAGGACCCCCACAGGGTCCATGGATAGATTTCAAAGAGTCTGTGAACTTGGATGGGGAAAAAAAAATTACATCTTTATTTCAACATAATTGGATCCTATGTACTTTAATATATTTAAAAATATTATTCTGAGAAAGGGTCTATAGGTTTCATCAGATGGTCAAAGGGATCAATGACACAAAAAGATTAAGAACCCCTGGTTTAAACTATGCTGATCCTGCCAAAGTATTAGAACTAGTTCATCTAATTGTCTCCTGTGTGTGTGAAAAAGAGAAGAGGTGCTCAGCAACCCTACCTTGTCCAGGGAGAAGAAAACCCCAGCTCTCTTCTCATCTCTCCATTCTTTCCTTAAGCTGAAGCTACCGGTGATGTGCGTGCCTTTGAAATGTCAGATTTCTTACCCTTTTCTTTCACAGACTATGTGGGCCACTGTGACCACAGTTCTGTGGGGGAGAATTACTCATCCTGTTTAGCCACATGAGTAGAGAAGAATGTGGAGGGAAGATGGGAGGACACGAGGATACTCCTTCTTCTTTCTCATCTGATAAATACACACACACACACACACACACACACACACACACACACACACACACA
>NW_020940527.1:27228460-27300227 GCF_900497805.2 Vombatus ursinus
CACACACACACACACACACACACACACACACACACACACACACACACGCTTTTCAAAAGACAACTCTAGTCCATTGACCGGCTTTGAGTCCTAATGGATTCCTGTAGTCCAAGGTTCAATCAGCATCCCAGGCAATTTTGGCATTTTCAAGTTCAAACTTGCATTGTGTGCTGACTTAGAGAGCATTTGATATCATACCACTCTATATTTTTCAGAAACCATACCCACAATAGTTTGTGTAATTGGAGAGGATGGTAATTATAAGGCTAGCTCAGTAGCTGGTCTTATGAGTAGACAGAGTAGACAGCCATTGGCCCCAAATCATTTTTGCCTCGGAATTATTACTGCATCTGTAATTCTACCATTAGAGATTCATTTGTTTCTCTCCAAAGGTTCTGGATTAACATTTACATGGGGGGAAGCAAGGAGAAGCGTATGAAGTTGCATGATATATTCATAACAATGAATTTCTCAGTGATCCCAGGCCAGCAGCTAGCTCAGAAGGGGCAGGCACATATGTGGCTGCTTTTGTTAACTTTGCTCCTGCAATGGTCCAGTTCTCTACATGCTCAATTATAACCATAACTCACATTCATGTAACACTTAGTAGTTGTGTGTATCATCTAGAACCATGGCAACTTAAGAGATCCTCTAATTCTTTGTCCTCACCTTGTAGCCACATAAGTGACTTAGCCAAGGTCACATTTGTTAGTGTCGGAGACAGGATCAGAACCCTGGCTGCTTGACTCTTTTCTGGGCTGCCCTGAGTATGAGAGTAGTAGGCTATGGTATGTGGCAAGTATGCTAACTGTCCAGTAAGGAGAAATATATTAATAGCTTCTATCTTTAAGTAACACCACTTTATCATTTTAATTTTTATGTTGTGACTTTTAAAAGTTAAGCAGGCAAAGAGGTCACATTGCTCATGCTTATATAAGTAACATCTTTACTTTTATGAAGTCCCTTAGAGCCCTATGTGAAAGTGCAAATATGCCCATTTTACAGATGAGAACACAGAAGTTTAATGTGATAGGGGATTTGCCCACAGACACAGTGAGTAGATACCCTAATGTTACGTCTTGAATTCAGTAGGTCTGAATCTTCTGACAAATTCAGTTGTATTTCCATAATACCACTTTAATTCATTCCTTCAATAAGACAAGCCCTGTACTAGGCACTGGAAATTCAGAGCAGTCTCTGCCTTTAAAAAGCTTATATTTTGATATTGTCTAAAGATTCCAGGTTGTTTCTATTCTATCATTCCTCTCTCTTTTACCTCTTCTGCGCCAATAGCCAGATCAATCTGTAAATTTACAAGTTTTGTTTTTTTTTTTACTAGATCTAGTGTATCTTTTGCTTTCTGTTGTTCACCTTAAAAACAAACAACCAAAAATTTGACTTGGGCACCTACAGTAAGCAGAGTCTTCCACATAGAACTGTAGAAGAGATGGGCCCTGCCCTCAAGGAGTGTGCATTCTTTTGGAAAGGTAACCACCACCCATTCAAGTTCTCCGCTGCTACCAACCAGTCAGATTAATGATTGTAGCAAAATTGTCTCTATGAGGAAGAAAGAAAGCTTAGGTGGGTTGTGTTCTTGGGGTCTTTATCTTTATTTCTACAACTTTTTTTTAACATAATGTTCTAGATGAGTCATTATAATGTTTCTCTCCATCCCCTCTCATGTAAATGGTATGTGAGGGGAGGGAAGAAAGAAGAAAAAGAATGAGAGGGAATGTTGAGAGGGAAGGAAGATACTAAATTCCTAAGGGACTGCCACAGTTCAGAGCACACCCCTCCCCCCCATGTCTGGGTGGGCTCCAGTGCATGCCATTGCTAATTTCTACTTTCTTCCAGCAGATGGGCATGCTGTTGAATTTCTTTCTTTTCTTTTGGCTGTTATAAGATAGCTGTGGTTTATTAGAAAAAGCACTCCATTTTAGAGTCAGAATACCTGAACAAGTCATTGTTAGTCTGTTTCCTTGTCTGTAGAATGGGGATAATACTTCCACCTGCCTCCACAGGGTTGTTAGGAAGGATGAAGAACTTTATAACAGTAAAGATATTACTCAGCCTTTAAAGTCCAAACCCAAATGCCATCTTCATGAAATTTCTCCTAATTTGCTTGGTCTACAATGGCTTTCCCCTCTGGACTTTAGTTAACTCTTTGTTTCATATCTCATTTATGCATTTGTCACGTAAATAGGAGTATTTCAGTGTGGCTTTCTGTGTCTTAACCTTCTTCTAGATGGTAAGTTCTGGGAGGCCAGGAATCATATCTTATCTAAATGTTTCTATCTCTCTTAGCCCTGCGCACAGTAGATGCTTAATAAGTATTTGTTAAATGAAAGAAATGGCACATAAATCATGTTCCTGTTACAGTATTAGTTCCCTAAATAATTTATTACCTTAAAATGATGTTTTGTATGTTGATAGGGGTTAGCAGGCCACAACATGTCACTAATGACTACTTGCATGCGAGTCTTCAAGTGAAAGACATCATTGAGGTTATATGTAACTGGAAAGGGAGGTGAGCCAGTCATATAACAAGAATGAGACAATAAATGGACAATTTGAGTGGTAGAGTTATACTTTAAATCAAAAAGGACAGGAGGAAGGTGTTTACTGTGTTAATTAAATCCTCTATGGAGAATTTCAGCAAAATCCTAGACATGATTTACCCAGGATGAGAAGAAGAGAAATGGTTGGGGGCTGGGGGGGGGGGGGGGGTTTGAGGAAAGTTGGGCTTTATTACCCGTATTATGAATTTACAGATCATTCAGATTATCGAAGCTTAAAGATGTCTGGAAAACTTGTAAATGATCTTCCCACCTTGCTCATGAATGAGAAAAGTCAGAGCACATCAGCTTGTGTATTCATCTGTCTCTTGGGTGAAAAAAGTGTTCCCCTGACATAATTCAAGAAGCTGTTATTGATGGCTTCTATAAACAAAGTGCTGTTCTAGGGTCTAGGGGAGATATCAAGAAATGGTGTTGTCCCCTAGGAGCTTCTGGTTTAGTTGGAGGGATTTGGCTTTATGTGAAGACCTCCATCTAGTAAGGGCCAGGCAACCCATTACATCTCAAGGTAGGCCATTATACTTTTGGATAGCTCTAATTGTTAGGAAGTCTTTTCCCTCACACTCAATCGAAATTTGCATTTGTCTTCTTTTCTTCAGGCTAAATACCTCCAGTTTCCAGTGATTTTCTTATGGCATGAATTCTGGTTCTTCCAGGCACCTAGACTTGAATGGTGATTTCTTTGGTTTGTCTTTTTCCCTTAGTCTTCCACCTTCATCTCTCATATCCAGTCAGTCACTAGATCCATATTATCTGTGTGAATGTAAGCAAATCACTTCTTGTCTCTGAGTCTATTTTCTCATATGAAGGTAAGATTGTTGGGCTCCAACCATGCTTTCCACCTCCAAATCCGATACTGTTTGTGGGCTTTGTAATGTCTCTCATTAATTGTCAGTTCTTCTCATTCCAACCACTTCCACTCTCCTGCAGATATTTTCTTATGGTCTTAACTACTTAAGTTGTCTCCTAATCCCTAACTCCTTGCTTTGAATCTTCTCTCTTCATAATTCATTCCACATACTCCTACCCGATTAAGGTTCCTAAAAGGTCTTATTTGGGTCATATCATATTACCCTGCTTAAAAGCTTTCAATGGTGTTGCCTTGCCTCTAGGATAAAGTCTACACTGTTTAGTCTGGTATTCAAAACATTCTACAATCTACTTTTCCCGGGTTTTCTTCTGTTATTCCTGTATATAAATGGTCCGCTCCAGCCAAACTGGTTCATTCATTGCCCTTTAAGATATCTTGCATTCTCTGGTTTCAGTGCAGTGGTTTGTGACACTGTCCTGTTCTCCTCTTAAGCTATTTGAATTTTTTGGGGGGGGGAGCAATCAGGGTTAAGTGACTTACCCAGGGTCACACAGCTAGTAAGGCCAGATCTGAACTCAGGTCCTCGTGATTCCAGGGCTAGTACTGTATCCACAACCTATTTGAATTTTAATCATCCTTCAGGAGACCAGCTCAAGCCACTCCTAGCTCACAGAGTGCATAGTGGTATCATTTTCTAAGGTTTGCTAAGTTTTCCTCTCCATGAAGTCTTTTCTGATCACTCCAGTCCTGAAATCTCTCCATTCTCTGAACTAAGGGTGATTGTTTTTCCTCCTCATCTTTACATTATTCATGCTGTGCTTTGAGGTATCTTTTTGTCCCCCTTGACCTTTGACTGTTCATAGACTAGAAGTCCTTGAGAACAGGGGCCATGCCTTACACTTCTTGTTTTCCCTACTCATCACATCACCCAAAGCACCAACACATGTGGTACACAGTAGCTAAATAAAGAGTAATTGGGTAAGAATATTCAAAGCCAGTGATAGGAGGGACTTCAAATATCTTAAAAGCAGGAATCCGGCTAAAGAATCAGTGAAATGTCTTAATTATCACATAAATGAAGCTCATTAATGATAATTGAGTTTTTAAATTTTATTTGACTTTTATATAACTAGTTTTTGAAAGATTTTGTGAAAGGGGGTAACAGAAGGGGCATAGCGCTTCCAGGATACAAAATGTGCACAAAGGTTTGGGATGGGCGACACTGAGGTACATGTTGGTAGACAGTGTGTAATGGCAACAAACAGTAGTAGAATGAAAATCTTAGGCAGGTTCTTTTTTTAGGTAATCTAGAGAGGAAGCATGGCACAGTGGATCAAAGGGCAGCCTCAGAGTCAGAAAGATCTGAGGCTAAGTTCTGCCTCTGACACATACTAGTCCTGTGAGAATTGAGAAATCATTTAACCTCAGCATCCCAGGCAGAAAGAATGAGTTATAAAAAAGTTGCTGGTCTACATTGAAGAAGAGAATTTCCACACCAGAAGTTCATTAGACTAATGAAATCCCAACTCTGAACCCTATCTCTCTCCTTCTCCACCATCACACCCATTCCCTACTTTCACCTGCAAAACAATAATACCTAAAAAAAACCTCTGAAGCCTCTCTAGGCTTGTGTAATAAGAACAGGGATAGAATATACTAACTGAGGTGATAAAATGACTCCAGGAATGTTCATTGGCTGTGATATTAGCCTGCAAGTTCTGGTATAGGGAAATCAAATTCTATAAATAGGCAGAGGTGGGTTGCATGTGATTGGGACAAAATGTGGAGGGAGGGACTTGAGACCAGACAGGAGACAGTGTCGGAGGTTCTGTGGCTTTAGAAGCTCCAGGAAGGAAGCGTCTTGGACCCAGTCCTCAGGAGTGAACAGGAACCCTCTCAGAGTGGGCCATTCTGCAATCGTGATCACTGCACAGTTAGCCTGAGCGTGTTGGTGGAGGAGGGGAAACCAAAGGCATTCAGCTCTTGGCAACTCTGGCAAGAGCCAAGTATTGAGGAAGAAAACAAAGGAAAGGTATTAAGTTTAAAAACAAACAGAAAAGGTCAACTTACAAGAAGCCTGTGCATCATATGAAAACACTGAATAGGAACATCGTTGTCATTAAATCAAAGGACTGCAGAGTTGGTAAGGATTTCAAGTTATTTAGCCCATCTCAAAGCAAGAATCAGATCTGCAAATGTTTAATAAGACATCACCTAGGCTTCCTTTAAACACCTCCATTGATGGACCATCTACTACCTTACAAAGTACTCATTCTATTTTTGGACAGCTTTAATTATTAAAAGTCAGGCAGCTAGGTGGTGCAGTGGATAGAATGCTGGGTCTGGAGTCGGGAAGACTTATCTTCCTGAGTTCAAATCTGGCCTCAGACACTTACTGGCTGTGTGACCCTGAAACACAGCCTATTTGTCTCCATTTCCTCATCTTTAAAATGAGCTGGAGAAGGAAGTGGCAAATCACTTTGATATCTTTGCCAAGAAAACCCCAAATGGGGTCAAAAAGAGTCAGGCATGACTGAAAGTGACTGAACAACAAATAATTAAAATGTTTCCTGGAACTTCTACCTATGGGTCCTATTTCTGACCTATGGGGTCAAGCAGAACAACCTTTAGTCCTTCCTCCATGTGAAACATAAGGAAGGAAGGAAGGAAGAAAAACAACCCTCAACTGGGATAATTAGGTCATGAGTAATGGTAACAATTTCCAATTTTTATTAAATGATTTACACTTGGGAATACCAAAGCTAGAAAGAGCTGTAGAGATCAACTAGTCTAATCCTAACATTTTACAGAAGGGCAAACTGAGGCCTGAAAGGGGAACTGAGTGGTCCACGGTCCCATAGTTTGTTTCCTAACATCGAAGCCAAATACTTTTTATACCTGTTTATAGCCTTATTTTTCTTTTAGAGGAAGCTTATTTTTTTTTCAGACTCTGGACCTGTACTTATGTCATTTGGCATGCCTTTACAGATCAGAATGTATGAGAGAAATCCATATTACAGAAAAAAAGGCAATTTCCCTCTAGTTAGAATTTTCCTAAAGTACAGTGTTAGAAATATTACCACTTCTGGGTGTATTAACAGCGTCCTGGAATTCTTATAGCTGGACAACTTATTCTGTGTAGTTTCCTTTTCAGAATGCTAAAATGATGAGCTAGATGTTGTCTTCTCATGACAGGGCTTATTCAAGTAAATATATATAATTAAAGTAAGGAGGACTGCATGGCCTCCCAATGGCTAGCTAGTTGATGGTCAGGATTCTGGACCTCTCAGTCCCAAGAGATACATGTACCCAGGATACCAGTGGAGTGGCTTACCTAAGGTGAGGGTCTCATCAAATTTGGGATGCCACTGAGGCATTCCTGAAACAGTCTTTTATGGGTGTATGTTACTTGCTCTGAAACTGAGCCTGACCATCTGGACGAAAACATGGTCATTATCAGGACCATCTTCATGGTTCCAGGATGAAGACCATCGATGCCAAGAAAATGGGTTTAAGTTATGGGATCATCCAATAAATATCTCCCAGAGTAACCCCGGCCTTCCTCCTCTACAGGATCCTAAGATTTAAGGCTAGAAGGAACTTTAGACACCATCTAGTGGAACCCTCTCTCTTTACACATTAGGAAACTGAGGACCAGAGAATTCGATAAGTTGTCTGAGGTATCACAGCTAGAAGGTAGCAGAACTAGAATTAGGATCATGGCTCCTGAGACTCCAGAACTCATGTTCTTTTCATTCCTCCAACTGTTAATCTACAAAAGGCACAAGGAAATTTAGCTATCCAGAAGGGTACCTATTACTTAGGAACTTTCTGAATTCCCAGGGGAAAAATAAATAAAAGAAAACACTCTCCATAATTACAGATTCTCAGAATGGGAAAGACCTCAGAGGAACTTAGGTTTAGAGCCAGAACGGACTTTAAAGGACATTATCTGGTTCTACCAGAACTCCCTCTAGAATGGATAATTGCCTTCTCTTGCAATCTTCGAATGAGAGGAAACATTACCTCCTGAGGTAGCTGCTAGATTTTCCCATTTTTCAACAAAATTGCTAAGGGTTTTCCCCCCTTACATGGATCTGCCTCTATATGACTGTTAATCATTACCCTTAGTTCTGCTTTTTTGAAACTGAATAGAGCAAGTTTAATCTCTCTTCTAGAACAGCCTTTCAAAAACTTACCTGTTAAGTCTTCCCTAGTAGATAATATGTGTAAAAAGCTCTTAGCACGGTGCCTTGCTTAGCATACAGTAGGTGCTATGTAAATGTTTATACCCTTTCTTTCCTCCCTTTTTACTGATGTTCATGAAGCATGGTCTCAGGGCCTTCCACCATCCTGGTTACCCTCTTCTGATGCTCCACCATTCGTCAATGACCCTCCTAAAATATGGTACCCAGTGTTGAACACAATACCACCCCAGACGTAGTATGATCACCTTCCATTTACGTGTATATATTTTGCATGTTACCTAGTTATTTACATATTGTCTTCCTCCATTAAAATGTAAGCTCCTTAAGGTCAGGGATAATGGTTTTACCTTTATGTCTCCATCACTTAACCCAGTGCCTAGCACATAGTTAAAGGCTTAATAAATGTTTGTTGACTGACCAAGCGAACAAAGAAAAATAGAGTGGCCTTACATCCTCCATTGTGACTGTATGTATGTTAAGGTAGCCTAAGATCACCTAAGAACCCACCCCATTTAACTCCTCTATGCAATGGTGGTGGTTGGTTAGAAGTGATGATAGGTCCACAAAAACATACTTTCAGACAAATAAACTATACCTTGTCTCTGGCAATTGCCAAATCACATTACTACCACCAACTTCAGCTGCACGAGGTCTCAACATAGTGCATAGGTGAGTCTAGGCTCTCAAAGTCTATACTAGCGGAACTCAAGATGGCAAGACTTCCTATGTGATCAACAGCGGAAGGACTAACTCAATTAGATGCAGAGATACTTATTAATAAGAGACTACTAGCTAAGTTATCCATCAGAAAACATTTAAGTACTTACTATATGCTAGGCAGTTCCTGCCCTCAAGGAGCTCACATCCTATTGGAGGAGAAAACATGTAAATGACTAGAAGAAAGGATGAGAGGTAATTTCAGAGAGGAAGGCACTAGAAGCTGGAGACCCAGGAAAGGCTTCCTGAGGAAGGTAGAATTTGAGCCAAGTCTTGAAGGTGGAGGTGAGGAGCACAGCATCCTAAGCCAGTGCAAGGCAACAGCCAGGAAATAAAGAGTGTCATATGTGGAGAAGAACAAGTAGATTTCTATAGTTTGCTTGTGAAATGCATAGGAAGGAAATAAAGTGTATGAAGACTAAAAAGAAAGGAAAGAATGAAGAGCTTTTAATGTCAAATGTTGATATCTTGGTGGTAATAGGGAGTTATTGAGGGCTGAGTGACATGAGCAGACCTACATTTAGGAGAATTTCTTTGGCAGATGAGTAGAGGAAGGGTTGGAGTGGGAAGAGATTTGAGGCACAGAGACCAATTGGAAGGGTGTTGCAATAGGCTAAGGGAGAGATGATGAAAACCTATACTAAAATAATGGCTCTTTCAGGAGATGTATATGAGATATGAGTGAAGTTATAAATGAGAAAATCTGGCACAGATTATATATGTGGAGTAAATGCAAATGAAAAGTTCAGAGTGACACTGAGATTGCAAATGTGGTTGACTGGAAGGATGGTGGTGCCCTCAACTATAAGAGGGAAACCTCAGACAGGGTTTAAGGGAAATAGAATGAGTTCTATTTAGGACACATTGAGTTTGAAATGCATATATAACATTCAATCCAAGATATATCTAAAACATAATCACCTTTTGGTGATGCAGAATCAGAGCTAAGAAGAATTGTGGTTTGGTCCTTCATTCTTGAAGAGGACCATGACATCAAGAAGATGTTGCCAAGTCTTGTAAGTAAATTGGATTTGAGTGAGGGAGGGCTGTGCAAAGTCACCAGCCTCACTCTCTCATCCGGAGCCATCTGGGTCTAGAGGCCAGATATAGATCAGGACCACTGGAGATAGCCCAGGATGCAGTGGGAGACCTTGGCCTTTTGAAGCTAAGGTCTTTCAGAGTTCTAACTTTGAAGTAACATCCATTCATTGATTAGGGCTGTTTAAGAAGTGAGCCAAGGGGTGGCCCCTTTAATAAAAAAAAAAAATCAAACTGGGAGGGGAAGACCCTCAGGGTTTCTGACCCAAAGAGAAACAATTACTATTTACATTTGCTCTGAACCATCAGGCCCATACAGTAACCATTAAGTGGTACTTAGATAGGGACCTATTGTTGTCCAATCACTGAGAGCCAGAGTGAATTGGGTTTAAGGCATGGTCTTTAAGAAAGAAATCCAGTCAGTAAGCCCCAAGATATCTAGGTAGGTTTCAGCCTTCAAAACCTACCCTCCCTTGGGCAGAGCACCCTCTGATAAGGGCATGACATCCCATGTGGAGAGAAGACAGGCGAGAATAGGAGAGGAGAGGGGGGAGGAGCCGGGTTGGCCAACTGGAACTGGCCAGTTGGGTCCCCAGTGGAGCAGCTCGGACTACCTCATTTCACCACATAATCATTGCAGATTTTGTGCCAATTTTTTGCCGAAAAGTGGGGTGTGACCATTATGCAAAGTTTTAAAATTGTGCCATTATTACTTAAAAGTCATTTATTACTAAACTGTCTTTGGTGCAAGATTAGGATGCACAGAATACTCATGAATATACATTAAAATTAAATACTGACAATACCAGTGCACTGAAAATTCTAGGCTCACAGCTTACAATTTGCAAGAGATAAATGCGTATCCATATGCCACAGGTGAATACATTGCCGTTCTGTTTACCTTTTAAGGTGTGTGAGGAACAGAATTATACCATGCAACAATTTTGCAATGAAAGGTTATAAACAGATTTTTGGAATGGAACCCAAGCCATCTCCCTCCCCCTCCCAGGGCAACGATAATGCTGTGAAATATGGTACTCACAGGTAGAGGAGACAGTGAAGCTGGAAATCTAGATCTAGGAATCATCTGCATAGAGATAATGGAGGGGAAAGAGAGTTTGACCAAGAACAACTTGGGGACACAAGAGTTGATGAGTGCGACCATGATAAAGATCAGAGGACACCTAAAGGAGAAGTCAGACAGGTAGGAGGAGAACCAAGAGAGTATTATGCCATAGAAACCTAGAGAGAAGAGAATGTTTGGGAGGAGAAGGTGGTCAACAATGTCACATGCTGCAGGGAGGTCAAGAAGAATGGGGATTGAGAAAAAGCCATTAGATCTGGCAATTTCCTGACTAGGGCCTGGGAAGCTATCCACTTAAGAAATGGTGTCTATGTTGCAGTCTATGTCAGGGAAGAATGAAATCACAGATCTGCTAAAGTTTAGGGAACCAAGGGGTGGGGCATAGAAGGAAGACCCACAAAACAGCAACGAAAATACTCTGCGTAGCCCAAAGCTTATTGCAAGGGCATCTTTACAAACATTAGAAAGATGGCTCAACCTAGGAGCCCAAGGAAACCCCCAAATTATGTCAGGTCAAATACAAACTAGAAATTAAGCTGCAGAATAGACCTGGAGATTCATCTTGTACTTGATTTCAAAGTCAAAAATAGACTCTTTAAATAGAGAATCAGTGAGACCTCTTAATGAACATTGTGCAAAAGGATGATGAAAGAGGCTTTTAGAAAGACTGAATGAATTCCTTGCCCTTGTAGTAATCAAAGAAGAACATTACAGAGAGATTTATTCCTTCCCTCCTGCCATTTTTTTTCATGAAAGCAAAAAAGATTATTTGAAACTACATCTGATAATCACAAGAAAATCTTTCAACCTAGGTTGGAATCCTGTTAGAAAGTAAGATGATACATTTTTAATATATTTGAATCACTGACACAGAATTTCTCCAACACTCCATAAGTTGCAGAATAGCATACCAAAAAAAAAAATAAATGGCTACAGGGCCCTGATATACAACACAATTTCTAAAAGATAGATTAAAACTTTTTTAACATCATAGGTTTTGTTTTTCTTGCATTAGCAACAAGATGAAGACAATTCAAAATATTTCTTATTAATGTACAACAGTTTCACTGAGTCTGTGATAAATTAGGATCCGATCTTTCTACTTTACCTTTTTCAAAAAGTCACAAATCCTGTTCTGATCTTGTCTTTTGGGGTGGGGGGGAAGAAGAGAGAAGTAAAAGGGTATTTATGAGAATTTTTATAAGATTATAATTTTTTCATTTTGTGATATTGTATGTGAATTTTTAAAAGTTTACAATGTACATTACATGGCCTAAAGGAAAACAAAGAATAAATTACAAGACACAAAAAAGATAAAAGAGAACCAAAGTACAGTGTGAGAATTGTTCTTAATTAATGGGTGAGTGCTCAGAGATAAAGAACATGCTGAAATTCAGTTGCTTTGTATAAGCTCTTAAAAATGGACATTTTGGAGGGAGCGGATCAGATGCACAGGTCGTAAATGCACAGGTTGTTCTAGACTTAATTGACAACGATGGAGATAAAGCACAGAGCTGGTGCAACAGCATCCAGCAGAGAGTTCTGAAGGAATTCAAGGATGAACTTGATCAAAGCTGGTCGAAGTATCTCATCTGACCTTATAAAAGTCACTATGCCAAGTGCTTGGCAGATGGCCAATGGCATCCCGACAGGGCTGGATAACAGTCTCGTGTCCAATCCATCAATGGTAAAAGATTATTTGCATGTATAGTTTATAATAAAAGAGAAGCTGGGGTAGGTAGGTGGTGCAGTGGATACAGCACTGGCCCTGGAGTCAGGAGGTCCTGAGTTCAAGTCTGGCCTCAGACACTTGACACTTACTAGCTGTGTGACAAGTCACATAACTCCATTGCCTCACAAAAAAAGCAAAAAATAAAATAAAATAAAAATAAACTGAATTGTACTGCCTTGTCATGGGTAGGAAATCAAATATGGGAGACAGAGAGGGATAAGTTGGTATGGCTGTGACTGGAGAAGAGTGGGGATGGTATTCCCCAGGAATCTGTGCTGGAGCTAATCTTTGTGAAGTTTTTGTAAATGATGTGTAGGGTGAGTTATATAGTGAAATCTTACTGAATGGAGCTTGTACTAAGTGTCTTCTTCTGGATAGTGACATGCCCCAATGATGAGGAAAAATTTTGATAGGCTGATCAAGTGGTCAACAGAGCAGAAAATAAGCAAGAGCAAGGGTCACCTTGAGGAAAAGGAATCTAAACAGTTTTTAAAGGGTGACAGATTTCCATCTTTCCACTGTGGTCCAGGAAAGGGAACTTGGAGGAATGCTTTGAGTCATAGCTGGCAGTATGGTTTAAATCTCCTTACTGACTTGTGATCTCCGACTTTACCCTTTTGGTGGTCAGTTACCTCCTCTCTAAAATTAAGGATTAGTGATAGAAATACTAGTTTTGGAGCCAGGGAAACAAAAAGTTGAATCCCACCTCGGATACTTTTTTGAAGGCGGGCAGAGTATGGTACAGTGGAAAGTGTTTTACGTCAGGTCAGATGACTTCTGATGCTAACCACCTGCATGACCTCAAGCAAGGAATTTCACCTCCTGTGGCCTCTGTTTCTTTATCTGTAAAAAGAGAGGGTTGAACTAGATGGCCTCTTCCAGGTCTGCATCTATAACCTTATGGTTATATGATTTCAAAAGTCCCTTCTAATTATAAAATCTGTGATCCCATAAAGAGAATCAGCCAGCCACATTCATTGAACACCTATTATCTGCTAGAGACTTTGAAGGGATGCAAATAAATATAAAACAAGGTCCCTATTCTCAAAGAAACTTAATATTTGATAAAGAAAGACACACTTCTTTTTTCCCCACATTTTGAATAGTTTATTTTTTCCCAATTATATGCAAAATTTTTTAACATTTATTTTTAAAAATTTTGAGTTTCAAATTCTTTCTGTTTTCACCCCCTTAATTGAGAAGGTAAGCAATTTGATACAGGTTATACATATATAGTCATGCCAACTATATTTCCATATTAGTCATGTTTTGAAAGAACACACAGACCAAGAAAAATAAAGTTGTTGGATTTTTTTTTTAAAGTATATTTTGGTCTACATTCAGGCTCCATCAGTTCTTTCTCTGGATATGAAAAGCATTTTTCATCATGAGTCCTTTGGAATTGTCTGTGATCATGGTATTGCAGAGAATAGCTGAGTCATTTGCAGTTGATTATCATACAGTATTGCTGTTACTCTGTACAATGTTCTCTTGGTTCTGCTCACGTCACTTTGTATCAGTTCATATAAGTCTTTCCAGGTTTTTCTGAAACCATCTGCTCATCATTTCTTATAACACAATAGTATTTTTTCACAATCATATACCACAACTTGTTCAGCCATTCCCCAGTTGACGGGCATCCTCTCAATTTCCAATTCTTTGCCACCACAAAAAGATCTGCTATAAATATTTTTGTATATATAGGTCCTTTTCCTTTTTTTTTTTTAATCTCAGATACAGAACTAGTAGTGGTATTGTTGGGTCAAAGGGTATGCACAATTTTATAGCTTTTGGGCATGGTTCCAAATTGCTCTCTAGAGTGATTGAATCAGTTCACAACAGAAAGACACATTTCTATGAAAAATATAACAATATAGGAGAGTGTGTAATCTGGGCCAAATGAATTATATAGGAATTAATGGCTATCAGAGTTTGGAGGTAGGGCAGCTAGGTGGTGCAGTGGATAGAACACTGGACCTGGAGTCAGGAATACTCCTGTTCCTGAGTTCAAGTCTGGCCTCAGACACTTCCTAGCTGTGTGACCCTTACGAAGTCACTTAACTCTGTTTGCCTCAGTTTCCTTATCTATAAAATAATCTGGAGAAGGAAATGGCAAACCATTCCAGTATCTGCCAAGAAAATGGGGTCATGAAGAGTTGGACATAACTGAAACATGACTCAATAACAACACCAATGACAAGAGTATGGAGGTAGGAGAGTTCATTTTAAGCTGTGTGGTTAGGGCAGGCAAACTAGAGGAGCTGGAATTTGGGCTCAAGGATAGGTGGGATTTGGAAAAATGGAATATAGCAAGGGGGCAGAGCATTCTGGGCAAGCAGTTTCAGCTTGAACAAAGGCATTGGGCCAGCAATGTACAAGGTATCTATCTTTGGGTGAGAATGCTTCCAGGTGGCCAAAGTAGATTATCCGTGTGAGGAAGAAGTAGGAGGAAAGGTTAGAAAGGTAAGTCAATGGCTGTAATATCAGATCTGTGGGTATAGAGATAGTAGGAGAGCCTGAGATCATGTGAGCCAAGGTACGTAGAGTCAAGGATGGCAGTGGGCCAGACCTGGTAGGTATCTGGAAGCCATCAGCTAGGACATACTTCAGGCACTGAAATCTGCTGGGCAATCAGGGAACACATGCTTTCCAGAAGTCAAAACAAGGTAGGAGACTGGAAACCATGCAAGGATTGAGGCATCAGAAAAAACTTGGGTACTGTGAGATGGCAATCTACCTTGGTAGAGGGGACTTCCTCACCCAGGAGTTACCTATATCTCTGAAATCACAGGGTCAGTCCCTGTTCCTATATTTTGTTTTTCCTTACCTAGGCATATGTTATTTCTTTTCAGGAGAATGAAAGCACCTTGAGCCTAGGGACTATTTTCATTGTTGTCTCCATAGCCTCATTGCCGTGCGTAGTGCCTGGCATGTAGTAGATGCTTAAGAGCTTTTTCAATTGAATTTAAATGATTTGAAAGCAGTTAGGAGTCAAAAAGCCCACATGCACCAAAGTTCAAAGCAGTATGTTATGTACGATATAAGAGGCTTTGCCGAATCATTTTTCAGTAGTGTCTAAGCTCTTTCTGACAAACTCTTCCTTTTGGGATTTTCTTAGCCAAGATATTAGAGTGGTTTGCATTTCCTTCTGCAGCTGATTTTACAGATGAGGAAACTGAGGCAAACAGGCTTAAGTGACTTGGCCAGGGTCACACAGCTGGTAAGTGTCTGAGGCCAAATTTGAACTCAAAAAGAGGAGTCTTCCTGACTCCAGACTCAGCACTCTATCCACTGTGCCACCTACCTGCCCTACCATATAAGTAGAAGATAGCAAAGGGGAAGGGCATCCAGACAGTGGCTTCAAGGATCCCTTTAAACGAAAGTATCTTTTTTTTTTCTCAAACAAGAAATTTAAATGTTGTCTCCCCCATTAAAATGTGAACTTCTTGAGGGCAGAGACAACTTTTGCCTTTTTTTTTTTGTATCTCCAGCACTTAGTAGGATGCCTGGCACATCATAAAGCACTTAATAACATGCTTGTCAACTGACGGACTTAACCTTCCTGTGACTCAGTTTCCTCATCTGTAAAATGAGGGGGTCAGGACAGATGGCATCCAAGTTCTCTTTGAGATCTAAATCTACGAACCTGTGATCCATCAAGTAGCATGCAAGCCATGTTAGGGAGGTGGTAAACAGGCGACTTAATTGGAATGAGGGAATTAGGAGGCCAGAGACAGAGCAGGAGGTCAGGTTGTCTAAGACCGTGAATGCCAAGCAGAGGAGTTTGAACTTTAGACTGAGAGACAGTGAAGGGCTTCTGTGTAGGGGCATGAGATGATTTTTTAAAATGTGATGTTGCTCGTGTTTATTCTGAAATATGAAGGCTGAGGGAGAAGGAGGCAGCAGATTAGAAGCTTGTACATAGCAGTGGTCACCAGTTGCCAAGGATTATGAGCACATCTGCAGTTTGAATGAATGAATGAAGCATTTAATAGATCTGGTGGTTTGGGGACTACTGGTATTCTCAAGATCTTGGACCCAGAATTTTGAGCTATCAGAGTCCTAAGGGGAGAGGGTAGTCAAGATGGTAGAAGTGGCCTGATAGAAGCCATCTCCCACCTCTCCCTCAGGTGTCTCTGCCTAGGTCAGACTAGCGTTGTGGAATGATACCATTTGCTTCCAGATTTTCATGTTTGCATATGTGTTTTTCATGGCTTATTTAGAAAAAAAAATTTTATTTTGGTATATAATTCTCCTAAAGTTATTAGATCCCTGAAATGAGGATGATTATAATCATAATGATGGTAACAACAACTAGCATTTACATAGGGCTTTAAGGTTTGCACAGTGTTTTATACCACTAGATAGAGATCTGGACCTGGCCTATTTACTAGCCCTGGAGTCGGGAAGACCTGAGATCAAATGTGACCTCAGACACCCACTAGCAGTGTGTTGCTCAGCAAATCACTTAACCTCTTTCTGCCTTAGTTTCCTTAATTATAAAAAGAGGATAATAATAGTACCAGGGTTGTTGTGAACATTAAATGAGATAATATTTATAAAGTACTTAGCACAGTGCCTGGCACATAATAGGTGCTTAAATAAGTGTGTTTCCCAGTGTCCAACAAACGGAAGGGATTGGACTAGATCAGGGGTGGGGAACCTCCGGCTTCCAGGCCACCTGTGGCCCTCTAGATCCTTAGGTGCAGCCCTTTGACTGACTCCAAACTTCACAAAGCAAATCCCCTTAATAAAAGGATTTGTTCTGTAAAACTTGGACTCAGTCAAAAGGCCACACCCAAGGACCTAGAAGGCCACATGCTGCCCTAAGGCCACAGGTTCTCACCCCTGGACTAGACTGTTTCTAAGTTACCTACCGGGTGTTAAGATTCCATTTATTCCTAGGTAGGGATTAGTTAATTAGCTGAGTTTAAGAATTGCCTTTCAGCTACAACCATTCATTAGTCTAGAGTCCTTCTCTGCCTTGCATTGTACTTTCCTCTAAGGAAAAGGTTCTTTCAGGGTGTTCTTTGTCTCTGAAAAGCCTAAAGCAGAAACTCTGCCTTATTGTTCACCATTCTAAAAATGGCCTCATCAGTTAGTAAGATCATTCAGTGAATTCCTTTAGAAGCATAGACCTCCTCAGAAATTAAGCTTGCTTACTGAGGCCGGAGTAAGCCACTCTGCCAACACCAAGTTCTGACCTTGCTCAAAATGATTCTTTCTCCTGTAGCCTCTAGCATGCCCTTCACCCTCACAGTCTGAGCTAGTCCCTCCCTTTCCTTGCAAAGGCTCACGGTTCATTCTAAAAGGCCACCTTCTTTATAGAGCCACACACAAAAGCACTTAATTTCTAACCCCATTTAATAAGACAAAATAACATGTAGGTACCCAACAAACATTGTTTGAACAAAGTTTAGTCCAAAATGGGGTTTGGTTTCTCCTTTCTTTAGTCACAGGGGAGATTGGGACTCCTGAAGAAAGAATTAAAAAAAAATATGAGCTTCAAACTATAAAGTTGTTATTTTATGATAACTGATGTTATGTTACGGTTGGTTTTCTTATAGGCAACTTCAAAAGGTCTTCCATGGTATCGCAAACAACGAAGGTGGAATAATGAACAAATTCAAAAAGTAAGTGGGATCTTCACCACTTTTATTGTACTCACAGATATTGAGTGGGAAGGGGTGTGGTTTACTTCCTGAAAAACATTCAGTGAGAAGGGAAAGATTGGTGTTACCAGAATGGTTCTAAATCTTCTTCAGAAGATTCCCCTTCCTCATCTCTTCCTTCCTGGTGATGAATGACGGAACCTTGGAGTTGGGAGGAACCTCCAGGAATCTGATTGAATATACCTGGCCAGGAGTCCACTCTACAACCTACCTAGGAAGTGGTCATCCCACCTTTGCTGGAAGACACCCACTGGGGGAATCAAACTACCTCCCAGGGCAGCTCCACTTCAGGGTAGCTTTAATTGGGAGTAAGTTTTTGTGACCTCAAGCCTAAATTTGCTTCTGTACTACCCCACCCCATCCCCATCTACCCCACTGTTCCTCCTAATGTTATCCTCTTGGGCCAAACAGAATCAGCCTCATCCCTCTTCTATATGCCACCCTTCAAATGACAGCTGGCATCTCAACCTGAAATCTCCTTTGTATAATCAACATTCCCATTTCTTTCAGTCAGTTATCATATGGCACAGTGGATAGAGCCCTGGAGTCAGAAACACTCATTATCCTGAGTTCAAATCTGGCCTCAGATACTTGCTAGCTGTGTGACCCTGGCCAAGACACTTAACCCTGTTTGCCTCAGTTTCTTCATCTGTAAACTGAGGTGGAGAAGGAAATGGCGAACCACTCTAGTGTCTTTGCCAAGAAAACCTCAAATGGGGTCATGAAGAGTTGGACATGACTGAAAAAGACTGAACAAAAACCACATGAACCTAAGGCTCTTCAGTCATCTTAGATGCCCTTCTGTAGATGATCTCCAGGTGTTTAATGTGCTTCCTAAAATGCGATGCCCCACACTAAACATATGTGACAAATATGAGCTGATGGAGGCAGATTACACAAGGACTTTCTAGTTCTGTATACTATCCTTTTCTTTACACTACAAGTACCAAGCTCTCTCAATTGATGCAAAATTTCAAAAGTCATTTTATTTTCATTTATTATAGTTTCCATCTGTGCAAGTGTACTTTAGACACAAATCATCATAAGCAAATATTATAATTTTACTTTAAAATAAAAAATGTTATTCTACTAGCTCTATTTTCTTTGCCTTATGGACTTTTTAAAAACGTACTGCATCGATTGACACAGCTTGGTCCTTTGAGGTCTTCTTAAATCCTGGGCCTTCAGCTCACCACTCTTCCTGAAAGCCAGCCCCCCTCTTTACTCCCCTATATCCAATCAATTGCAAAGTTCCTTTGCTTCTACCTCTACATCTCTGTCTCTATCTTCTTCTTTTTTTTTTTTTTTTTTTAGGCAATTGGGGTTAAGTGACTTGCCCAGGGTCACACAGCAAGTAAGAGTCAAGTGTTTGGTCTAAGGCTGGATTTGAACTCAAATCCTCCTGATTTCAGGGCCGGTGCTCTGTCCACTGCGCCACCTAGCTGCCCCTCTATCCTCTTCTCTCCACTCCCATAGTCACCATACTAGTTAGGTCCTCAGCACCTCTTACCTGGACTCTTAACTGATATCCTGAGTGGATCCCAGTGTCCCTAGGATGAAATACAAACTCCTTTTTGGGCTTTAAGGTCCTTCACAGTTTTGTTCCAACATCTTTGTCCAAACAGACTCATATTGTTCTATACTTACCCATATATAACATTTGGTATCCTGTATCCTAACTCTATACCTTTTCATTGACTCTTCCCTCATACTGGAACATTCTTCTCACTCACCTTTATGTCTTTTGGCTTTTCCCTTTCCCCCAAAGTCTCACTGATATTAAGATATTAAAGCTTCAAACTGCAATAAAGACGTTTGGGACGTCATGTATTTTATATATCCTAATCTGTGTGGATATTGTTTTTCCCAGTAGAATGTAAGTGCTTTGTGGATGGGAACTGTTTGATCTTTGTATTTACATCCCTATCACCAAACACAGGGTAGGGCCTGTGAACATATGATAAGTGTTCAAGAAATGCTTGATGAATTAAATTGCATTAATGCAACTGAGGATTATGTAAGGTTTCTTGACTGGCACAGTTGATTCATATTCAGCTTAAAATCCATTAAAGTGGGGCAGCTAGGTGGAGAGAGCACTGGCCCTGAAGTCAGGAGGACCTGAGTTCAAATTCGACCTCAGACCAAACACTTGACACTTACTAGCTGTGTGACCTTGGGCAAGTCACTTAACTCCAATTGCCTAAAAAAAAATCCATTAAAGTTCCCAGATTTTTTTTTTCAGACAAATTTCTTCTTACCCATACCTTCTCTACCTTGTACCTCTGAAATGGATTTTTGAACCCAAGTGTGAGATTATGCATTCATCCCTATTGGATTTCATCTTCTTAATTTGGCCCAGTGTTCTAAGATTTATTTTGGATTTTGACTATCATCAAGCATGTTGGCCATCCTTCCTAACTGTGTCATCTGGAAATTTGATGAACGTGCCATCTGTATCTTCATTTAAATCATTAATAAAAATGTTAGACAAAACATGGCCAAAAATAGATCATTCCACTGGAAACCTTCCAAGTTGACATTGTAACATTAGTTTTCCAGGTCATGTGACCAATGAGATGGAGGATTAGACACTTTCTCTGATCCTCAGGTCTTCATAACCTCTCGAAACTCTCCAAAATAGGGATTATACACAACAGATAAGTAATTTCAGTTGTCTCCATGGTCTAAGACATCAAAATCCCTCATAAGGTAACAGCCCAATACACTAATAGCAAGGAAAGCTAATCCCCAATTCCTAAAGCACTTGCTCAGCATTCCCTTCCCTTTGGTAGGGCTGCACAAGCCAACCCATGGACTTGCAATAGAATTCAACTCTCTTCCCCTCTCTCTGGATAATGTAGAGAGCCAAAGGCCAGAAGCTTGCTCCAAGTGGGACGAAAGTGTGGCAACACATTATGATTCAATAGTGCTCATGCAAAGAAATGGGTAAAAGAAGGAACTCATCTGGTAGGATGCTAGAATGTGTGGAGGGAACTATCAAGCAAAAAGGGCTAAAGCAATAGCTCCTAAATGTGATCAGTTGTGTCCTCCCAGAAATAGCTTGGGGATGAAACCAAGGCTGGTGCAATATGAATTGCCCTGCAGGGGGAGTAGGGGTGGGGACTTTTGACCAATGTTGAGGTCTAGTACCAAGAGAAACCACCATTAAAGGAGGAGTCATAATGTGAGGGATAGGGGAATATAAAGGAAAAAATCTGAAATTACAAAATAGGAAAAAGAAAACTCAGTTAAAGACTTTGAGTGCAAGCAGATAAACTAAAAGGGATGACATTAATAAAAGAAGAGGAGATGGCCTCCAGATCATCTAAATAAGTCCAGATATCTCTAAATAAATATTACAAGATAAAACAAAATGCGTCAACACCCAGGGAGGTAAAGGATCCTGTGGATTCCCAAGTGACCATAAGACTGCAGCAGAGTGTATGGTTTCAGACAGAAATAAAAATTATGAAAGTAATTTTTATGAAAAATAGAGCAAAAATAATTAGCAGAATAAAAAGCTTGAATCCACAGTGGCAAACTGCATCAAAACAGAACAAAAGAAAGAATAACTGATTGGGGATCTAAATACACAGAAGTAAAAGACAATCTAGAAGAAAAGAAGGAAAATACAATAATGTAAAAGAAAGCATTGATCTCAAAGAGAGGATACTTAGAGACATTGAACCATTAATGACTGTTCTTTGAATCATTTTCTAATTCAACACCTTACTATAGTCTGACCTACATCTCTCCAGCTTTTCTATAAAAATAGCACGAGAGACTTTATCAAATATTTTGAGAAAATGTACATAAATTGTGTATATGCCACTCCCCATGTCTTCCAGTTTAGTAACCTGTTGAAAAAGGAAATAAGATTAGTATAATCTGACCTTAAATGAAGCTATACTGAGTCTCTGTTATCCACACTTCCTTTTCACTATCCATCCTTTCATTATATTTCAGAATTTTGCAAGGAACCAAAAATCAAGCTTACTGGCTTATCTTTTTTGAAAATTGGGACAGTTGACCCCTTTATTCCAGTTCTTTAATCACACTCCAGTTTTCATCATCTTTAAAAATCTTTAAAGGCAGTGATTCAATAATGACATCTGCCAGTCTTATTTGTAATCTAGGATAAAGTCTGTCAAGGCCCGGGGATCTGAACTTATCAGTTCTGTGCACACAACAGGTACTTCAAAAATTCTTCTTGCATTGGATTATATCAAAGGCAGTTAGATATCCTCTTGCTTATCTTGAGTATCAACCCTCTATTAGCTATTTTTGTTCTATCTTTTTTTAGTCCAAAGATCTTTTTTCCTACCAAAGAAAACAGAAGTAACATAAGAGTTGAGCAATTTCTTCTTTCTAATTTCATTCCCCCTGAGCAGTGGTGCCCACCTCTTCTTTGATCCTCATCTTCATCTGAATGTAGTATTTTCAAATTGTTTTTGTTACTTTGGGATTTTTTTTTCTTAGAATTTTAGTTCATTCTGAGCTTTTGTATTTCTGGCACAATTTTCACAGAGGTGTGATATGTGTTTGCATCCATCCTCTGCTATTTACCCTTGCTTTCACCTTCTTAAAAAAAATCTAAGATGGTTAGTGAAAGGCAATGTGACTTCATGAATAGAACACTCACCTTGGAGTTAGGAAGACCTGGGTTCAAATCCTGCCTCTGACACTAGCTATGTGACTCTCTAAGACTTTAAACTACATAGAAATTGCTGATCTACATGAGTAAAGAGAGTTTCCTCCCTGGAATTCTTTCACCAATGAAATCATAGATCCAGACCAAAAAAAAAAAAGGTATGTTGATATTTCCCATATGTTCACATAGGCCTCTTAATACAATTTCAATCAATCACATTGATTTTTTTTTAAGTTTATTAAGCACCTACTGTGTGTCAGGAACCACTCTTCATTGGAATTGTACTTTATGCTTTCAGAATTTCATTCTTGGTTGCTTCCCATCTCTCCTGGTCTGAGATCCCCTGTAGAATTTTAGTTCATGAGATTCATATTTATCCTTTCTCTGAACCCTTTGAAATCTGCTCTCCTATATTGAAGGAGGCTACTTGTGACTTTCCTCTCTTTCGTGCTCACAAGTTCTTTGTGCCCCCAAACTTCTCATTAAACATCCTGAAGGACGGGATGATGTAAAATCTAAAACTATAGGGCTTGTGTGTCAACATTCCCTTAATACTCAGTGTTGGTAATGAGGATTATGAGACTCATCCAAAATAGAACTGTCCCTTGTTGATCTTCTACCTTTTGAAGGATGACGTTATCATTAAGGCAAATCAGAACATTCATTAGCAGCTCTGTTGTTAACGGGCAGAGATGTCTAGATAATTGAAGCCATTTACCCTCAAGTGAAGAGAGGAAGAATGAAGTGAAAATCGCAGAGTTCTGTTTCTTCCTTCCCACTGAAGAGATGTTACACAAGATACAGTAACCGGAGCTACTCACATTCTAAAAATCAGAAAATGAGTCTCCATAACTAGGGGGCATCCCTCTTAATTCAGGGTATCTTTGTCCAAATTGAAATCGAAGATGGGGAGGGAGCAGGAAAACAGATGAGGAAAGATAATGCAATGCAAACTTAGCTTCCACAGCCAGAAGGGTTCTTGTCCACTTTCCATAGTTTGAGTTTTCTTCTTAATCATAGCCTAAGAACTCTTTTTATCACTGGGACTCATAGACTCTGCCACTTACTAACCGTGCAACCATAAGTGAGTCATTTAAATTCTCTGAAACTCAGTTTCCTCATCCATAAAATGGGAATAATACATTAGCCCTGACAACTTCACAGGGTTATTGTGAAGAAAATGCTGTGTTAATTGTGAAGGGCTATGTGGACATAAGGTGTTACTATTATTTAGGATATTAAAGCCTTGTCCTGATGCCTCATCATGTTGTTCGGTGGACATCCTAGGTTCTAGAAGCCCATGCCAGCAAAACACAAACTCTCACAGATCCTACCAAGCTGGAAAGGTCTGATGACACAAGGACACAAGCATGCCTGCCATTTTAGTGTCAATCTAGTGAAGTCCAAAGAGGCTTTTCGCCAAGTTGGCCCCAAAGTAATGTATTTTTTCGCCATAGGAACCCTTGTAAACCATAAGTAGCAGAGAGCTCATTATCTGCTTTAGAGAGATCCTGAGCCTCTGGGGTAGATAGTATGAGCTACAAAGCCAAGGCTTGCATGTCATCCTTCACAGAACTGGAGATATCCTAAGAATGACATTTAAGAACATTTCCTTTCACTTCAAAGACATTCCACCACTATCTGTGCAGTCACTGCACATTTTACCACACAACCATTGCATGAACATCCAGTGAAATGCTGTGTCAATGCATTCTATCTTTGCATTCTCAAGAAAGATCCCCTCCCTCCATATATTTCAGAACATATTTGTCAACACTCACACTCACAAAATCACCAGTTCCCACCATATTGAGGGATTATCATTATAGGTAACAGCTATGTCCACTTGAGATTTCTAACCATCCTTCATGTAGAACTCAAAGTTGGGATGTGAAAGAGATCCTCTTCATTTGGTATGTTTCTGCCAAATAGACAAGAACCTGGGAAGGAGGAAGTATGTTTTGAGGTTTGTTAATAACTCCCTTACAGGAAGGAGAGATGAACAGAAAAAAAAAAATGTGATATAACAGGTGTTTTATTCTGTCTTTAAAATTCAGAAGTTGGGGGGGGAATTTTAAATATAGTTACAAAATAAGGAAAGATTTTAGGACCTCTAAACAGAAGGTTTGTTGGTTTAGATTAAATGCATGGGCTTGTTTCTGTTTTTTAATGAGAGGGAGAGGAGGAAGAGACTGAAATGCCAGAGAGCTTACTGGATACATTTTACTATGAGTTTTGATCATAAAATAACTTTGCCATGGTTCTAGTTAGTGAGTTTTGCACAGTATTGGGAGCTTGAAGTACCATAGGATCTGTGAAAACTCTCATTGACATACAAATGAACTGTGTCCTATGTTCAAAAAATGAGGCAGCTGGGACATAGCAGATGGAATGTTAGCCTTGGAGGCGGAAGATCTGGGTTCAAATCTCACTTCTGTTGCTTAATTTCTCTGGACCTCATTTTCTTCATCTGTAAGTAAGTAAAATGGGAGGGGGTAGGACAAGATAATCACTCAGGTCCCTCGTAGCTCTAAGTATGTAACCCTATGATTCTAAGTCAAGGGATTGTGATGATATGTGTTGGTAGAGGAAGTTCCTATACCAGGAGGTCCCCCCCCCATGTCGACAAATATGTTCTGAAATATATGGAGGGAGGGGATCTTTCTTGAGAATGCAAAGGTAGAATGCATTGACTCACCATTTCACTGGATGTTAATGCAATGGTTGTGTGGTAGAGTGTGCAGTGACTGCACAGATAGTGGCGGAATGTCTTTGAAGTGAAAGGAAATGTTCTTCAATGTCATTCTTAGGATATCTCCAGTTCTGTGAAGGATGACATGCAAGGCCTTGGCTTTGCAGCTTGTACTATCTACCCCAGAGGCTCAGCTTCCTCTGGGAACTGATCCAGAGAACCTTTGCCCTTTAGTGGTGTAGAAATACTAGAATATGTCTGTCCTTGCTCTAAGCCCCAATCAGATACATACATTTCCTGATCTTCTGGAGCCTTGAATCCTGATCTCTCTGAACCTTCTTGGATTCCTGGGATCAGCAGTGTGGCATTTGCTCCCTTTCTGCTGCTGTAAGCTGCTAATACATCTTAATGCCTAATTCTAATGCCGCCCTCTGCCTTTACCTTCTCCTCTGACCCCACACATTCCAGACTAAAAGGAGGCTTTCTCTAGAGTTTATTCACAAGAGAATATACCAATAAGATTCAGAAAATTGAAAGTGTATCTACTGTAAAAGGATTCTACCCAACAGAGACTAGATGCCTCCCAAGAATCTGAAAGTAGCCTTCTGAACTAACATCTACCCAGGAGAAATTGGCTTACCATACTCCCTATCCCCACAACCTTAAAGCGTCCCATTCCTAAATGACCAGAAATGGAGAATCTTGTCTTTCTTCCCTGAATGTTCCTAGATGGTTTGGGATGGACTTAGATAGGTGTTCTAGACAAAGCTACTATCTGGGCTGCAATCTCAAGTTCTCTTTCAACCACTTAGAACATTGCCTTGGAACAGAGTATACAAACCCAAAAGGAAGGAGACATTCTGAGAAAGATTACAAAGAGATTCCTGTTTTGTCACAGTGGCCAGAATTTTTTCTGTATATATAGCCATATATTCTGATCTCTTTATTTTTCACCTGAGGTAACAGGCTTAGGATGGTTAAATAACTTGTCCAGGGTCACACATGTTGTAAGTAAAAGAGCCAGGACTTGACCCCAGGTCTTCTGACTCCAAACCCAATGTTTTTTTTTTATTGGTCCACAAGTCTTCTACTAAAAAGGAAAGACTGTCAACATATATCCAAAAAGCTGGAACCTATAAAATAAGAGCATGTGCAGGAAGGAGTGAAGGCTCCCCAGTAATGAAGCCCTTGGCCTTGGATGCCAACACACAAGGCACAAAATATGGGCAAAAAGCCAAGGAGATTAAAGCTTCTAACACAAGAAGGCAAATTTGATCTCTTTGATCATTGACACTTGATTAGATGAGACTCATGCCTGAAATATGGCTCTGAAAGGGTATACTTTATTCAAAAGTAAGGAAATAAGTTAAAAGGGGGATGGGTGAAATAACATTGTACATTAAGAAAATATCTTCATGTGAGGAAGGGGGATGCATGGCAGGAGGCATTTGGGCTAAGATCCAAAGAAACAGAAATAATATGTTCCCTAGGTGTACTATGCACTATCTGGACCAAAAGAGGAAATAGATAGGAAGTTCAGAAAAAAAGATGTCAAGTTTGGCACAGGGGCATGGTATAGTGTTGAGGGACCTTAATTATCCAGACATCTGCTATAGCTCCTTCTCTAGCAGAGCAGTTAGAGAATCAGTTTGTTGATTTCTCCTGATGATAATGTCATCCTTGAAAATAGGGAGGGACCGATGAGGGGAACTTCTATTTTGGATCTGATTTTTACCCGCTAAGGAGGAACTGGTTGCTTGAATGAAAAATGACAGGAGCTTTTAGGAGGAAGTAACTCCCATCTTTGACTGTGTGATAGAGAAGAACAAGAAAGTCAGATAGGGCTTGGCATTTTTAAAAATAATTAATATGTTTTATTGATTTCAGGGCCAAAAAACGAGCAGCATTTGGTTAGTTATAGGTGAAAGGCATCTTTAAAAAAAAAACAAAACAAAATACATCACTACTGGGCTGCTCTGTTTCAGCCACAAAAGTTGGGAAGTGGAAGGAATTTCTTTGGAATGAGACAGTCTTCACAGTTGTTATTTTTTTAAAGGAAAGAAAAAGGATTCTTTACACAGTGTGTAGAAAGAAGGCAAGAACAGAGGATGCATACTTGCAGATAGCAGCTGATGATGGCTTTTCCCTTATTTGTCCTTCCACTGTTTCTTATTTTTTCATGAAGTGACTCTGCATATAAGCTCTCACCATCCCTCTCTGTAAGATTTTACAAATGGATTCATATTCTAAACTGATTCTATTTACATAGCACCTTGCTCTTCTTGGAAAGACATCGAGTGTTTGCTGACGTGCAATTTCTAGGCTTGCTGGATTTCCTCATTTTTGGTGATTAATTTGTAAAATGAAACTTCCCTAGAAAATGATACTATTTCTGTGTCATTGACGATTTATCCATTTCCCATTATAAATAATTTGTTTGAATAGGCAAGGTCTTAATTGTATGCTATATCATTTTTATTCTTTGAATTTGACTTGCTTTTTATCATTGGCCCAACTACATTTACGATTAATTTTTTAAAAGTTCCCACATAATTAACCAGTCAAAGAATCATGGAATTTGAAAGTTGGAAGGGATCTCAGTGACCATTAGTCTAAGGAATCTCCACTTTGACATACCTAACAAATGATAATCCAGCCTCCACTTGAAAACCTCTGAAGAGGAAACTCATTCCCTAAAATTAATTTCTTATTTGTTAAGACATAATCAGTATCATTTTGTGGTGTTATTTGTGAAGTCCAACACCTTCCAACTCTCTTCTAAAAGAAAATCATAATATTACAAGGTCATACCCTGAAAAAATTAGAAGACAATAAGGACAGATATCTTTCATAGCCATCTGTGTCTACGAGATTAAGGTAAATTCTTAACCAAAGGGGCAGCTAGGTGGCGCAGTGAATAGAGCACTGGCCCTGGAATCAGGAGGACCTGAGTTCAAATCCAGCCTCAGACACTTGATACTTACTAGCTGTGTGAGCCTGGGCAAGTCACTTAAGCCCGATTGCCCCCAAAAAAATTCTTAACCAAATAAAGGACAGAGGTGATCATAAAAGATAAAATAGATAATTTCAGTTACACAAATTTGAAAAACTTTTGCATAAATAAAACCTACAACTCCAATAAGAAGGGAAGCTGTCAATAAGAGTCTGATATCCAAGTTATATAGAGAACTAATACAAATACAGTAAGACCAAGGTCAAAGAATATTAAGGAGTTCACAGAAGAAATTAAAATTATTAATAGTCATTTGAAATATTGCTCTAAATCACTAAAATAAGAGAAATGCACATCAAAATATAACTGAGAGTTCACTTCATGCTTGGCAAACTTGCAAAGCTGACAAAAGATAGAAGTACTCAGTGTAGGAGGGTCTTGGAAAATAAATGGATGTGAAGACACTGTTGGTTGAGCTATGAAGGGATCCAGTCATTGTAGAAAGCAATTTGCAATCATGCTTTTAAAAAAGTTATGGAATATTTCATGCCTTTGACCCAGAGATCCCAAGCTAGTTGGGAACAGAAAGGTCTCATAGTCACCCAAATATTCATAGTAACATTTTACGTTAGCAAAGGAACATAAACTAAGTGAATCCCCATTAAGTGAGTAATGGATAAACAAATTATGGTTCATGAATGCAATGAAATATTATTACACCATCAGAAATAGTGAATACAAAGAAAAGAAAAGCATTGGAAGATTTCTATGAACTGATACATAGTAAAGTAAGTAAAACCAGGAAAACACATAAGTAATGACTAAAAGCAATGTAAACTGGAAGGACAAAAAAAAATAAACCTTTGATTAAATACTTTGTGATTCTAATGACCAAGGTTGACCCAAACAAGAGATGAGAAAACTTATCTAGCTCCCTTCTTTGCAGAGGTTGGAGACTCTGGGTATGGAACGTTTCATACACCGTCAGACTTGGTTGATATGTTGTTTATTTTTGCCAAACTGCTTTTTTTCCCCCTCTTTCTTTGTATTCTTTTGTTAACAAAAATTGGTTTGCTTGGAAAAGGGAAGGGAAGGATGCATTAAAAAATCAAGGTGATATAACAATAATAAATGTCAATAAAAATTCATAAATGATATATTGACATGAGGCTTCTTATATAGTCTAGAAGCCTTTAGCCTTTTTTTCTTCCAGCTTACCAAGGAAATTAGTTACGGTAAAATAAAATTATCAATTTTTAAAAATATTCATAGGCCCCCTGAAATCTATCCTTGAATGCCAGATTACAAACTTCTTGTCTAAATAAAGGTGTGACTAGCCTTATAAATACATGACTAACCCTTGTCTTGAGGTGTGAATATTTTTATTTTTTATCAGCATTTATAATGGGCCCCAGTAATAGTTGTCTGATTAATTATATATCTAATGATTGTTGTCCACAGGTTAAAAAATAAAGCACCACCCAGTGTGCCTCAAAGAGATTATGTTTCAGGTAAGATTCTCCTAATAAAGTATTAATTGAATATCTCTTAAATATCATTGGTTTATGTTTATCTTGTGGTGGGGGATAACTGCCTGTGCCAATATAATATGAAAAAATAGTATCTGATTTAACTGCTTGACATAGTAAACATAACCAGTATCTGATAATGGAGAAAAATAAAGAATGATAAACTATTAATAACCAGTAGTTATATGATGTGATACTTCCAAAATTCAGCTCAAGGAACTGGGAAGGAAGGGAAGAAAGGAAGGAAGGAAGGAAATATGGATGGAAGGATGGATGGATGCAAGGAAGGAAAGAAAGAAATAGTCATTTATTAAGCACCAATTATATGCTAGGCACTTTGCTAAGTGCTTTACAAATATTATCTCATTTGATCTGCATAACAGCACCACAGGTAGGTACTATTAGTCCTCATTCTACAGATGAAAAAAATGAGACAGACAGAAAATAAGTGAATTGCCCCGGGTCACATAGCTATCTAAGACAAGATTTGAACTCAGGTATCCCTGACTTCCAAGCTCAGTGCTCTATTCATTGTACCACCTAGCTGCCAGATGCAATGGAAAGGGCTCTGGTTCTTGAGTCAGAAAACTCAACCACAGCTTTTTGGCTTACTACCTTTGGGAATTTGAGCAAGTCTTTTGACATTAATGGACCTTCCTTTCCATATCTGTGAAATGAGGTAGTTGGATTAGATGGGACCTCTAAGGTTTCTAATGATATGATCCTATGAAGTAGGTTCTATTGCAGATGGAAGCTCTACAATGGTGGGGCTCTTGACTATGGTGGACAGAATGAAAGAAGGGAAATGTAGAATCCAACATAATTGCTCTCCTGAAAAAATACCTTGCAATAATGCTGGTATCTCTCTATGAACTAGCCTTTAATATAGAAAATCATAACTTCTTAAATGGGGCTGGTTCTATAAATCCTTTCACCAAGAGCAGCATGGGTATTGAAATTATTTGAGGTTGTTTCTACATGATGACAATAAATCAGGTCAAATCTCTTCCACAATCAAATTTCTTATTATTGATGGAGATGGCCAATAAACATTTTATTAAGCACCTATTATGTGCCAGGAACTTTATCAAGCACTGAAAATAGCTATAACATGATTAGTAGATCCATTCATGAGTCAGAAACCTGGATCAGAAGTGTTGTCCAACAATCCCACCACTGTCCAATTGTTATTAGATATTTTAATATGTATTTCTTCCTCCCCCTTTAATTGACAAGTATTAGAAATGTGATCAGGGGTTCCAGAGCAGTGTGGAGCTTTGGCTTCATTCATTCATTCATTCGTTCAGCAAGCATATATTTGGCACCAGCAACGTATCAGAGTCTGTGCTAGATACCAAATAGGCCTCAAATATGTGATTTAATCAGCATAGGGAATTCATAGTATGGAAAATGCCTCTGCCAACACAGATCACATCAAGTTCTACCTTCTACTAGAATCCTTTCCTGATCCACCCAGATGCCAGCACCCACCCATAATTTCCTTGTGTTTATTTTTCACATGTTTGAATGTACTTATTAGTGTTCATGTCGCTCCCCACCCCCGTCAGAATACAAGATCCTCAAGGGCCAGTAAAGTTTCATTCTTCTGGTTCATTCAATGTCTCCTGTGCCCTCTCCAGTGCATGGCATATAGTAGATGCTTCATAAATACTTGTTGATTGATTGATGGAGATGATGAAAAGCATGGCTGGATCATGGGGAAATTTGTTATATTGTATTTGTTTTGTATTGTACTGCTGTGTTGTGTGACAATATTGATTGCATTGTGGTACAATGGGGAGGCAAGCCTAGCTGGAGGGTGGAGTCTCTTTGTTGGGAAGCCATATGTTGTGCAAAACAGCCTTAGTTCCTAGCTGCACACTCCCTCTAGCCAAGTGTCACTATTACCTTCTTCCTGGCTGCACAGCTGTGACTAAGTCCCTAGCATGGATGAGACAGAAAGAGATGCACTTTGTGCACTAGATATATGGTGAGTGGGGAAGAGGAGACGGGCATGGTCCGGGAAGCAATGCTGATTTCAAGGAAAAAATCCTAAGACCAAATTGTTGATTGTTGCTCATATGAGGGTGTTTATAGAGAGGCAGTGGGAGTCATGTTAGTAGCTGACTAATCAATGTTCTGATCATTGCCTATGGTAGAAAATACGTACCTAAGTCTGATAAAATGAAGCTCCTCGAGGCAGGGACTGATTCTGTGTATCTGTCTTTATATCCCCACGGCTGACATAGCAGAAGCTTAATAATTGCTTATCGGTTGATAACGAGTAGCAGTTTCAAAGACAAGACCTGGTTGGTATGAGATTGGTAGGGTGTGTTTCTGACTGTGATGGGGTCCCTTACCTGTAAGTCCCAGAACTCCCTGTACATGCGGAGGGGAATCAGGGATAGAGTACTGTATCATAATAATGGCCATCACAGACTTGCAAAAAGAGGGGGTGATATGGTATATTAAGGTATACCAAGTACTTTTTCTCACAATAGCTCCATGTAGAACATTATTCCCATTTTGTAGATATGGAATCTATGGCTTAGAAAGATGAAATAAGACATTTACAGGATTTATAGGCCCTAAAATGAATAATGAGCTATCTCCACATTGCTCAGTAACGTTAGAGCGCATGGGAAAAAAAGGACAAACTTATTTCTCACTTGTCCATATCTTACACACACTACCCATAATATCTCACTACAAGGACGGATTAAACAGACACTACCATAAGACCTCCAGTCTTTCCAGTCAGAGAAGGTCCTGGAAAATGGCGATGGGGAAGCAAAGTCATCATGCACCCTGTGATGCTATAATCCTTTCACCCTCCAAAGAGAGTTAAAGCTGCTACATTAGCAGGAGGGAATAACAATAGGAACCCTTGACTTGAGCTTTGGGAAAACAAAACAAATAACAAACAAACCAAAAAGCAGGTTTATAGGCCAAACAGATTCAATTGATCAAAAATCAAATCTCTCTCATGGCCTAGCTCTTCAAGAAATGTGGAAGTTAGAGGAGTAAAATCTGTTTCTCTATTTCCTCAGAAAACTCTCTTGTCACCCCCACAAACTCTCAAAGGTCACTCCTGTGGGTTCTTCAAAAATCGAAGAAATCTTTCTCTTTGGCTTCACTTGAATCATAGAGATGTGTCTCCATATCTTCTAATCTGCCGGAGCTGGTTATGATTCACCCCAAGCCCGGGTCTTAGACCCACAAAGCTCTTCCAACTCCTCACCACCAAGGCTGTCAATAGAACCAGAACTTGGGGAGCCCAACAACAGCAAGTCCCTATGAACCTTGGAGACCATTAATTGCCTGCTGAAAATTTGAGTTCCAAAGCTGAGCCCAAGTGGTAGGCCCTGGCTCTTAGAGACCGCAACAACCATTTATTTCCTGTGAACCTTAAAGCTGGGTCCTCTTTTCTGATCCTCAGGAGCATAACCACTTTCCTAAGCTCTTTGAAAACCACTTCTGTTTTGCCTGAACCTCAGAAATTTGCTACTGTGGGCAGCCTTTGGATAGAGTTCAGAGGATCGAAACGTTGATGATTTGGCCAAGGAAGGAAAAACTATCACAATCCACAGAATTCAAGAGAGTTGGAAGGGTCATCTACTCCGAGTGGTACCTAAATAGAAATTGCTACCACCATCTTCTTACAAGTGGCCATCCAGCCTCTGCCTAAAAACCCTCTAGGGATACAGAATTCTTTACTTTCTAGGGCAATGAATTCCACTTCTGGACAGCTATAATTGTTTGATTTTTTTTTTCTTTATATCAAGCCAAAATATGTTTCTGAAGCTTCTATCCATTTTCTCTAGTTCTGCCCCCCAGGGCCAATAAGAACAAATGTAGCCCCTCTTCCATGTGAAAACCATTTGTTGAACTATATCAAGGACCATATTCTTTTGTAGCTGGAAGATATCTCAGAAGTCATCCGACACTCCTCCAATTCCACAAATGAGAGAAGGAAGGAGAAAGAAAGGTGGTAGGGCTGAGGGTGGGGGAGTGAAGGAGAAGGGAGTAAGGAAAAGAAGCAATTACAACAGGTGAAATGATTTGTCCAAGAACATACATACATCAAGAGGTGGGGTGAGGACTCAAAACACATGTACTCTGATTTCGAGTCCAATGCTCTTTTCTCTACACCAGGAATGCTGAATGCACACATGCATGCGTGTGTGTGTGAGAGAGAGAGAGAGAGAGATATGGAAACCTTTTCAAGTCTGGTGAAGAATGAATCACATAGGCCTTTCTCAGAATGTTTTTAAATGCATGAAATAATATGGATAGGATTCTAAGGAAATTGATTATATTAAAATACAGTCATCAAAACTTTTTTTAAGTTTAGAGGTCCTAAGTAAAGAACTCTATCCTATATCAAAGTGACTTGAAGCCACTTATCATGCCCTCTGCCCCCAGTTATTTTTTTCTCCAGGCTAAATACTCCCAGTTGCTTCAACCAATAAATATATAGAATGGCTTCTAGTCTTCACACCATCTTCAGTCTCCTTCCTTTGGAAACTGTCTACAGCATTCCAGATGTCATTGCGCCATGGAAGAATGCAATGACACTATCACATCCCATATTCTGCATAGTAATACCTCTTCTAAACAAGCTACCATGTCCTAGCAGTGAGTACAGAAAGGATAGGATGGAAAGGAGGAAAATGGCAGAAAGCAGGCGTGACATGGGAATCTTATCCCTAAAGATAGATTAGTATCTACTTGAGTCTTATCCTGGACATTTCTAATGTTACAGGACTCTTACCACCATTAGGAAATCTAGCAATATGATTTCCTTTACCTTTGCTTAATTTCTGGGAAGCAAAGAAGGGCAGGGATTTTTGTTCCTGGCCTGAATCATCACTGTATATCCCAGTGATATGAATGGAATGTTTTGAATGAAGGGAATGTTTTGGTTTTGTCTTTATAACTCTGGTGCCTAGCACTGTGCTTTGCATAGTATATTTATTCTTTATCAAAAAAGAAATTAAACTTTACTAGTATATATATGTATGTATACATATATATATACATACACACATATATAATATATAATATGTATATATTTATATCAATGTTGGGGCCCTCACTCAACCCATATGTTAGAAGGCAATATATCAAAATGTAAAAAGTAACAGATCGGGAGTTAGAGGACCTATGTTCAAAGCATAGCTCTGCCACCCCTTCATTGTGTGACTTTGGGCAAGTGTTTCCCTTAGCTTCCCTGTGCCTCAGTTTCTCCATTAGTAAAATTAGAGAACTAGACTTGATGACCTCTAAGGTCTCTTTCAGTTCCAAATCTGTGACCCTGTGGTCTTTGGTCCTTTTCTTTCTTTCATCTCTTCTGTCCAGGCTGTCACCAAATCTCATTAATTCATCAAAGCACCTCTTAGATTTTCCTTCTCACATTTATCATTTTCCCACAAATCAGGTCCATGTGCTCATCACCTTATTTCCATGTTATTACAGTAATTTTCTATTTGTCCTCCCTTCTAGGTTCTCTCATCTCCATCCCTAATACCATTGATAATCTAATTGTCTAAAAATGTCACTTTCATCATGTTATTGCTCTGCTCAATAAACTACAGTGACTCTCTTTTGCCTACTAGATTGAATCCAAAGACAGTCCCTTAAGATCCCTACAATCTGGCTTCATTCAAGTATTTAATCTTTCATCTCAATACTCTCCAAAGCCAATCATTGATACAAGGAAATCTCTTTAATGTCCCCCACTCTATTCCTGACTTCTATGTACTTGCCTATTGTTTCTGCTCTTTGGACTCTCTCCTCCCCCTCCTCCTCTTCATCTAGCTAAATCTTTTCCATTTTTGACATAGGAATAAAACCATTGCCACAGGAGTTGGGAGGCCTGGGTTCAAGAGCTAAATTTACCATTTGTTTACCAGGTGACCTTAGACAAGTCACTTACCTTGAATCTCATTTTCCTGATTGATAAAATGAGGAATTTGAATTAGATAAGCTTTAAAGGTATGATTGACACTCTAAGATTTTCAGTAAAAATTAGTCAGTGAAATTAACTTATTTAGGTCAATAAGTATTTATTAAGCTCCTCCCACGTGCCATGCACTATGCTAGTGCTGGGGGATACGAGGAAAGGCAAAAGATGGTCTCTACTCTCAAAGAGCTCAGTCTGTTGGGGGAGACAACCTGCAAACATTGAGGTACAACTCTGTACCTCAGATATAAATATAGACAGGATCTAGCAGGGATAATCAATAGAGAGGAGGCACTAAAATTAAGGGAGATCAGGTAAAGCTTCCTATAGAAGGTCTGATTTTCCAGCTGGCTTTGAAGGAAGCCAGAGAAGCCAAAAGGCAGAAATGAGGAGGGAGAGAATTCCAGGCATGGAGGATAGCCAGCGACAATGCTCAGAATTGGGAGATGGAGTGTCTTGTGTGAGGAAAAGCAAGGAAGTCAGTACCACTGGATCTTGGAGTATGGGGGCAGGTGGAGGAGTGGAGAGTGGTGTAAAATGTAAGAAGACTGGAAAGCGGGAGGGCAGGTTATGAATGGCTTTGAACACCAAACAGACAATTTTATATTTGATCCTGGAAGTTATAGAGAGCCACTGAAATTTATGGAGGGGAGGGGTGTCTTCCTGAGTCCAAATCTGGCTTCAGACACTTACTAACTGTGTGACCCTAGGCAAGTCACTCAACCCTGTTTGCCTCAGTTTCCTCATCTGTAAAATGAGCTGGAGAAGGAAATGGCAAACCACTCTAGTATCTTTGCCAAGAAAACCTCAAATGGGGTCACAGAGTTGGACATGACTGAAAGCAACTGAACATGAACATGCCTGACATGGTCAGACCTATGCTTTAGGAAGATCACTTTGGCAACTGAGTAGAAAATGGACTGGTGTAGGAAGAGACTTGTGGCAGGAGGTAGCGTTAGTTCTGAGCTCTAGATCTGAGTCCCACTTACCTCCTTTTGGAAACTTTCCCCAATTGCTCCAGCCTGCATTGACTTCTCTCTTCTTAAAACTTTTGTTCTACTCTGCTTCGTTAAACACTTAATTATATGCTGTCTTTAATTGATATTAATAATATGATAGTTTCACATTTTTAGTTGAATTTCCCCAACTGTATTTTAAGCTCCTAGAAGGCACAGACCCCATCTTATGCTTCTCTTATACCCTACCCTTTTTCCCAGTGTGCCTTTCCCAGTGCTGGGTTCATAGCAGATGTTCTGCTGTCAATTGATCTAATGTAGGTCTGAGGTTAAGGAGAAGGGTAATGTGATAACACTTAATTTGGGGCCAAAATAAGAAATTAGATCCTCTTTATTTTGTGGGATTTAATTATCCAATAGTAAATATGAAGGTAAGGCTTTTTTTTTTTTTTTGAGAATGTGGTACAACCAGAATGCCAACTTTCCAGCACAGTCTATTCAATTACATTCACAAAATTAAACCATCTACTCCATAGAAAGTCCAGGTGTGCCACAGTTCCTAAGTCTGTCCTCCTGCTTCCACCTTACCTTACCTATCCCTACTCTAAGCTTCTTCAGAATAGTGATTTCCAATGTGGGAGTCTGTGGTGATTTCTGACTGCACAGCAGTCCTCATCTTCTTGACCTCTCTGCAGCATGTGACCACTCTCTCTTCTCTGGGTTGTTTTTGGTTTTTTTGTTTTTGTTTTTGACACTGCTCTCTTTTAGTTTCCCCTTTTACCTTCCTGACCACTCCTTCACAGTTTTCTTTGCTGTGGTATCATCTATATTATTCCCCCTAATTGTAGATGTATGCCTAGCCCCTATCCTAGCTCGTTATCTTCTTTCTCTACACAGTCAACAAGTATTTATTAAATGTTTACCATGGGCCAGGCCCTGTGCTAAGCACTAGAAATATAAATGCAAGCAAAAAGAAAGACAGTCCCTACCCTCCAGGAACTTACATTCTAATGAGAAAGATAACACATAAAAGGAAGTAGAAAAAGAGGAGAAGGGAAAAAGAGAAGAAAGCAATCAGGACCAGGACATGATGAAGAAACCTAGCCAGAAGGGTATAGCTTAATGAGAAATGAAGAGATGACTGATCTATGTACCCTCTTTAAGCCCTCTTTAAATGGAGTTCTGGGAGGAGCCTTCCAGCCTCTAGTCAGAGGGAGAGGCTTCAGGGGTAGGGGGTACTTCCGAGCTATGAGTTCCAGAGCTGAAGTGATCTTCTAAGAAGAAAAGTTTCTGGGGCATGATAGAGAAATCCAGCCAAAGGCATGCAGCCTGGTGGAAAATGGAGAGATGACTAGCCTGAGGACCCTCCTTAAATAAAAGTCATAGGAAGAGTCCTCCACCCTCCAATCAGAGGGTGGTGTCCCAGGAGTACCTCATGTCTTTGTACAGGCTGAAAGCCATATCTGGAATGCCTTCTCCCCTTAGACCTGGCTTCCAGGTTCTTCTCAGGTGTCACCTCTTGAGAGAAGCCTTTCTTGACCTTCACCTCTGGTTGTTTATGTCCTCTTCCATCTCAGATTATTTTGTATTTTTGTAAATGTTTATATGCTGTATCCACTAATAGAACGTAAGCTTCTTGAGGGCAGGTTCTTTTTTTTTGTCTTCGTATCCTCGGTGCCTAGCACCTTGCACAAATCACTTGATTAATAATGCTGATTGAATTGAATTGGGGAAAAGGTTTGTTTTTAACTTAAATAGACTGGCCGTTACGTGTGCTCATGTGATCTTCTTTTCCCTCTGATGTCTTCTTTAGAAAGCCCGGTTGATGAAGAGGAACAGTGGTCAGATGACTTTGTAAGTATGTCCTGCTGACATCAGTGGAAGGTATTCTGTCAATCTGGCTCTTGGAGAAGACAATTATAGCTGTTTCCTTCCAAATTACACATTTTGGGTCATTGAAAGGGAAGTGACATACCAAATTCATCTCCTATACCATATTGCTTCTTCTGACTCCTTCAGATAATGACTTCTGACCCATTACCTTTTTGTTAGATTTTTCATGGCATATAAAGATATCTACATGTCTACTACACATGTTTGTTGTGTGTTATTGTGTATTTGATTAAAGCCAGAGACATTAACTTGAAAGACTATCTACTCAAAGCAAAAAACTATTCATTAATTCAGTTTTGTTTTTTTTTTTAAATGGCATTCACAGAACTACAAAATCCTACAATCTCGGAGTTGAAAGAGACCTTAGTAGCACTCATCTGGTCCAACTCATAGCTAAAAATGTAGATAACATCCCCTAGATAACATAGTAGGGAAGTGGGCATCCAGCCTTTGTTTGAAAACCTCCATTGAAGGGGGCAACACCCTACTTCCTCAGGTGGCCCATTCTCTTTTGGAATAACTCAAATGGTTTGGAATTTTTTCCTTTACAAAGAAATGAAGTCCAAATGTGCCTCTTTGCGACACTTGCTTCATTGTTCCAAGTTCTTCCAAAACAGAGCCAAAAAGAATAAGCATAAGCCTTCTTCTACATGACTACCTTCTGAACCCTTGACGACAGCTATCATGGTCCCTTGAACTTTCATCTTTTGCATGCTAAACAGTTCTAGTTCCTTCAACTAAATCTGCTTCAGCATGGTCTTAAGGCCCTTCAACATGCTAGTTACCCTCTTCAGTACATTCTTCAGGTCATCAACATACTTCCTGAAATGAGATGCCCAGAACTGACCCCAGTACTTCAGATGTTGGTCTGAGCGAGTCAGAGTCAATAGGATTATCACTTCCTTAACTCTGGAGGCTAGCTTACTGCGATCCAAAGTTAAATTAGTTTTTATAAGTGCCATTTCACACTGATGACTTGCGTTGAACTTGGATCCACTAAAACTCCCACTGAATGTTGCTTGGTCTCATGTAAGCACAGCCTTTTAGACCGGTAACTTGGGAAAACATGTAGGAGCAGGCTCAGGGCTATGAGAAAGTCAGGGAGCCAGGGTAAAAACGGGAACGGTCAATGCCCATTTTGCAAATGAAACTCCTTAAGTGCATGCATCGTGACAGGCAGTGTGCCAAGCACTCAAGCTATGAATGCAAGCAAACTAGATAGTTCTTGACCTCAAGAAACTTACATTCTAATGGGGGGAATGGGGCAGGGAATAATACATTTTTTTATTCATACAAGGGGAGGTTATTTTTTAGGTGACCTATAAGGCTTTTATCATGTTTTCATAAAAATCTGTCACTTAACAGCCATGGAACCCTAGGCAAGTCACTTCAATTTCCTCGTCAGCAAAATGATAACCTAGATAATCTCCAGGTTTATAATATATATTAATTATTCTCATGTAATATTCTCTGGTGCTATAGATGTTGTAGGCTCAAGAATAGATTGATTAGAAAGAAAAGGCGACAAAGAAACCAAATTAACTAAACCCAGCTCTCTCTATCCAAGTTAAAGGCAGTCATAAACTATGAAAACTGGGAGAACAACATGGACTAGTGGAAAGAACACTGGATTTGGCATCGAAAGACCTGAGTTCAGATCTCCTCTCTGCTGTTCACTATCTATATGACCCTAGGGAAGTAACTTCACCTCCCCTGTGTATAATGAGGGGGTTGAACTTGATCTCTGAGGTCCTTTCCAGCTCAAAATAGATGAGCAATATGATTTAGGAACCAGAAGGGAGTGGTATGTCAATAGATAGTGTCCAAGATACTGTATCAAACACCGCAGAGAGGCCAAGAAGGATGAGGACTGCGAAAGGGCCATGAGATTCAACAATTAAAACATGACTGGTGACCTTGCCGAGTGGTCTTTGATAAATGGAGAAGGGATTGGAAGCCGGATTATAAGAGGTCAAGAAATCAGTGGGAGAGGAGAAAGGGAAACCGATGGAAACTAAACCCCAGAATTGTAAAAACTGTTTGCTTAAAGTCACATGAGAAATTGGTGGCAGAATCAGGACTAGAGCCTAGGTCTCCTGCTTCCCAATCCAGTGCTTTATGCTATCCTAGGCTGCTCCAAGGGAAGAAAAGTTGAAATAGTGACTAGAGTGTTTCTGCAAAACAGTGGGCAAAACCCAGAAAATCCCATCTCCCTGAAAGATTTGGGAAGATGGTACATAGAGGCAGGAATTCATGATATGAGAAGTTGAAAAGATAAAAGCTTTTAATTTCTTCTTCTTCTGTGTCTTTAAAATGAAGCACCAAGAGACTGTTGCTTATAGCCATATGACCTTGCAGAGGTCACCTAAATTCTTGGAGCTTCAGTTCCCCAACTTTTAAAATGGAAATACTTTCACTCCCAATCTCCACAAGGTGGTTGTTAGGGAAGTACCTTATACATCTTTAAAGTACTATGTAAATGTGAGTTAATATTATCATTATTACTAACTATAATAATAATGAAAAGTTCAGATGTGGCCAGTTATGGAGCAAATCCCAACTGTAAGAGAAGAATCAGGGGTGGGGAACCTGTGACCTCAAGACCACATGTGGCCCTCCAGGTCCTCAAGTGCAGTGCAGGGCCACATGCAGCCTCCAGACTGCAGGCTCCCTACCCCCTGATTTAAAGTCTCACTAAAATGAGGAACTAAATGGTTAAGTAACAGCTATAAAAACTGAATGTGGTCATTAAAAATCATTGAGACTCCTTGATAAAGATGCTGGAGTACAATAGTTTTGCAGTTTTGCAGAGTCAGCATTTGAGAAGGGACCTCAGCACCTATGTAGTCAAATTCATGCTTTAAAGGAATCCCCACTATCACACACCTGACAAGGTGATATAAGGTCATTCAATCTCTATTTGAAGGCCTCCAAGGAAGGGGAACCCAACACCTCTCTAGGTAGCCCTTTCCACTTTGGTGCAGTTCTCATTGTTAAGCAGTTTTTTCTTCATACTGAAGTTATATTCTATGTCTTATTCTGAAAATAATCGCTAAATGTTTGCTCTGAAAAATCCTCTTATTTTGTGAGTGTGTGATTTTTAGAAGTTTGGTCATGGAAGCAGCGTTCTTTTTTCTTTTGAGACTACATCTCCCACTTTCCAAACATACATCAATGGGGAATAAGACAATTTTAATAGAAATTCATTTTATGGCTAACTTTTCCTGATCACAGCTGAAGTCAACCTATGTTTGTAGGACAGTGACTATGAAAATCCAGATGAACCCTCTGATTCAGAAACCTATGTGGTACCTGGAGAAGAAACTACAGATGACAGCTATGAACCTCCTCCTACAGAAAAAGAAAAAAGGAAGCTCCCCTCTGTGCTTCCATTTTCCAAGGGAGAATATGCAGGTAAGACTAATAGTCATCTCTCTAGTATCCATGCTAGTGGATATTAATACAAACATATGTGTAAAGCAGAGATTAAATATATTTCTGGCCTCTATGGAGACTAAAGACCTTAGTTTTAAGTCCTGGTTCTGAGACTTCGTAGCAGTGTGATTATGGGCAAACTATTTAACCACTAAGAGCCTTGGTTTTTCCATCCTTAAATGAGAATAATAGTATTTATAATGTTGAAAAAGTGATTTATAAATCTTAAAATTCTTTAGAGACATAAACTGTCATTATTATTTTCTTCAAATAAAGTCATTCAATCCATAAACTTTTAAAATAAACACTTACTGTGTGCCAGGCCCTGTGATAAGTGCTGGGGATTCAAAGAGAAAGGAAAAAATGGTCCCTTCCTTTAAGAATTTACATTTTAACTAGGGAGACAACACATACCTAAAAGATGCTTACAGAGTAAAGGAAAGTAGCCTTAGAGGGCAGATGGCATTAGTATTTGGGGGCAGGAAAGTTCTCCTTCAGGAAGCGGCCTGTCTGCTGAGTCTTAAAAGAAGTGAGACCTTTCTAAGAGGCAGAGCATACCAGGTCTGTGAGGCGCAGGCAGGGCAAAGATCAGGATGGCAGATTAAGCATCCTGTGAAAGGACAGAGTAGAAGGTGTACAGGTCAGTCATGGAAGAAGACTGGAAAGAGAGGAAGGGACCGAGTTGTGAAGAATTTTAAATGCTCAATAGATGATTTATAGACATAATAGAGAGCCACTGGAGGATGGTGGGGGGCAGGAAGTACAGTGGTGATGACATGGTTGAACATTGTTATTGTTCAGCCAATTTTAGTCATATCCAACTTTTTGTGACCCCATTTGGGGTTTTCTTGGCAAAGATACTAGAGTTGTTTGCCATTTCCTTCTCTAATTCATTTTACAGATGAGGAAACTGAGGCAAACTGGTTAAGTGACTTGCCTGGGGTCCCACAGCTAGTAAGTGTCTGAGGCTGAATTTGAACTCAGGAAGATGAATCTTCTAGACTCCAGTCCTGGAAGACTTATCTTTCTGAGTTCAACATATATACTCCGTCAGATATACTCTTTAGTAAAATCACTTTGGTCAATGTATTAGAGGACAGATTGGAATGGGAAGAAAATTGAGGCAGGGAGTCTAATTAGAAGAATACGACAGCAGTCCAGGTGAGAGTTGATGAGAGATTGTCAACCTAGAATGATGGCCATGTGAGTGAAGAGAGAAGAAGATATAAAAGAGATTTGTGGAGAATTTATGTGTTTTACTCAACATTGAATTTATCTCACTCAATGTTATTTCAAGGCAAACCAATTCATTCTCTCTATCAAAGACTCCTCTTAGAACTCTAGACCAGAAAGTATCTTGGCCCCTGCAAGCAGGGTTTTGAGTCAAAGTGTCCTTAGAGATCATGTAGTATAACCCCTTTATTTTACGGATAAAGATACCAAGGCCCAAAGAGGTGATTTGGCTCATCAAGAAAACAGCAGAACCAGGATTCAAACCTAGCTAGGTACTCTAACAAAACATCCAGAGTTCTCTCTGCTGTATCATACCCATATGACATTCTCCCCATATTTATAACAATAATAACAACTAGCATTTATTAAAAAAAAAAAAAGTTTGCTAAGCACCATACATATTCTCTGTCTCCTCTGGTATCCCTTCCCAGAAACCTTTTTCCCCTTGAACCTCTCTAACAGCTGCTTCTAAATGAACATTGTCTTCCCATGTTTCCCTTTATTAGTTTGTGTAGCTTGAGACAAAGATCTGAAGGTCAGAATTAGTTTGTAGCCCAAACATGCCTTATTCTGTGTAGGGGAAATGGCATGGTTGTAACTTAAAAAAACTGGTTTATGGCTTGCACATTTTGTTTAAAGACAAAATGTTCAAAAGGTATTAAAAAAAAACTGGTTTGGAAAAGTGTCTGAAGGCTGGAGAAAAGAAATACATTGGGATGGGGGCAGGGAATGTGAATTAACAGTTTTTAAGTATTTGAAAGGTTATAAGGTGGAAGAGAGATTAAAATTTGTCACAGTTAGTCCTAGAGGATAGAACTTGTAGCATTGGGTGAAAATTATTAAGAGGCATATTTAGACTTGATATAAGAAAAAACAACTTCCTAATATTAAGAGCTATCCCCAGATGGAATGGGCTGACTTGGAAGGTGGTGCATTCCACCTTTAGGGAGGTCTCCAAACAAAACCTAGATAATGGACCACTTGTTGGATATGATGTAGAGGGGAGTCAGCTATGAATTGGACTGGATGGACTCAAGCATCTCTCTCACTTTGAGATCCTGTGACTATGACCTTTAGTAATCCATGATTGATTAATTCCACTATTTGATACTTGATCTGACTATTTAGATTATTCTAGTAGGAGGATGTGGGAAGTGGAGAGGAGATGAATTCAGAGCCCAGACCTACATCACCATCTAGGAGACATGCAGGGGAAGTGTAAAAATCCTGCTTCATTTTCTTAAGTCATTTGCCTTGATTGAGAAAGAAAACATTTCACTAGTGAGATCTAAGAGGGGTTGAACAGTGTCATCCTCCTCCAGTATATCCAAGGAACAGGAATCCTTATCATTTTTCCCCTTTTAGGTACATTGCCTCATTTTAATTGATCTCGCAACAACCTTATGAAATAAAGCAGAACAGGTATTATCTCTATTTAACGGAGAAGAAAACAGGCTTAGGAAGTCAAATGATTTGCTGAGACCATATAAGTACCAAAACCAGAACTGGAACCCAGGTCTTCCGACTCTCAGCTCAGTACTATTCTGAATTTATTTGACTCCAAATATTTTTCAAAAGCCTAAGAATTATTAGAGAAAACATAGTTTATAATAATTATTACTGATAAATAGCATTAATGGATGACATTTATATAGCAGCCTAAGTCTTTCTTTTTTTTTACATTTAACTTTTTCAATTACATGTAAACATTTTTAACATTCATTTTTAAAAATTTTGAGTTCCAAATTCTCTGCCTCCTTCCCTTCCACCCCCTTGAGAAGGTGAGCAATTCGATATAGATTATACAGGTACAATCCTGCATAACATTTCCATATTAGTCATGTTACAAAAGAAAACACTGACTAAAAAAATTAATAAAGGTTCAATCTTCATTCATAATCCTTCTGTTCTTCTGGAGGTGGATAGCTTTTTTTTTTTTATCATAAGTCTTTTAGGGTTGTCTTGTATTATTGTATTGCTGAGAGTAGCTAAGTCTTTCGCAGTTGATCATCCTTACAATATTCCTGTTACTGTGTGCAATGTGCTCCTGGTTCTACTCATTTCACTTTGCATCAGTTCACGTAAGTCTTCCCAGGTTTTTCTTAAAGCATCCTGTTTGTCATTTCTTATAGTACAATAGTATTCCATCACAATCACGTACCACAACTGGTTCAGCCATTCCAATCCTAAATCTTTCAAAGCAATTCATATACATAATCTCATTTGAGACCTACTAAGTGCTATTGTTATCCCAATTTTACAGATAAGGAAATTGGGACAAGTTAAGTGGCTTGCTAATGATTATATAGCTAGGAAATACCACAGGTAGAATTGAAAATTCGGCACTCATACTTTAATTCCAGTATTCTTTTTCATTAAAGAGAAAACCCTCTCCCTCACCCAACCCCAAAAGAAAAACAAAGAAACTACTGGTATTTTGCAGCACAGGTGACTAAAAGGATCAGCAGACCTGAGCACTTTGAAATACTGTCAAAGAAAACTGTAAATGAAGCTAGAATAACACAAATATTTAATGTAGAGTATAAAACAAGGACCCAGATCCCAATAAGTTCAGATTTACAAATTGCACATTAGCTTTTCTTATCCCTTTGCTCCAAAAGGGGATTTTTTTCCCGCAAAGTTCAGTTGAAACAAAAGTTAAATGTTAGTATCTCTTGACAAGGAAATATAAGATTGCACAACCTTAATACAAACATTGTTGTATTGCATAATACAAACATTCCTGTGTGTTTTCAAATCCCCATCTGAAGAAGTAGAGAGCAAACAGGGATAATACTACCACACTTGTCCAGTAAGGTTGCCCTCCAGTGGTGACCAAATATATCAGGACTTTGATTTAAAGTGATAACTAAAAAGAAAAAAAAAATAGGAAATCTATGTTATAGTCAGTTCTCAGTTATCCCCAGATGACTCAGATTTCATAGTAGAAGGAACCTCTGAAATCATTGTTTACAATATCCTTGTTTTACATGTGCGGAAAATGAGGCCCAGGGAAGCTCAAGTGATTTGCTCTAAGTTAGGTCCAGAGGCAGGACTTAGAACCCAGGTTTACTGAATCCTTGCCTGGTGTTCTTCCTACTACACCCCACTGTCACACGCACCCCCTCCCATGTATGGAAAATGATTTATTTGTCAGAAATCTTGCTTTTTAGTTGTTGTAATGTTCACTTATTCTGTTTTATTGAGACACTAAATAGGACTGTTGATGTCTACTTTCATATTCAGTTGGCAGCCTAGCAGAGAAAGCCTTTGAAAATGAAATATTAATTATCTCCCCTTCCAAAGGAAACAGAGAAGAAAGTGGAGGAGGAGGAAGAGGAGAGAGAGAGGTGAAGAAAAACAATTCTTCACTATAACCAAGACACACTGTTTTCTGATTAGTCCTGTCTGACCCATGGTTCCCATAAATTCCCATAAAATCCTATACCCAGAGGAAGTATAAAAAGCATTGGGTATGGAGACAGAAGGCCTGGGTTCAAACCCCAATTGCTTAAAGTTTTCAGTTCAATCAGATTTTTTTTTTCTATAGAAAAGCATCTATAACTTTATGACATAAGGCAATGACAAAATAGGATTCTGTGTATGAAATTGTACTGTATACCTTTCAGGAATGACTTTTATTTTAAAAAAAAAAAAGCACTCAAATGAATTCCAACCACTGAATAATCGGGAGTTAAATTTATGTTGTATATATGTGTGTGTACTTTCCTTTAAAGATAATCGATCAAACCAGAGACATTCTCCACCTTTCAGCAAGACACTTCCAAGTAAAGCAAGTTGGCCTTCCCAGAAAACAAAGCACTCAACTTCGCAGGTACCTCTTCCGCAGAAGCCTCAGTTCTCACCAAAGCCAAAAAACTGCTTGGAAGATGAGGTAATCCTTATGTTAATGGCAAAAGCTCTTCCATACACTTAGCTGCAAAGGCCTCCTTGGTCTCTGGGCTGACCTTTGCAAAACACTCTGTCAGTCAACAGACGTGTATTAAGCATCAACTTTGTTCTAGACACAAGTGATATGAAGACAAAACCAAAATAGTCCCTGCCCTCAAGGAGCTTATAGTCTACCTGAGCATATAGCATATACACACACATAAGGAGATACCAAATATGTACAAAGTAAACAGTGAAAGGGTGGGGTCTTACCACTCTGGGGTCTTCATCCCCATAACTGCTCAACTCTCTTGAATGTGTAAATTCCTGCAATCAATCAGTCATAATGCCAGGAATACAAAGGCAGAAACATAGCTCCTGCCTTCAAGGAGGGTCTTCTAATGGGAGAAGCAACATAAATTACTGGTAGACAGAAGAGAGTCGAAAGGGGGGGGGGGGGGGGGGGGGGGGGGGGAGCATGTAAAGGCCTTCAATAGAAGGTGAAATTTGAGTTGGGTCTTGAAGGAAGCCAGGTAAGTTAAGAGGCAGAGACAAAGAAAGAGAACATTCTATGCACAAGAAAAGCTTTTTGTAGGATCTTGTTTTAATATTTTCTTAGAAGCAGGCTGTATGCAGAAATTTTGTACTAATGGGACCCCAGAAATAGTTATGGAACTATAAAAAACTTAACTAGTGAATTGATGTGTGGAGACATACACCTGGGACCTAGACATCCCAAAGTAGGGCAGGGTTCCCAAGAGCTTAATAAATGCTCATCACCTGCCTGACGACATTGGTTACGGCCCTGAGTAATGGTGTGATGCTAACTGTGGATCAGTCTCCCTCACCTTTGTCCCCTTCCCATCACCTTTCAATTCCTCTTATCCCTCCATTTTTCTTTTTCCTTTCTCCACTTTTGCTTTTCTGCTGCACTGAATTTCTTTCTAATTCTGCCTCCTTTCTGACCCTTTGACTGTCTGCTTTCTCTCCTGAGATGGAAAAGAAGAAAAGATGGGGAAAGAGGAGTTTGTGATTTGGTGTCCACTTTAAAAGGTATCCCTGGGAGGGATTATGAAGTAGGTACCTTCCCACCTCCTCTAAAAGCTCCCCCCTCCTCCCACACCATCCCTCACACATTGGCTCCTTTCCTAAGGTGCTCCATCAACAGAAAGTCAACTTGTCTCTGCCCAGTGCTTTTTAAACAGTAAGCTACAAGTGTTTGAAATTCACATTAATTTTCAAGAGAATATGGGTTTCTTGGAAATTCTGGTTTAAAGGGAAAGTAATAGATTTCTAGGGATGATCTTTTTGTTACTTTCTCTTTATAGTGCAATGTAGACAATATCACTAAGGTAAAAGGTTTACTTATTATCTAGTACTCCCTAGCTCGCTTTCTCACATGTGGGTGTCCTAGAAAATCTAGCCTGTTTTCAAAGTCATGGGATTGTGACATCCCATAGCTAGAACTGGAATAGCCCTTAGAGACCATTCAGTCCAACTTCCTTTTACAGATGCGGAAACAGAAGCCCAGGGAGTGACTTGCCCAAGGTTTCAAAGGAGTAAGCGTCAAGGCAGGATTTGAACTGAGGCCCCTTGGTTCCTGAGCTGATGCTCTTTCCGCTGTACTCCTCTGACTGTGTACTTTTGCCAGCCAGATAACATATTAGTTCAAACAAAACAAATGTCTGTTTGACAGCAAAGCAAACAAAATGACATGAGAAGATTCCTTTCCCCACAATCTCCCTCAGGGCACTATGCCTTAAGTAAGAAGGATCCACACATAAGGATCATGTGTACCCTCTCCACTGGTGGTATAATGTATCCACTTATAATGTATAATATCCACTTGTGGGATAATGTAACCTTTGTGTGACCATCATAGTGGGGGTAGGGGGAGAAAAGGTAAATTTCTCTCTTCATTTCAGTTACTACACTATTTGACTAAATGTCTTTGATTGAATTAATGTGTCCTCTGATACACATTCATAACCACATCAGTACGGGATCATGAGGAATGGTTTTGAGTGGGTATTGACCCACATAGTACATTAAAGCAAACTTGGAGTAGCTTTTGGGGATTATCTCCATATAAGTGGAGATGCAAGGGGGTCCATTCCAATGACCATATTTGTTATCAGTCTATGCAGAATGGGGAGAAATCAATATGAGAATATAAGAGGGAAAAGAGAGGAAAAGATGGGATGAAGGGGACAGGAGGAGATGCAAGATTTGTAGTAGAGGAGGTTGCAGCAACCTGGCTGGCTAGGACTGTCTTTTTGCCATGGTGGTATTTGTGGTGAGGGACTAGTTCTTACCACAACCTAAGGGTCTGAGCCCTGTGTCTGTGGGTAACAAAATCCCAGACCAAGGTAGGCTCAGTGCCCAGGTTCCCTTGGCTCAACCACAAGATTTCATAGTGTTATTTCCCTTGGTCTCAAGGTCCCTTCCCATCCCACCCATACATGTTCTAGGTCCACAAGTCCCCATAACCTTATGTCTGATTGAGGCATGGTCCAGTACCAAGGGTGACAGTCACATCAAGGAAGGTAGGCAACCAAGAGTTATGTTAAGACAGAAGGGATTCTTGAGGTCATCTCCCCTAGAGACTTTCCTGTCAATGTAGAACTGTCCTCTGGAGAACGCTAAGCAGTGATTGCTTTTATCTCTATACTTTTAAAGACCGATTATGTGGTTCCTGTTGAAGATGAAGATGAAAACTACATCCATCCTACAGAAGGTGATTCACTCCCATCTGAACAAGGTAAGACCATGGACATTTTAGATAAATTCTAGCACTTGATCAGAGAATATACGGTTGTTAGGTGGTAAGTGTGAGCTTAAAAACAGCCATTTTAATTGAGGTGGTAAGCGTGGGCTTAAAAACAGCCATTTTAACTGAGCAGCTATAATTTTCTTTGGCTGCTAGACCCCTGGGCTGCAGGTGGGTCAATACCATGTTGAGAATATGCCCTCTCCCTGCTCCATGATATTTTCACATTAGCAAATTAAATTCAGATATGTTGACAGATAGACTCAATGTAACTTAAAGTGAGGAATGATTTCATGAATAGTTACATAGGGGGTGGAGCTAAGATGGTGGAATGAAAGCAATGACTTGCTTGAGCTCTCCCCAAAACCCCTCCAAATACCTGTAAAAAATGGCTCTACACAAATTCTAGAGCAGCAGAACCCACAAAAAGACAGAGTGAAACAAATTTCCAGCCCAAGACAACCTGGATGGTGGATTGGAAAGGTCTATTGCACCGAGCTGGGAGGGGAGCACAGGTCAGCATGGGCTGTGCAGGCAAAAACAGGGCCTCAGCGAACCTACTGTTGTAGGACTGTAGCCTCAGAGGACTGAATCATGGGCAGCTGTGGTGGTTTCCAGACTTCTCAATCCACAAACGCCAAAGACAACTTAGAAGGTCAGTAGGAAAGGTCTGTGACTGCAGTGAGAGAGAAGCTCCGTCCCAGTGTAGCCCTGGGGCTGTGGTTGCTTCCAGAGCACTCGGCCCACAGACTGAGGGGGAATAGAGTGGCTGATCAGAGGGGGATTGCAGGGATCTCTTTGCTGGTGCTGAAGCAGGATTCTCTTGCTTTGCCTGTGCTTGGATCTGGTATGCAGTTCTGGGTGGTGGTCCTGGGGCAAGGAGGAGCGGTGGCATGGTAGAGCTTGTGGCAGTGGTGGAGAGGAAATTCTTCTCACAGTTCCAAGGCAGAAAAGAGTGCTTGTGGTCATTCATAAACCAGAGCACAGGCCAGGAAAGGAGTAAACACCTTACTCTTGATCATGCCACCTTGGAAGAACTGAAAATTTACAGGTCCCTACAAGTATCTCTGAAAACAGCTACACAAAACCCCCAAAGCTTGGGACAGTACATTCTCCACACTGGAAGCAGACCCCTACCTTAACAAAGAGTTTAAAACTCAAGTTATTGGCTGGGAACATGAGCAAACTGTGCAAAAAAAATAGTCAGACCATAGAATCTTTCTTTGGAGACAAAGACGATCAAAACATACAACCAGAAGAAGACAACAAAGTCAAAGCTCCTACGTGGAAGAGCTCAAAAAGGATTTTTAAAAATATTTTTTTAAAAAAATTTTTAGGCATTTGAGGTTAAGTGACTTGCCCGGGGTCACACAGCTAGTAAATGTCAAGTGTTTGGTCTGAGGCCAGATTTGAACTCAGGTCCTCCTGACTTCAGGGCCAGTGCTCTATCCACTGCGCCACCTAGCTGCCCCCTCAAAAAGGATTTTGAGAAACAAGTAAGAGAAGTAAAGGAAAAACTGGGAAGAGAAATGACAGTGATGCAAGAAAATCATGAAAAACAAGTCAACTGCTTGCTAAAGGAGACCCCAAAAAATACTGAAGAAAATAACACCTTCAAAAATAGCCTAACCAAATGGCAAAAGAGGTCCAAAAAGCCAGTGAGGAGAAGAACGCCTTAAAAAGCATAATTGCCCAAATGGAAAAGGAAGTCCAAAAGGTCATTGAAGAAAATACTTCCTTAAAAATTAGAATGGAGCAAATGGAAGCTAGTGACTTTATGAGAAATCAAGACATTGTAAAACAAAACCAAAAGAATGAAAAAATAGAAGACAATATGAAATATCTCATTGGAAAAACAACTGACCTGGAAAATAGATCCAGGAGAGATAATTTAAAAATTATTGGACTGTCTGAAAACCATGATCAAAAAAAGAGCCTAGACATCATCTTTCAAGAAATTATCAAGGAAGACTGCCCTGATATTCTAGAACCAGAGGGTAAAATGGAAATGGAAAGAATCCACCCATCAGCTCCTGAAAGAGATCCCCAAAGGAAAACTCCTAGGAATATTGTAGCCAAATTCCAGAGTTCCAGGTCAAGGAGAAAATATTGCAAGCAGCCAGAAAGAAACAATTCAAATATTGTGGAAACATAATCATGATAATACAAGATTTAGCAGCTTCTACATTAAGGGACTGGAGAGCTTAGAATATAATATGCCAGAGGTCAAAGGAGATAGAATTACAGCCAAGAATCACCTATCCAGCAAAACTGAGTATAATCCTTCAGGGGGGAAAATGGACATTCAGTGAAATAGAAGACTTTCAAGCATTCTTGATGAAAAGACCAGAGCTGAATGGAAAATTCAATTTTCAAATACAAGGCTCAAGAGAAGCATGAAGAGGTAAACAGGAAAGAGAAATCATAAAGGACTTATGAAGGTTGAACTATTTACATCTCTGCATGGCAAGATGATATTTGTAACTCATGAGACCTTTGTCAGTATTAGGGTAGTTGGAGGGGAAAGAAATTATGTGGATAGATAGATAGGTAGATAGATAGAGGATAGATAGATAGATAGAGTGAGTTGAAGATGAAGGGGTGATATCTGGAGAATAAAATTAAGGGTGTGAGAGAGGATTATACTGGGAGAAGGAGAAAGGGGGAGGTAGAATGGGGTAAATTATCTCACACAAAACACAAGAAAAGGCTTTTATAGTGGAGGGGAAGTGGGGGAAGGTGAGAGGGAATGAGTGAATCTTATTCTCATCAGATTTGGTTTAAGGAAGGAATACCATACACTGTTAGTTGGATATGGAAATTTACCTCACCCTATGGGAAAATAGGGGGGAAGGGGATAAGAGAGCAGGGAGATAATAAAGGGGAGGGCAGCTTGGGAGAGGGGGTAATCAGAAGCAAACACTTCTGAGGAGGGACAGGGTCAAAAGAGAGAATAAAATAAATGGGAAGGTGGGATAGGATGAAGGGAAATATAGTTAGTGTTCCACCACATGACTACTATGGAAGTGTTTTGCATGACTACGCTTGTATAATCTGTATCGAGTTGCTTGCCTTCTCAATGAGGGTAAGTAGGGAGGGAGGAAGGGAGAAATTTTGGAACCTAAAGTTTTAAAAACAAATGTTAAAAAATTGTTTTTATGTGCAACTGAGAAATAAGATATACAGGCAATGGGGTATAGAAATCTATCCTGCCCTACAGGAAAATGGAAGGGGAAGAAAATAAGAGAAGGGGGGAGGGAGATAGAAGGGAGGACAGATTAGGGAAGGGGTGGAGGGAGGGATGAGATGGGGAGAAAATTTGGAACTCAAAATCTTGTGGAAGTGAATGTTGAAAACTAAAAATAAATAAATTAATAAAAGTGTAAAGAGATTTAAAGAAGAAAAAACACAAAAAATAGTTACATAAAGTTTAATTCTTTTAAAATTAAATTTTATTTAAATTATTTTATCCATAGTGTGTACTTATTAAATGAATACTATATCCTAGGCACTGTGTTTAGTGTTGGGGCTACAAATATACAGTGCCTGACCTCAAGAAGCTTACATTCTAATGGGAAGATACAACATATATAGGGGACTGGTAGCCAGGGAAAAGTGTTTTTGATCTAGGAAGTTATAAGGATGGCAAGTAGAACAATTGGGCCCTAGATTGATAGACCCTTTCCAAAGCAATGATGGTGCTGATTCCATTAAGGCCTTAGTTTTTGTTGTTGTTCAGTCATTTCAGTCCTGTTTTATTCTTCATGAGCCCATTTTGGGTTTTCTTGGCAAAGATACTAGATTGGTTTGCCATTTCCTTCTCTAATTCATTTTACAGATGAGGAAACTGAGGCAGACAGGGTTAAGTGACCTGCCCCGAGTCACACAGCTACTAAGTGTCTATGGCCATATTTGAACTCAGGTCTTCCTGACTCCAGGCCCAGTGCTCTATCTACTGTGCTACCTACCTGCCCTAACACCTTAGTACAAGAGATAAAATGGGCAGCTAGATGGCACAGTGGACTGAAGTCAGGAAGACTCATCTTCTTGAGTTTAAATCTGACCTCAGACATTTACTAGCTGAATGACCTTGGGCAAATCATTTAACCCTGTTTGCCTTAGTTTCCTTATCTGTAAAATGAGCTGGAGAAGGAAATGGCAAACCACTCCAGCATTTTTGTGAAGAAAACCTCAAATAGGTTCATAAAGGGTTGGACGTGATTTAATGACTGAAAAACAACAACAGCAACAGATGGAAAACTGAGGGGTGGGGGGTTTGGGCAAGCCTAATGGCAGGGCAGATGTCAACCTGACCTGGGATGAAGATGAAATGAAAAATCGTATCAGTAGACATTTCAAAATCATATATTTAGAGAGAAAATTATGCTTCTCTTTAGAATTTAAAATACTTCAATAAGTACTAAAACAACAATTCTAATTATAATTTCAATTAAAATATATATATAGGAAATTGATTACTCTATTAAAACTATATTAAAATATTATAAGCTTTTTGAGAAGGGGATCTGTCTCACTTCTGCGTTTGTGTCCCTACTACAAAGCACAGGGCATAGTAAGCACTTAATAAATGTTTCTTGATCGATTACGGTGATTTATTCTTAATACTTCTGAAATATTAAAATTCATATTCTATGCAGACAGAAAAAACATTATATCATAAACTATGCTTTCTTGAGACCAGATTCATGGAAGAGTACAATGGTCCCTATGGGCCTGATCTGTTTCAATTGTCTTTACCTCTATCTCAAGAAAAATATTCTTTTAAAAACTCTCAGTTGGGGGCAGTTAGGTGGCGCAGTGCATAAGAGCACCGGCCCTGAAGTCAGGAGGACCTGAGTTCAAATCTGGCCTCAGACCAAACACTTGACACTTAACTAGCTGTGTGACCCTGGGCAAGTCACTTAACTTCAATTGCCTAAATAAATAAATGTGTGTATATGTGTGTGTGTGTGTGTGTGTGTGTGTATACGTATATATGTATATATGTATATATATATATATATATATATATAGAATAAAAATAAAAACTCTCAGTTAAGCAAAGTGAAGTGAGCAGAACTAGGAGAAATAACAGCAATATTGTAAAGACAATCAACTATGAAAAACTTGGCTATTCTGATCAGTGCAATGATCCACAACAATTCCAACTGACTCATAATGAAACATGTTAATCACCTCGAGAGAGACAACTGATGAACTCTGAGTGAAGATTGAAGGATTTTTTTTCCACTTTATTTTCTTGCTTTTTTTCCCCTTGCAATATGACTACTGTGAAAATGTGTTTTGTATGACTTAATATGTATAATGGGTATCATATTTCTTGCTTTTTCAATGGACAGGGGGTGGAGAGAGAAGGAGAGAATTTGAAACTGAAAATAAAAATTTTAAAAATATTTTTAAAAGAAAGAAAAAAGTAAAAACTCCCACTTGGGAAATTCCATTCAGAAAAATGCAATGACACAAAGATGCATTCTGTGTGGCAAAGCTATTTTCATACCTCCTTAGATTATTCTTGGGAATCATTCTTTCTTTATATGGCTACTGAGGTTGATGACATGGCACAGCTCTGTCTCACTTAAATGCAATTGCCATGCAAGTCCAAATGTCACCTTCCCATGATGTCATCGGTCCTCTTCCAGAATGATGGACAAAACAACAACAATTCTAGACAATAAATATGGTTAAATGTTTTGTCTGATCTGGTCATGTGATAATTAAGTTAGTTTGCTTTAAAAGGAGACCTGACCTAAGCTTTTGTTCCTCCAGAAAGCAGTAATTGTCCTTACCTGCTGTCAGGCTTTATCTCCTCAAATATTACGACAACCTACACATAATCTACCTGAGTTCCCAGAACACACATGGAGACAAACACCATCAAAAATAAGATGTAGATGTGGTAGAGGGGGAAAGTGTGTGCGTGTACGTGTGTGTGTGTGTGTGTGTGTGTGTGTGTGTGTGTGTGTGTGTGTGTGTGTGTGTATGATATAAGAGAGAGAGAAAGATGTTGGGAGTTAACCACATTTTATCTCCAGGTCCAGCAATGTTAGTACTATTTCTAGAAAAATTCTATTACAGTAAAATAATTTTAATGTTCCATGGGGGTGTTAAATATGATTTTATTGACAGTTTTCTCAAAAGGTTTATTTTTTATTTTTTTCTTAATAACTTATCTACTTTGCTGTTTGGCATTATTTGTAAAGGATTTCATTTGACCCATTCAGTAGGCTATCAGAGATACTCATGAAAGACTCTTTCCATGATTTGTTTTTGCCATAAATTTGGATTTTTCTTTGTTAAGGCATGTCTCTAATAACTAATTGTTTATTTTTAAGCTCCCAAGGTGAACAGATCCATCAAACCTAGTTCTGCACCACCAACCTCTCCTCCACCTGTACCTGCTTTAGCCCCAGGTAGAGTATAGACATTTTTTTAAAATCAGACTAAGTTGAACAATTTAGATGGATCACATATAAGGACAAAGATTAGAACACAAGAATTTTAGAGCTAAAAGAATTTTGACATCTTCTGAGATGGAGCACTAGGAAGGGTATATATTTATGAGCACCACATAGTACCTTTAGAAAAATAGACTATAAATTAAGGCACAGAAAAATTACAAGTAAATGTAAGAAAGCAGAAATACTGAATATATCCTTTATAGATCATAATGCAACCAAAAAAGTAATCAACACAAGGAACAGAAGCAAAAGACACAGATCTAAATGGAGACTGGACAAATAAAAATTAATAAATATGTGAAAGGCTTCCTTCTATTACAATTACCTTTCATCAATGTTGGGGTTTGTGTGATTTTTAATTCATTCTGTTTTGCAAAAAAACAAAAATTATTGGCTCATGTTTCATTTAAGTGAAATTAAGAATTTTTTACAACTTTTATAATATATTCATTTTCATATATGATAATCATCATAAGGCTAATCCTGACTATCTGAACAGAAATAGCTAAAACACAGAAATATTAATTAACTTGTCCAGATTAATATGTGAAAATTAGTTAGAAGTGCTGGATTTATCATTGTACCCCAGGTTCTGTGTCCCTTATTAACCATTACCTATAAGAAGCAGCTCAGAGTCAAAATCAGCATCTGCATCCATATAACATGGATAGCTTCTATTCAAACTAGCTGAGAACTTAAAACCCATGGTGATTTAACTGTGGTAAGGAATTGAAGAGGATACATCATAAGCCCTTATTTTTTTCAATGGAAGGGCAGGACAAGGCATTTATTTCTGATTCCCTGCAAAGTAGGTACTACAAAAAGGATTGTATTTCTCTATTATTCTTCCAGAGAAAGCAATGGGTTTTTTGAAATTCCTTCTCATTCTATCAGTTCCTCCATCATCAACTGCCTAGTCAGCATTTCTCATTGGATATACCATAAGCATCTCAAACTCAGCATATCCCAAAACAGGAGTCATTGTCTCCCCCAACTACTTGCTACTTACCCACGCCTTTGTATCCTCTCCATTTATGTCAAGGATACCACTATGCTGCTAGTCACAGCAGTTCCCAAACTCAGATTTGTCATCAACGATCTGCCCCACCCTGCCACTGCCACACACCTGTAACCAATCAATTGCCAAGGCTTGTCAATTCTACCTGCCCAGTGTGTCTTACGTCCGCCCTTTTCTTTCCACTCAAAAAGACTGACTATCCTAATTCAGGTCCTTATCGCCCCTCACTTGAACTCTTACAATCCCCTCTTAACTGGTCTCCTTGCCTTCTGACTCTCCCTTCTCTAATCCATTCTTCTTGACACAGTCACAAAATTGATATTCCTAAAATTCAAGTCCAACTATGTCACTCTCCTATTAAAGAAGTTTCACGGGCTCCCACTCTCCTTTATGATAAAATAAAAACTCCATGTTTTGCACGTGAAACTCTTCAAATTTGGCTAAAGTCTACTTTTCCAGGATTATTACACATTATTCTCCTTTATATGCTTATGTACCAGTTAAACTGGCCAACTTGCTATTCTTCATATACAACATTAAATTTCTCACCTCCATGCCTTTTCATAGGTTTGCCCTTTTCCTCTGAATGCACTTCTTCCATATCTCTCAGCACAGTACTTACATATATGTGGATGTACATATATGTACATATACATGCCTATATAATATTTGCATATATACATATCTTTATAAGTATGTAAATATGTGTACAGATGGATGGATAGACGGACAGACAGACAGCTAGATATGGATGGATGGATGGATGGATGGATGGATGGATGGATGGATGGATGGATGGATAGTATCCTTTGACTGAACAGAAGCTCTTTGAGAGCAGGGACTGTTGCATTTTTGCCTTTGTATCTTCAGCACCCAGCACACTGTTTGATGTGTAGTAAGTACTTAACAAATACTTTTCTATTACCTCAATAATGAGAGGCAACATTTACATCATGCTTTAAGGTTTACAAAACATTTTATATGTGTCATCTTATTTGATCTTCATAAGCAAACTGATTTTTTATGTAGAGGCCAAATGTCTCCCAATTTAACAAATAAAATTTATATTTCTTATTTCAGGAGAAGAGTATGAAGTTCCTGTGACTGAGGTAAGATCCAATTCAATGTACAAATTTCCCTCTAGAAGGTGAGATTTCTGTTGCAGGTTTAATAGCCTATGATCTTAAGTGTTTTTTGAGATATACAAAAGAAAAAAAGTTCATACGTAATCCTGTTTTTCTTTTCTATGTTAATGAAAGAGTTCATATTTCTCAGTGTCTGAAGTTCAAAATAATAAATAACAAATTCTTTAAAATAAAAAAAAACAGTTCACCAATATTTTATGTAGAATTGTACAAAACCTATCCTCAAGATCAGATTATGACTGCTGATTAATTCTGTTTTCACAATATTCCTAATAAGATAGCATAATGTAGTGGATAGTGTAGTGACTCCTGTCTTGGAGTCAGAAAGTCCTGGGTTCAGCATCTGACTCCTGTGAGCTGTGTAACCTAGGGTGAGGTACTTTTCTGCTTCTGTAAAATGAAGATCAGGGAGGCAGTTGATTAGTACAGTGGATAGAGCACTAGGCCTGGAGTCAGGAGGTCTGAGTTCAGATCTGACCTCAGACACTTACTACCTATATGACCTTGGGCAAGTCACCCTACATCTTAATTTCTTCAAAAAGTAAATAGTGTTGGACCAGGTGAGGTGGTGAGGCACCTCTGAGATGCCCTTCAGGTCTAGATCTGTGATCCTTTAACTTTTCAAAGCAGTTAACTAATTTTCCATTAATATGAGGTAGGTAAGGAAGGTGATATCCCGATCTTCCAGAAAGGGAAACTGAGGCACAGTGACTAGCTAGTCATTGTTAGAGAGAGAATTGGGACTCAGGTCTCTTGAAATCTAGACCTGTATGTTTTCCATGGAGCCATACAACTTTCCTCCTCTGTCCCCAAATAGACAGACTAGGGACCATATATGCCACAGTAGTAGAGAGCTGAGGTTCTGATTCCTAATGAAGAAATTCCTGCTTCTTCTCCGTGTAGAGGGAGGATCAGGAAAGATGATGAAGAGTTTGGAAACCCTAGATGCAAGATATGAAGGAAAGGAAGTTTAGAAATAAAAACCAAAAGGTGATCTGATAAAAGTCTTCTGTCAAATCGCAAAAGAGGTCCTTGGAATTTTTTTTCAAGTGAAATCACTAATACAAAATTCTCAGCTTATGGTCACTTTTCTTTTTTTTCTTTTTTCAGACACCACCTTTTTCCCCATACCAAAAACCACCCATCAAAACCTGTGAGTAGCCCCTGATACCACAAACCCTGTTGTCAAGTTTTGAGTATTTTAAGTAAAGGAAATCTTAATTTCTCTTCCTCATCACTTCCCTTCTCCTCCCTTGATCTCCCCTATCCCAAATTCCTCCCTTATAACCCAAGCCCAGTCCTGTCTTCCCTCTCTCCTCAAAATAAGCATGGATGCTCTGTGGTCATCTTTCCATTATGAAAGCCTGGCTTTCATCCACCTTGGTCACTGAGCAGGCTTTGGAGCACATCCTCCCTCCCATTTCTTGTCTACTTTCCTTATTTTCCAATTGTCACCATAAAACTACCATGTCCTATCTTGTGAGGTCTCAAGTCCCCATCATCGTCCCAGGGAGGGATGAGTAACAAGATTCATAGAATCACAGAATTTCTGAGTTAGAAGAGACGCCGGTGGCCATCTAGCCTAAGCTATAACAGAATTAGAATCCCCATCACAATATAGATGACAAGTGGTCATCTAGGTTCTGCTGGAAGACCTCCAAGGAGGCAGAACCTTCCACTTCCTCAGGTGGAACCCGCTACCTCCTAAAGAAACCCACTGCACTTTTCGAGAGCTCTGATAGTTAAATACTGCTGGAAAGCAAGTCTAAATTTGTTTCTTTGCAACTCTCCCTTTCTTCTCCCCACTGCGCCTAGTCCTGCAAAACAGAATGTCTAAACCCTCTTTGACTTTGCAGCTGTAAATACTTTAAGATAGCTGTGCCCTCCCTACCCCTAGCCTTCTCTTTTCCAGGATTTAGCACCCCCATAATTCTTTCTCACACACTAAGACCAGGATTCCTCTATCATTATATCACAAAGTGATCAGGACCGAGAATCTATTCCACTTACCTCTTCCCAACTTCCATTACTATCCCAGAAAGTGACTAGGTCAGGGATTCTTCCTTCTGCCCTAAAGCTCAGTCCTCTCTACACTGTCCTGAAAATCTTTCCGTGTTTGCCATCAGTCTCACATGTGGCAACCCCAGCATCTCATGACAACTGAAGAGGTTGTAGCAGAAACGGTGGAGAGTGACCTAGGGTGACATGAGGCTATGGGGTTCTGGTTCTAGGTCCTTCTGTTTTCCCTTAGTGAATTTCTTTTTACCCCCAAACAGATGAACCCATGAAAAACATTTCTAGAAAACTCCTAGCAGGATCCACATCTGGATTCCTACTCTGACTTCCTACTCTGATGAATCTTGACTCATCAGAGACTCCTCCCTCTCTTCTCACCTCCAGCCAGCTAAGCCCATTTGTCAGAGAGGCTCCTGGGAGGGCTCTTCCCATCTCTATGTACACTGTATTTTCTTTTTCTTTTTTTGTATTTTATTTTTCCCCATTTATACGTAAAAACAATTTTTAACCTTCATTTTTAAAACTTTGAGTTCCAAATTCTCTCCCTCCTTCCCTATCCCCGATCGTTGAGAAGATCAATATAGGTCATACAGGTGTGGTCATACAAAACATATCCACAATAGCCATGTTTGAATGAAAACATAGACAAAAAAAACCTCAATAAAAATGAAGAAGGTAAAAAAAAAAATGCTTCAATCTGTATTCAGACACCATCAGTTCTTTCTCTGGGGATGGATAGCATTTTTCATCCTAAGTCCTTCAGAGTTGTCTCGGATCGTTGTACTCCTGAGAATAACTAAGTCATTCACAGCTGATCATCTTACGGTATTGCTGTTACTTTGTGCACAGCACAATTTACTTTGCATCAGCCCATGCAAATCTTCCCAGGTTTTTCTGAGAGTATCCTGTTCATCATTTTTTATAGCATATTAGTATTCCATCACAATCACACAGCATAATTTGTTCAGCCATTCCCCAATTGATGGGCATCCCCTCAATTTCTAATTCTTTGCCCCCAGAAAGGAGCTGCTATAAATATTTTTGTGCACATAGTTCCTTTTCCTTTTTGTTTTTTATCTCTTTTGGGATACAGACCCAGTAGTGGTATTGCTAGGTCAAAGGATGTGCATGGTTTTATAGCCCTTTGGGTTCCAAATTGCTCTACAGAATGGTTGAATCAGTTCCCAACTCCACCAACAGTGAATTAATGTCTCATTTTTCCCACATCCCTTCCAACATTTGTCATTTACCTTTTCTGTCCTATCAGCCAATCTAATAGGTATGAGGTAATACCTCAGAACTGTTTTAATTTGCATTTCTCCAATCAATACTGAATTGGAGTATTTTTCATATGACTGTAGATAGCTTTGATTACTTCATCTGAAAACTGATCATATCTTTTGATCATTTATCAGTTAGAGAATGACTCTACCCCATGTTTTCTATCCACATCCTGGTAGACAAGCCCAAGCTCCACAGCCAAAGACATGAGGTGCACCTACTCAGAGTTGTGAGAATCAAATGAAATAATATTTGTAAAATGTTCAGTACAGTACCTGGCACATAGTAGGTGCTATGTTTGCTATCATTATTGTTATTATTATTACATGAGATCACATCAGTAAAACCCTTTGCAAGTGCTATATCAGTGTTAGCTTTTATGATTGGGATGATGGTGAACCATTACTCTTAAAAAGCAACAAAAGAGTGAATGTGTCTTTCTTGCCTGGCTGAAAAGGTGATTTTATTTCACTGTGAAAGTCCTGAAGATTTAGGGCTGACTGTTTTTATGTCCACTGTGCTCAGATGACAGCAACAATGCTGCAACTTGGGAATCCAAGCCTCCTTCATCAATTCAAGCCCCATCACCTCTCCCAAGGGCCATGTAAGTACCTGCCGCAAAAAGGAGTCCCACTTAGAATGCTGACGCTGATTATCTTCCCTCAGAGGGCCACAGCAGCAGCCTCCATGAAAGAGAATAGACATTCTCTCTAGTAGATAATTTAGACAGATAAACAAAAGGAGGCTCTTCTGGCTTTGCTTCTTGTCCAAGGTAAGAGGGAGATGGCCAGGACAGAGAAAGGCCAATGGGCTCTGGAGGCTGGGCTTCTATTACTCACTACATTGCATTGAAGCCTTTTCAGGGGAGTCTGGATTCTTAGCACCTCAGCCTCGGGAATTCAGCCTAGCACAGTGCCTGGCATACAGTAAGAGCTAAATTAATGTCTATTGTGTGATTGACTGACCAGGAGGGAAGCAGGCCCTAGGGAATATATGCATGCCAACTGTCTCGCATCAATGAACTCACAGGTCTTTTTGTAAAGTAGAGGTGATAATCCCAACAGTCAAGAGACAGAGAATATTATATATGATATATGATCTATGTCTAGCCAGGTAAGAGATGCCGGTCATTTGTCCAGGGCCTATCCTCTGGGGAAGCTTCCTCAGGAGCCTAAATTAGACATCTAAAGATTGCTCAGTGAGCTTAGAACCACCACCAAGGAAGACCCACCAGCTGCCCTCCCCAGGACATAGTGACCCAAAATACCACAGGTGCACCCCATCTTATGTAAAAAGTCAGGGGGAAATTAAATCATGTTTCTTTGGAAATTTACATTATTTCTCTGTTATGCTGTGTCAGCATTTCTGGTGACATTTCAATCTTCAGTGGCATCTAATCTTTTGCTTAGAGGCTCAACCCCTGTTTTAAGTAATAAATGGTGCGTAAACAAACATCCTTTAAAAAATAAGGATTCTTAAAAAAAAATAAGGATTCTTTTAGTCCAAAAGAGATAACGTGGCATATTAGATAGCACTCTGGACATGGGTTCAGGGAGACCCGAGTTCATATCCTACCTCAGTCACTTACTATGTGATCATAGGCAAGCCACTCAACCTTTCTGAGCCTCAGTTTCCTCATCTGCAAATCAGCAACCCCTTATTAAGCACTTATTATATGTTTAACTTCCCCATCTTTAAGTCAACAAGGCAAGTCAACCAGCATTTATTAAGCACTTACTGTAAGCCAGGCATTGTGCTTAGTGCTTTCCTCAAAAGAAAAGAGTGATCACATGTATTTAATAGGACTATTATGAGGATTAAATGAGATAACATTAAGTGAAATACACTGTAAACCTTTAAAGTATGATAGAAATATGAACCATTATCATTGCTGGATATTTAAGCTACTATTATTATAATTATCATTATTATTTTAACAGTATAGTTGATCAGCTCATAGCTTTCACGTGCATTGTTATCTCATTTAATCTTCAGCACAGTCCTATGAGGGAAATAATATAAGACATATTATTCCTATTTTATGGATGAGGAAAGTGAGACTCAGATGTGCAGTGACTTGCTCAGGGCCTTTTACTATCCACTCACTAAGCAGCAGAGCCAAATCTTCTGATGCAGAACCAAGGTTCTTTGTACTGTGTGCCTGTGTGCACTGTGTGTACATAATGTGTACATAATGCCTCTCTTATCATAGAACATAGGAGAGCTTGATTCCTGGTTCTACCACTTACAAGCAGTGAGACTTTGGACTAGTCACGGCACTTTTCGGTGTCTTGGTTCCTACAACTGTTAACTTGGAGATAATCATCTTGGTGCTGCTACTTCATAGGAGTGTTGTGAGGTCCTAATGAGATAGTATGTGTGTCAAGGGTCTTTATACACCATAAAGATGCTACCCTGGCCAGGGAATAGTTAATATTCTCCTGCCAGGCATTTTCCCGAAGCTTCAACTCGTTTCCTATTCCACTAAGTTATTTAACTCCACTTCTCCTTTAATTCTCCACAAATCAGCAGAGCATAACTCCCCCTTATGTGATCCAAAAGAGACAGCTCTCCAGGGCATTTGCTTCAACTGATCTGGTTTAAATTTACATGAGTTATTTCACAAGAGCTTTGTCTATTACTGATTTCTTTTTATTCCCCAGAAAGAAAACAGCAACTCAGCTGAAAACAGTAAGTTGATTTTGAATTTGTGGTTTTGATTTAAGATGGTATTATCTTTTCTGTTAACATCTACGGGTGTTGTTACTTAACATTAAAGTTAAAAGAGAGATGGCCAGAAGGGTGTCCAGCTGGCAATTCAGGTAGGCTCATTCTTACTGGTCATGTCTTGGTGAAATCTTCTCTGGTCAAATCTAGTGCCCAAGAGTTTTATTTTATCAGCTCCCTCAGAGGCGATCAAACTCTGAGGGATGGATCCACCCTGATCAAATTCAAGAGACATTGATTTGTTGTTTTCTGTAAGACTGGGTCTCTCTTTCTTGCCCATGCTGGAAATACAGGGGCTACTAGTGGATTCATTACCACTACTGATTGGCACAGAAGCTTTGCTTAACCTGTTCTGTTTCTAACCTGGATTCATTCACCTCCCTTTAGACAACCTGGTGGCCCCCTGCTCCCAGAACCTCACTATATTGATGTCAAACTTAGTTCAGACTTAGTTCAGATAATTAGTTCAAACTTAGTTCAGATCAATAGCCCACTCCAACTCAGAACTACTGAGCTCAAGGTCATCCACCAGGCTCAGCCTCCCTGGTAGCTGGGATTCCAGGTGTGTGCCAATAGTCTGGAAAGAGACACTAATTTGCAAACTAGAATGTCAATTTGTTAATTTATAGTAATGTTAGCTATGTTGATGCTACCCTTTTGCGTGGCACACTTTTTCTAGTAGGTCCAGTCCAGAGACCAAATTATAGGTCAGAAAATTTACTGGTAAGCATAGGATCACAACAAAGGGAATCAGATGCGCTCAAGAGACATTTCCATCATACCATGATAGCTAGATTAATGGCCTTCTTAACTCTAGGGTTAGTGATTTATGTTTACCAGTTTACTAACTGGTACCAATTAGTGAAATCAGAGGATCGAGTGCTAGATGTGTGCTAGACAAACACTGGCCATCTCTCACTCTTGAGTCTTCTTTTTCTAGACTCAATGCAGACCCCTTAGATTTTGACATTATCTCAAATAGTATCAATGGACATTTGGCTAGATCATGACTTACCTTTGAAATTCAGAAAGATAACTTCCACTTGAGAGAGTTTCAGGAGACACCTTGATTTCATCAACATATGACTTCTAAGGTGGGAAGAGGTAGGAAGAATACTTGGGTAGTTGACTAATCTCATCCTTTTTTTTTTTTAAATTCTCCTTAGCTTCAACTGTAGGGCCTATTTCTGACTTTGTTTCAAAATTCTAGGAATGTAACCCACTATATAATGACCCTGGTTAAAAGTTGAAGTAATTTCCAAATAAAAGCAAAAACATAGGGAGCCTTCCTTAAGGTGGACATACTTAGCAATGGTAAAAATGCTAGTTGAAGTTACACCTTCTAAGGAGAGAACAATTATAGTGGAAACCTTGATGATGAGTATAAAACCATGGCAGACTTAGTAAATATCTCTACTCTCTAGAACAGACTTGCCAAAGAGACTGCTTCTTTCACAGAAATTATTTTCCATGTGCTGGGGTATAAATTCCCTATCAACTAATTATGGAGCTAATTCCACAGGGTGGAAAAGCTGACATTACCTGGGCATGAAAAAAAACTAGGATCCTACCTAAGCAACAATGAATCATGGCCATATGTTAATAAACTAATGCCCACCTTGGCTTACTCCTTCCAAATTACCTAGAAGGTTTGGTTGCCATCTCTAAGAAAAGATATGACACAGACATGAGACCTAAATACAGATTCAGGGGAGATCTGGGAAGGAATACTCTGATAGCCAATATGGTTTATAGCCACTGGACCTATCATCTCGACATTTACAAAAATGAGGAGCCCTTTTAACATCTAAATTTTTAAGAACATTCGCGTGATAGTGTATGTATTATAAGCAGCCATTGACTAAGAATAATATATAAGTAAAAGCTATGATAAATTCAGTAATGCTTTAAATTTTATTAATTCTTGATCAATGAAAATTCACCTTTTGTTCCTTTCATTTCTCCCCTGCCCCACCCTCAGCGATAAAAGAAAACAAAATCCCTGTTATAAATATGTATAGTTAAGCAAAATAAATTCCCTCATTGGCCATGTCCAAGAAAAAAAGTCTCAATTTGCACTCTGAATCTATCACCTCTCTATCATGAGAGGTGATATCCATCTATCTGTCTATCTATAACATATCTAGCGTATGCTATCATAAACCCTCTCAATTTGTGCTTGGTAATTGCATTGATCAGAGTTACTAAATCTTTTAAAGTTATTTATAATATTGTCTTTACAACATTGTTGTTATTATATAAATTGTTTTCCTGGTTCTGCACACATCACACTGTATCAGTTCATACAAGTCTTCCCAGGTGTTTGTTTCTTATACCATCGTCTTCATCATTTCTTACAGCACAATAGTATTCAGTGATATTTATATACTACTACTTGTTCAGCCATTCCCCAATTGATAATTCTTTGACATTACAAAAAGAGCTGCTATAAATATTTTTGTAATCCTTGGTTATAGTTTGTTTTGTTTAGGACCAATCCCTTGCTTAATCTACCTTCCCTCTTGTTCCTCCCTTTTCCTTTTCCCCTTTTCTTTCTGTTTCCCTGTTGAATGAAATGTATTTCTGTACCCAAATGTATGGGTTCTTCCTTCCTCTGAAGCGTCAGATGAGCATGAGTTTCAAGTGTCAGTTGCTCTCCCCACCCCTTCCTCCTTGTTTTTAGACTCCTATTTAAGCATTCTGCTTATGTGAGACAATTTTTCCATCCTGCCTGTCCCCTCCCTTTGCCTCTCACTAATGCTTTTAAATGCATTTGGATTTAACTAATCACTATAGTATCTCTATATATTTGAAAAATAGTAATACATGTAAATGTGAGACATAGTAGGCAGCTATCTGGTTCAGTAGATAGAGTGTTAGATTTGGAATCAGGAAGACTGGAGTTAAACTCCTACCTCAGACACTTCCTAGCTATGTGACTCTGGTCAAGTCACTTACTCGCCCTCAGTCTCAGTTTTTTCATCTGTGAAATGGGGATAAGTAATAGCACCTACCTCATAGGGTTGACGTAAGCATTAAGTAAGGTGACAAATGTGGAGTAGTTTGCAAATCTTAACAAACTATATAAATACTAAGAAATATTATTATTATTGATTCAACATACAGAAATGATCTTTGCTTATTTCTGGATTTGTGAAGCCCTTACATAACCACTCCTCCCACAGGACCCTAGCCTATCATTTAGACTAACTGCCAATGATTTTCATCATAGATTTGTTTTTAGCTGTCAGTTACCAGCATTCACTGCCCTCCCCCACCCTTGAGTGCAAAGCACTGTTAGAATTGCCATAAATAAAGACATATTAGTTATTGCCCTTGCCACTGAAAAGCTATATTCTAGTTTTAAATTTATGCTAGTTGGTATTTTATATGTATATATATATGTATATGAATATATAAAATAACTAACTATAAGTGCACTTATAGTTAGTGAAATTAGTGAGTATTTTTACAATCTTAAAAATAGTATTTTTGCACAAGATTGATTGTATGTCAATATACACAGGGAGGTATGCTCCATTAAAATATCTATTTTAGTAACATTGCCTGGATTTCACACTGCATTATAAGCTGTATATTTTCAAATTCTGTCAAGTTGCACGGCCTTATTTTGTTTTTACAGGCCCCAGGTCTCCCTCCAGCGAACACCTTGAGTGGTCATGAAGGTAAAGGTACATAAAGCTTTGTTGTTGTTGTTGTTGTTGTTGTTGTTGTTGTTTTTGGCTTGTTTTGTTTTGTTTGGTGGGGCTGGGGGTAGGGGGAGGGTTGGGGAGGTGCACTCTAGAAATTACTTTGTAAGTAATTATTGTAAACGGGGTATTCATTTCTTAAACCAAAATAAAGCACCTTCTGCAAACAGCAGTGAGTAACTAGATTGTAACAACAAACACTTCTCATTATCAGGTGCCTTGACTATGTCCCAAACCCTCACAGCATAATCTGTCCCCTTACAGAGAGCCATGCTGATTTCCAAGTGAAGATAGAGCAGAAGAGGACTCAGTGGTCCTCAGGTCTAAACCCTGCATTTTATAGATAGGAAACTGAGGCTCAGAGGAGTTGAAATAATCAGATAAAGCCTATTCAAAAGTGAAGAATTACTTATTCAAAACTAGGATTTGAAGTGAGCCAAATAAACAAATCTGAGTTCAAACAATGCTCATTCTTTTGCCTTTCCAAGAATTTAGAGAAGAGTTCTTAATCTGGAGTCCATGGATAGATTTCAGGGGGTCCCTGAACTTGGATGGCAAAAAAAAAAAATCACTTCTTTATTTTCACTAACCTCTAACTGAAATTTAACATTTCCTTCAATTATTTAAAAACATGATTCTAAGAAGGGGTCCCTAGGCTTCACCAGACTGCCAAAGGGGTCCATGACACAAAGATTAAGAACCCCCTCATTGCTTTCAAAGCCTATCTCACTTCTTACCTTCCTTCCTTCCTTTCTTCACTTCCACTATTTTAGTTATTGTGTTTGCCACAAGCCACAGCTAACTTTTTACACTTCCCTTGCTAAGATGACCCATCTTTCAAAATGGCCCTAAAACAAATCTCTGAATTCAATAGAGGCTATTAGCAAATGGGCACTTTCTAACTCTAGGTCATAGCTCCTGCATAAATTGTCCTCTTTTTCCTGTCTCCGTGCATATGTTTCTCACTGGCTATCTCCTGGTTTCCTCCTTTTTTCTGTACCTTTTTTGATCACCCCATTTCTGTGTATCTCTCTCCATGGTTCTCCCTTTCTCCGCCTGTCTTTCAATGTTTTTAGCTTTTGGTTCTTCCCTTGTTCCCTTTCCATCTTGCTAAGCAAAAAACACAGGAGCAGCCTGGAGCCTAGTGAAGACCTCAACTACAATCTCCCCTCTGGAGCTCCCCCATGCGCATGGTTAAAATACTAGGATCCATGCAGCACCAAGACAGGAGGAACAATGGACTCACCTAGTCTCAGAATTTGAAGGGACCTTAGAAAGCTGTCTCATTCAGCCTCTACCTAAAGGCATAGGAGCACAGTGGAAAGGGCACTGACTTTATAGTCAGAGGGCCCAAGTTCAAACTGTAACTCTGCTGTTATTTCCTTGCTATGTGACCCTCTGACCCTCAGTTTCCTCATCCGTAAAATTAGATGTGGGAGTTGGACTAATTGTCCTCTAATGTCCCCTTCAGCTCCAAATCTGTGATCCTATGAAATGGGAAGCTTCTTCTGCTTGGATACCACTAGAAACAGCAGAAACTAGAGTAAGAACGGAACTCAGAGACCGTGTAGTCCAACATGACCTTCCTCCCCTCACCCCTTTTTTACTGACGGTCAAACTGAGGCCCAGAAGGGTTTGGTAATTTGCCCAAACCAGCTGAGCTGAGACTCCAGTTGCCCCCTCGGTCCACTTTTGGACAGTTCTCATCGTTACAGAGTTCTTTCTTATATTGAGCTAAAATCACCCTCCCTGGAACTTCCACCCATTCTTTCATGTGAAATACATGCTGCGCTGATTCTAGCGTTTTAGGGACTTGTGCTAAGGGAGAATTAGGGAAGCAGAAGGGTCCTCGTTTCGGCTCCGTGATGCAGTGCAGGCCCCGCTGTCAAGAAGGTCCTCTTTCTCACACTGGTGCAGGCAAGATTACACCAGTCAGGCAGGGACCCCAGATCTCTAGTTACAAAGGAGTCTGAGCATAGTCCATGCAAGGACCTGACACGGAGCCTCAGCCAATGGACAGGAAGCCTCATTCTCCAAGTCACCGGGGAGTTGGAGAGCGCAGATAGGACAGACACGCAGAACACAGTGAGACTAAGAACAGGCAAAGCTGGTCGCAGATCAGTTCTTCCCACTTGGTTTGGTTGTTTGGCAGAGAAAATTGCGTTTTCTTATAACCCTGAACTGCGAACTTTCCCCACGTAGAAAAGCCAGTACCTGCTGAACGTCACCGAGGCCGAACCCTTGGCCCGAGGATGGATCTCCCACACCCATCAGCATTTCCCACAGTCAACAAGTAAGAATTATTTTGTTCCTTGTATTCCTTCCTGTCACTATAGTATGTGGCATCTGCAGTGAGGCTGGAAGGCCCAGGGTAGCTTCCTTGTCATGAACTGAGACTGACTTTGAGCTAATGGGCATTTTCCAGCAAATAAGGTGTTTGATCACCCAAAGAATGTGTTGGACCCAAATAAAATAAGATTCCAACATTTAGCCATTGCATCAAGATTGTACGCCTTGTATGAAAATTATATCACAAGTCTTCTTTTCATGAAACTGAGTGATGAAGAAAATGGACGCAACTGTCAAGGTAGTTGAGACCACAGCACCGCAACGTTTACCCAAATTTATCCAAGTAACATAGAGAGTGGGTTTGTTTGCTTGTTTTTGAATTACTGAGGTAATTACTTCAGCTTTCAGGGCAATCTACCAATGAAAAAGGTGTGGTCCAATGAAGAACACTGGTTTTAGAGTCAGAGAAGATGGGTTCAAATCCCAGCCATCCCACTTACTACCCACATGATATTAGGCTAGTCACTTAGCTTCCATGAGCCTCAGTTTCCTCGTCTGTAAAAAAAGTGGCTTGAATTAGATGGCTCCTTAGGTCCCAGCTCTAAGGTTCAGGTCCTATAATTTTATATGATTTCTTTCTACAAAGCCAACACAAGTGGTGGAAGCATCAGAATTTGAGCCAATTAAACTCCAAAAAAGCCACAATCCCCAAGACCAAACTCATTTCTTCCCCCAGATGGGTTCTCTTTCCTGAAATTCATGTTTCTGAAAATGGTGGTGGAATCATTCTCCCAGATTCTGGGGTCTGATGGCCAAGGTTTGTCTTCTTTGACTCATGAAGCCCCCTTCCAGGAAAGCCCATCAGCCTTCCTTCTCCTCTTCCAATCAGTCACCAAACCCAGTTGATTCTTCCTTCAAAATATCTTCCATATGATTCCCCTTTCCATTCCCATGGTCACCACCTTAGGCTATGCCCTTGTCACCTCACACCGGGATTACTGCAAAAACTGTACACTGGTCTTGACAGCTCCCAAACAGCAGAGCTGGGATGCAGATACGGATCTCCTGATTCCCGCAGGGATGTCTTATGAGCTGTGCCTTGAAAGGGAAGGAGCTAAGACAGGAATCCTCAGTGTTAAGAGAAGGATGGGGAGAGAGATCCTGTTGCGCTCTAATAATAGGCCAAGAAGAGATGGAGATTGTAGGAGACAAGCTGGGGCAGGGGAAGGTGATAATTTCCCGGATTTCATTCATTTAGCAAACATTGACTTAGCACCTAGCACACACACACACACA
>NW_020940527.1:27300237-27405037 GCF_900497805.2 Vombatus ursinus
CACACACACACACACAGCACTGTGCTAGAACCTGGGAAAGCAGATATGAAGTTGAGAGAAGATACCTAGTTCCTGCCCTCATGGACAGTCATATCCATCATCTACAGTCTAACAGATGACTAAGGGAAATGTACATCAATAATATACAATACTACTGAATAAGTGTGATAGCTATAGAGCTGAAAGAGACCCAAGAGGTCATCTGATCCAATCTCCTCATTTTACAGATGAGTAAAGTGAATCCCAGGGAAGTTAAGTGATTCGTCCAAGGTCACAAAGGTAGAAAGCATCAGAGGCAGAATTTGAACCCAGACCTCCTCATTCCAGAGCTTGTGCTTGTCCCACTTGTTCAAGGTGCTTCCATCTTGAAAAAACAAAGAGATCTATGAGGTCCACAGAAGAATTGATGATGATCTGACTTGGGCTAGATGAAAAATTATCTTTAAATTCTCTATGAAGAAAGAAAAGGTTTATACAACAAATCAATTTTGCAAACAAGATTGCAGAGAGCATTAAAAATAATAATAGTAATGAAGATCACTTTTATTGACATAGTATTTTATGACTGCCAAACACTTTGTCTTATCTCCATTGTTTAATTGCTTGGGATCATAATATACAGGGGGAAATAAGAACTTTAGAAATGATTAATTCTGATTCCTAGAGAGGTTAAAAGACTTGCCCAGGGTAAATAAGAAGAATTTATGTTGTTAGTTAGACATGACTCATTTGATGGGTCCATAATTTGTGGAACTATGATGTTAGATTAACCATTTCATAGTCTTTTGAGACACCATGTTGAAAAAGTCCTCCCTGCTAAGCCTCTAGAATCAAGGAAGTCTGTCATGATCTTCAAGTGAAAGCAGTCATGATCCTGCTGATAATTTAGAACTACCAGAGAATTTCAGAGAACCACAGAATAGTTCAACCAGAACACAGCTTAAAGACCCCCTAGCCCATCCCTCTCATTTTATGGATAAAGAAACTGAGGCCCAGAAGGTTTAAGTAACTTGCCCAAGGTCACATAGCTCATACTCCAGACATGCTCATTGATAACTGTCTCTGTCTGCATTTATACTCTTTGGAGTTAAATCTTTGTCATTCAAAGAAGAAGAAGAAGAAGAAAAAAGGTAGATTCATGCTCCATTTCATCCTTAACTGAATCTCTACTCTTTTGTTTCAGACCAATCCAACAGAAACCTGTACCTCCACCAAGTAAGTGCAATGAGCTACTGATAATAAAATTAAAGGCGGTTTTATTTACAATAAGATTGTACAGAATTAAGAGATTTGGTCATTCATTTTTCTGGTTAATTCGATAAATATAAGCAAGCAAGCAACCAACCAAATAGTACTGAAGCTAGAGAGCTCAGGCTCCTTCCTCAATTCCTCATCCTGGCTTGATGGTAACCTTGACTTCTTCAAGGGTAGGGTAATAAAGTAGGACCAAGCAGGTCCTACTATGCTGGGACAGTTTTGAATATTGTTCTTCAATGTATGCCTATCATATGAGGACCAGTCTAGACAAACTCAGAAAATATCCATCACCAAATTGAATCCGGGACAGTATACTTTGGGGCACAACAACCCTCGAAAGTCATCTTCTAAATCTACTAAACCTTGGAAGGACTGGTATCTACCTCAGAACTAGGAACATGCTCTATGACAAAATCAGAAGTCCTTGAAATATTGAGATACAACAAAGGTTGTGAGATGCAGAGGTGTTTGTAGCAGTTACAGAGCTAGTCTTGGAGTCAAGAAGACCTGAATTCAGGTCCCATGAACTAGTTGTGTGACCTCAGTACCCCAGCTTCTCTTATAGGAAGGGTTCTGATCTGCATTGATAGAAGAAATGACAAGTCTAGTCTTAAATAAACTAACTTAAGCTTCATAGTGAGTAAATGCCAAATCCTTAATTTGCCTGAATAATCTAATACTTTGTGTGGGTAAAAAGGAATATTATACTGAACTAACTGATGAGTATTATATGAGCACTGAAATTATAAAAACATAGGTGGTTGGAGATATAAGAGACTTCCAGAATTGTTTTGTCCAGTATTCCTTCCCTCGCTCCTTGCATTTTAGAAATGAGGAAAGTTGGGGGGAAGGGAGAAGAGTCAGGTAACTTATCCAAGATCACAGATTGGGTTAGTGGCATAGTCAAGACTAGAACCCAGGACTCCTCCCTCTGAGTACAGCTGTCTTGCCATTAAACCAAGGATTATTTGTAATATATCTACACAAAGTCATCTCCCACATTCATATTAAGATTGGGGGGGAGAGGGATTTTAATGAGTTTGGGAATCACGTTAGCCAAATGCAATTGTCGTTAAATCCTAGATTTTATAATCAAATTATAAATAAAAACCTTTTGGTCATTGTTGAATTTGTGAAAGATATTTAAATGTATATTACACTTATTAAAAAGATAAAGGCAAGGATTTGAGGTCATTCCAAATTTGCTGCAACTTCTATTGCAAGTTTGAAGAAGACCTTAAGTCAAATTCAGTTATCACTTAATTCTAACTTTTAAAAGTATGCTATAATATGTAATATTTAATAGGTTAGGAAACTAGAGAAATGAATTAGTTCTTTTTGGCCCCAGGGGGAAGAATTAAGGGCACTAGGTGGCAAATTTAGGCTTGATATAAGGAAAACCTTCCTAAAAGTGAGCTGCCTCAAGAGCTAATAGAAAACTCCACTGGAAGTCTTTAAGCAAATGTCTATATGATCGTTGTTATGTTCTAACAGAAACTGTTTTTTAGGCATGATTTTGGAGTCGATATTTAGTGAGGCCACCCTCAATTCTGAAAGAGCCTGACCCTAATCTCATTCATATGGTCCTGGACTACCTTATGTTCTTTGAGGCCTTCCCATAATTAGAAGACTGGTTTTGTTCATTTGTTTCCCAATCTTTGACATTAAGGACACCACTCTCTAGGTACAGTGGGAAAGAGATCATGAGGGTACCAGTGTACGTTAGGATGGATTGACCTAAATTTTACTGTATGTTTCAAAGTCTATTCAAATCCTGTTTGGGGCTGGGGGATACCAATAACACTGTTTTAGGTTTTTTTTCGTTTTGTTTTGTTTTGTTTTTTTTAAGTGAGGAAGGATTCTTATCCATTCTGTTCACTTGTCTGCTACTATTAGCGTCAACAATTGCAAATCAAATATTTTAGAACTAACTTCTTTGCTTTTCTCTTCCTTCCAAATAACTGTTCAGTTCTAAAACTGAACAGACTTCATGAGGTGACAGAATTGTGACACAATTCAGGCTAATCCCTGCCTCTCTTTGCTTATGCTTCTGTCCCAGCCTAGAATGTCCAATCCATCGCATGTACCTCCTCAGCTCCTACAAATCTCACCTCTTCCATGAAGCCCTTTCTGACCACTCAGATCCCAACTGGTTTCTGCCTCCTTCAAACATCTCTTGCACCTTTCACCTGTATACCTTCCCTTATATAATGTTTTATATAGTTCTGTAGTTGTTTGTCATGTTTTTGCCTAATCTCCTAACCACAGTGTAAGCTCCTTGGGAGCACGGACTAAGTCTTATATTTCCCTTTTTGACTGATCTCAAATCCTTTTTTAGAGCCTCCGGAGGTATTAAGTCCCAGTATGGATATTCCATTACCCAACTTTCCAGCCAATTCCTGTTTGTCAGATCAGGTATGAAATTATTCCTGTAAGTATCAACTCTTTATCTGGTGGAGAAGCACAGCAACACATAAAAGAGAGTTTTCTAGATAGAACTTGAATGGAGTTACACATGTGGGCATTTAATATACTCTTCCATTTAATTCAATTTAACAAACATTTACCAACCATCTGCTAGATGCAAGTCACTAGGAATATGAAGATAGGTGTGACATAGCTTGCAATATAATGAGGACAAAACACGTACACAAAATAACTCTGACATGGGAATAAAATGATCGGGAAGCATTCATCAAATACCTATCATGTGCCAGGCACCACATTATACAAGTACATAAATGAAACAATTTCTGTGTTCAAGAAGCTTATATTTCACTAGAGGTGAAAACAAATATATGTGTGTGTGTGTGTGTGTGTGTGTGTGTGTGTGTGTGTGTATACGTATACACACATATCTACCCACATGCACACATGAATGTATATATGCAATACACACATGTAAATATACAAGCACAGGTGTATGTGTGAAGTACACAGACACACGTATGATATGCATGCATGTGTCCTATGGATATGTTGTGCGTATGCATACATACATGTGGGCGTGCATACACATGCACACACAGAGACACACACGACTTGACAGCTGAAAAACTGAGATAAGTGCAGAGAAGATATCCAAAGTGTTGCTCGAAATCTGGGATGACGCTCATTGGGAAGGTCAGAGAAGGCTCCATAGAAGAGGTGACACTGAGTGAGGCCTTGAAGGAAAGACGTCAACAGGTGGCAAAGCTAAAGCTCAGCCCAGCAGAAGCAGAGAACGCAGGATGAAGGCAAGGCAAGAGGGGAGGGGTCTAGTTTAGCTGCAGGGCATGCAGGCTAGGATGAGGAAGACCTGAGCTAACATTCAGCCTCAAGACACTCACTAGCTTTGTTACCTTGGCCAAGTCACTTAACTTCTGTTTGCCTTAATCCATCGGAGAAGGAAATGACAAATCACTCCAGAATTTTTTGTCAAGAAAACCCCACAGACAGCTTGGTCCGTGGGGTCATGAAGAGTTGGACACGACTCAATAATTGAACAACAGCAACAAAGTATGAATATATGACTTGAGAAGCCAGCTTGTCCAGCACCTCAAACACAGAAATAAGAGGTTATATTTTATTCAAAGTAATGTTAAAAAAGGAAAAAAAAAGTAAAGATTTTTGGGTAGAAGAATGATGTGATCAAAGTGTATTCTCTTGTGATTCCTACCATTAATGACTTCTGTCAACTAAAAAAAAAAACCAAAACGCTTATGGGTTACAGAGTACTTTCCCTACAATGACTGTAAGGTAGGCAGTGCAAGCATCGTGGACCCAGTTTTATGGATGAAATGATTAAGACTGTATCAGGTTGCCCAAGGTAACACAGTGATAGAATGACTTCCATCTCTGATATCCTAATTCCAAGTCCATGGGTCTCTTCTCTGCACAGGCCTGTGTAAGAGGCTCCCTTGGGCACCAATATGAAGGTAGATGGAAGAGGACTAAGTAGGCAGGAAGCAGAAAGCCCAACTAGGTGATGATTACAGGAGCCTGGGCATGAGATAAAGAGAGTCTGAACTAAGGCAGTTGCAATAGGAATGGAAAGGAAGGGAGATATGACTTATCAAAACAGACTTAGGACCTGATGATATTGGGAGAGGGGATGGGCAAGATTGGATGAGGAGTGAAAGTTGAGTTCAAAGTTCTCAGTCTAGGCGACATACAGGGAGAATGATTGTACCGTTAGCAGAAATATAGTTATGGAGAGGGGCACGTTTAGAGACAGGATTCAGTTGAGTTGGAGGTCATAGTGGGAAATCTAGACGGTACTCATCCAACAAGCATTTGGAAATATGGGATGAGAGCTCTAGGCAGAGATGTGAGAAATACAGAGATCTGGAAGCTGATTGCATAGAGGTGATACATGAAGCCATGGAAGGAGATAAGCCCAATGGTGGATGTGTCCTTTTGCAGTTGACTGTGGGCATTTTTGAGGTCCCAAAGGTGATAAGTGGTGATTCCCATTTGTCTAACAAACAGGAAGCATGTCCTTTCCTTGGGTTTCTCACAGATACCAGGGTAGGGAAGGGTCCAACACCACCTTCTGCTGTGCCTTTTTTTTTCCTTCCATAAGTTCTCTATTCCTGCCTTGCAATCTAAATATACACACACAGTTTCTAGGTTCCTAGGGTCATAAATCTAGAGAGGTCATCTAGTCTAATTCCCTTACTTTACAGATGCAAAAACTGAGTGGTTTCCAGGCCCAGAGAGGTTGAGAGCCTTTTCCAAGGTCACATATAGGTACTCAATGGCAGAGCTGGGATATGAACTGAGGGATGTGCCAATACTGCATTCTTTCCAAGGTCTCTTCTTGTGCATCTAAAAGATAGGGTTCTCAGTCTCTCCTTTGCATTAGCATTTTTAATGTGTTCTTGGTTTTGCAGGAAGCTGAGGTTCACTGCAGACCATGGTACGCTGGTTCCTGTGACCGAAAGTCAGCAGAGGCTGCATTATACAAATCCAACAAGGTGTGTTTCTTAATTCCAAAATCTGTGCATAGCCTACCATTGCCATTTCTTTTTATGTAACACTGTGCATTTTGATTGACTGTGCGCTATCTTTGGAATACCGTCCTTCCTTGTCTCCACCTCTGGGTTTCCCTCAAATCCCAGCTAAAATCTCACCTTTCCTACGGCTCCTTAATGTTACTGTTTTCCCTCTAAGACTGCCTCCAAATTGTGTGTGTGTGTGTGTGTGTGTGTGTGTGTGTGTGTGTGTGTGTAGTACATAGTTGTTTGCATTTTATCTCCCACATTAGACTGTGACTTCTTTGAGGGCAGGGGCCATTTCTACCTTTCTTTGTATCCCCAGCATTTAGCCCAGTGCCTGGCATAGAACAAGAGCTCAACACATGCTTCTTGTTGTGGTGGGGAGACTTTGGCTTAATTTCTTTAAGTGACTTATTCAAGGCCACAGCGGGTCAGGGATAGAGGTAGGTGCCAGACTCAGGCCTCCTCACTCCAGGGCCAGTGCTCCTTCTCCCACACCCCACTGCTTCTCTAGAAAAACTTCATGTTGGGGCAGCTAGGTGGTGCAGTGGATAGAGCACTTAGATCTACTCAACATTCTCAAAACAAGGAAGCGCCTCCCAGAACGTGCTGCTCACCATAATTTCTTTTATTTCTGCTGATGGCATGACCATTCTACCTGTCAGCTACATGGGCCAGTGACTTTGGACTTCTCCATGCTTCTGTCTGTGTCTCTCACCTGGCCCAATTCCAATGCTTACCAGCTGCATGACCACTGACAAGTTACTTTACAAGTTCCATTTCCTCACATGTAAAATGGAGTACCTAACTCAAATGAGAAACACATGATGAGATCTGCAAACTTTAAAGCCCTGTGTAGTCAGTTATTATTCTACCTGCTTCTGTATTGTGAGAATGCCTTTCCCCCTTCTCCCCTCAGAATAATAACTTTCACCAGCAAGGTAAACATCTCAGCTCCTTCCGTTTACACATCTGACATGGGGCTGTTCTCCATCCCTCACGTCTCTCCCTCTGTCCTTCCGTCAGCTTTGCTCTTCCAAGTATCCTTCACCTCCTTCCCACCTCTCTGTGAGCATCTGGAGGCATGGTTACCTTCAGACAAGACGAGGCAAGGGACATGAGAGGTACTGAATACATGGGAGATCAGAGGAGTGAGAAATCACGTCCTACTGGGGAACTTGCAAAGTGTTGAAGGAAGAGGCAACGTTGGAAGTGGGCCTTCAACAATGAGATGGATTCTAATGGCTAGAAGCAGGTAAAAGGGACAGCAGGAACAAAGCCACAGAGGGGGAAGATGTAAAGCATTTGGAACAACCACGTGTAGTATGATTTGCCTGGAATATAGGTTACTTGGAGTCAACAAGCATTTATTAAGCACTTACTAGTGGGGCAGCTAGGTGGCGCCATAATGCATAGTGGCAGGCCTGAGCTCAAATCCAGCCTCAGACACTTATTAGCTGTGTAACCCCTGGGCAAGTCACTTAACTCTGTTTGCTTCACTTTCCTTATCTGTAAAATGGGCTGGAGAAGGAAATGGCAAACCACTCTAGTATCTTTGTCAAGAAAAATCCAAATGGGGTCATGAAGAGTTGGGCATGACTGAACAACAACATGTTTCAGGCACTATGCTAAGTGCTGGGGATACCATTCCTGGTAACAGATGGGTGCTGATACCAGATAGCAATTGTTTCCTCCGGTCTCATATACCCTCTAATATTCTGTTGCCTCATATTTCACTGCATCCCATTTAAGTGACATATGTACGGTCAGAAGTTTCTTCAGGATTTACCTATGAACCAGAATGCCTCATCCTCAGAGCATCATTCTGTGCTGTTTCTAGACCCTGAGAAAGGAAGAGGAGGGAGAAGAGACTTCTGTAGATCAGAGGTAGATGGTAGCAGTTTCTCCAACATCCAGTTGGCGCGAACTCTACATCTTGACTTCTGAAAGGTCTTCTTCCCCTTCCTGGTAATGAAGATTCCTAGGAGAAATGGTGGAAAGAATGAGAAAGAACACAGGAGAGATATCCATCTGGCCTGCCCTTACCCCAAGGTTTCAAGGTTTTACTCTTTGTAAAAAAGAGATTGGAAATTATTCTGAGGCAATGTAATGCCTGGCTGGTTTTTATAAAAAAATTTTTAAAATAAATTATATTGACTTGATGTTATGGGAAATTAAAATTAGGATATCTTTTTTGAAAGGTCTAGAGACAATATTAATGTGTTCTTTCATGCGTATTTACTATTCCTATAACCAAACTGTTCTGTTTACTTTCATCAGTTTATAATCAGTTTATGGTACAATGGAAAGATAATGAAAGATGGAACCAGAAGTCCTAGAGTAAAACCTACCTTCAGAACTTTACTACCTGAATAACCTTGGAAAAGTCATTCCTTCTTTCTAGATCTTAGTCTCCTCCTCTGTAAACTGAGGGAGTTTGACCAGATGACCTCTAAATTCTCTTTAGCTATAATGACAACAGTAGTTCACGTTTCATTAGCGCTTTAAGGTTTGAAAAGCAGTAATATGTGTGTGTGTGCGTGTGATCATTTGATGTATGACTCTATGCCCTTTTGGTTTCATTTTGTATTCGACTGATACCAAATGGAGAGATCTGTGATTTCATTAGTATTGGTATTTGTACTTCATTAGTAGTATTCCCAGATGAGGAAACACCCTCTACCAATGAAGGCTGGCACGTACTCTGCACCTTATAGTTCTACAGGGTTGCCCAGGGCACTGAGAGATTAAATCCTGTTTGAGCAGGGTCACATAGACGGTATGTACCAAAAGTGAGGCTTTAACCCAAGCAAGTCCTCCTGAATTAAGACCAACTCTCTGTCCATTATACCACACTGGAATGTTGTTGAAAATGGTAGACCATAAATTCTTATAATTTTTCACATTTCAGTAGTATTTTGTAGTTTACAAATAACTTCCACACACCTGATTTCATAGGACCAAGGTGGAAGTAGCAGCATCCCCAGTTTAAGATAAGGAAACAGAGGTTAAATGACTAGCCCCAGGTCACGTAGCCAGCAGCAGAAAGCACACTGGACTTGGAATTGAAGGACCTAGATTCACTTTCTATCTTGGACACTTACTAACCATGTGATATTGGCAGCTATACCACCCCTCTGGGCTTCAGTTTCCTTATTTGTAAAATGAAGAAGTTGGACTAGAATTCCAAAGTCCCTTTCAGCTCCAAAATTTGTGACCCTAACTGAAAGAGCCAAGATTGGAAACCAAGTTTTCCGAGAAGTCCAGTGCCCTTTCCAATGAAAAGGCATTCAAAGGCCAATAATACCTTTCTTTAGTTATCCTTAAAGGTGGTTTCCCATTTGTAGCAAGTAATAGCAATACTAACCATAATGTGTGGGTTTTTTTTTTTCTTCTATGACTAGGATGGATCATTTCTTATAAGGAAAAGTTCTGGTCACAACTCCAAGCAGCCATATACATTAGTTGTATTCTATAACAGAAGGGTTTATAACATCCCTGTGCGGTATATTGAATCAACAAAACAATATGCTTTGGGCAGTAAGAAAAATGGTGAAGAGGTGAGTAATTCTTTCAGTTCAACTCAATTGTGCCACAGTTTTAGCCACTGTGTAAGGTGCCCTAGGATATATAAAGGAAGTATCAAACATGGGCACTGCTCAGTCCTGCCCAGACCTCAGGAGATTTAGTCTTATTCTGGAAGCGACTTATATACGACATAATTAAAGAACATACAGGACAATATTCTTGTGCTACAGATCCTATGGGCAGTCAGGAACAAGAGACATAAAGGTGAAGATAACGGCAATGATGAAGTTTATCCAAGTCAAGATCATAATCCTGGACCAGAAACACAGAATTCAAGTTAATTAGCAAGGCAAGACTAGAAATTGGATTACCAGGACAGGGTTGGAAACACAGAGCTCAAGTGCTCAGAGCCTATGCAAAAGTATTGAAGGTCAGTTTACCAGGCTGGAATCAGGAATGGAAATGTGAGGAAGGGAACAGCTGGGGGCCCTAAACACAAGGTCAAACCTGTCTTAACTCCTTCTCAGTCTGGACAAGTGTTAAAACTTAATTCTTACTTGCTTAGTTAGTTTGCTGTCTCTCTGAAAGGTGACCACTGAGTTGGAACAATAAGAAAAAAGTACATGGAAGATCCAGAACTTGATTTGGAGGGTGGAGGATAGGTAAAATGTATATAGACATAAAGTTGTGGTCATTTGTCCTTTCTGCTGAGACACTACCAGGAACCAGGGGCTTGCTACTTTTCAAGGCAGCCCATTTCCTGCTAGGTAACCCTAAGTAATGGAATGTTTTTTCCATATGTTCAGCTGAAAGCTTCCTTCAAGCAACTTCTATCCACTGGTTCCAGTGTTGCCCTGTGGAGCAACACTCCCAATAAATAAGCCTTCCCCTCTGTGTGACCAGACTTCAAACAAATGAAGGCAGCTAGTATGTCTCCATGTGATATAATGTAATTCCTTCAAAATTTCACCATAGAAATTATAGAAGTAATTTTGCAGTTCATCAGACTTTCACCAGTAGGGTGACTATCTCAGTTCACTCCAAGGGCATTTCCAGTTTGGCCAGGAGATGGCCTTGTGAGCTCATCTCTGCTTCTACAGCATTTACTTAGGTTGACCACTAGATGTCATAAATGCCCTTGAAATGTTAGATCTAGAAAGAGTTTAGTGACCATTGACTCTATTCCCCATTGTTCACTTCATTTAAAAGAGGCCCGCAGAAATGAATCACAGAATCTCAGAGTGGACATGGTCCTGAGAGGCCATCTAGCCCACCCCACAGCAGAACAAGAGCCATTCTACAATATCCCCAACAGCTCGACATCCAACCTACTCCTGAGGGGCCACCCACTATTCCTTGAGGCAGTACTCATTCCAATTTGAGACAGCACCAATCATTAGGAAGCTTTTCTTAAAGGACCTATATCTGCTTCATTGCAATTTCTGCCCCTTGCTCCTAGCTCTATCATCTGAGTACAAGTAGAATTAAGTCTAACCCCTTTTCCACATGACAGTCTTGAAAGCAACTTGACTATCAGGTTTCCAAGTCTTTTTTTTTTTTTTCCAGCCAAAGACAAGGTTTATTAGAACATCCGCCATATTGGCCAGACTCTTAAGGAGTCTGAACATTAGTGAGCAGTGGCTAGATTTTAAGAATCTGAGCCCCTAAGTCTTTTCTGATCCAGTCTAAATATCCCCATTCAAGTGTCCATGGTCCTAGAGGTCTCGAGTGTTCAGACTGCTAGATCTGACTCATTCTGACTCCTTCAGGCTCTCATTTTTTGTCTAGTAGCTTTCTAAACAAAAAGCATTTTGAAACTTTTGTAGGTCTTGGTGGATCTTTAAGAAACTCAGAAAAAAACTCATTTCTGGTAAACCAATCAACTCTTTATTGTTGAAATGTACGTAACTTTGGGAAGGAAATACTTTTATAACATAGCAAGTTACAGCAAGGTTAAAAAAAAATCCTATTTCTTAAGCCCATGATCTCCAGGAAGATCACAGGTTATTATCTCAGTTATTATTTCTGTCTGTCTAAGCTTTCAGAGAGCCCATGTGTACCATGTTCCTCTTTATATTTTCTTTCCCTTCCTCTCTCTCTCTCTCTCTCTCTCTCTCTCTCTCACAGTTGCTTCTTAATGGCTTTTTTCATACTAGCTAGAAGAATGACCAGGGGCTTCCAATGTCCTCCAGCTTTAGCTTCAAACTCAGTAAGTAAATAGGTAGAAATCAAAGGGTGAAATGGGTTTACTACTTTCTTTTTATTTTTTTTTAATTGATTCCAAGCTAACTAACCGAAGGCTATGTAAATCAGTCAGGAGTTGTAAACATTTCTGGAAGACAAGCCCTGAGTCTCTCTCCAGTCTGACTTTGAAGACCTGTCTCTTACTTGGGAACCTTCTTTAAGGCTCTTCAATAACAGCAGCATCATATATGGACTGCGACACTCGCTGTGCCTCCCACACATCGTGCCATCTCCAGACATTGAGCATTTTCACTAGCTGCCCCCTGTGCTTGGAATGATCTTCCTGCTCATCTATCCTTCCGGGCTTCCGTGGCTTCCTTCATGTCTCAGCTAAAATCCCCTCTTCTTCAAAAGGCCTTTTCCCAATTCCCCTTAATGCTAGTGTCTTCTCTCTGACATTAAACCCAATTTATCCTGTATAGGTCTTGTTTGAATATAGTTATTTGTATATTGTCTCCCCCATTAGACTATGAGATCCTTGAGAGGGCTGTTCTTGCTTCTTTTTTGTATCTCCAAAGCTCTTCAGTGTCTGGCACATAAAAGGCACTTAAATGCTAGCCAACTGACTCAATGAATGAACGAGTCCTCAGTAGGGCACTATGCTAGGAAGATGGCTTCCTTCTCCAGCCTATCTAATCTGCAAGTAGAGTAGAGGTATTTATTGTTCCCTACCCTCTAGGACACTTGGGGGTCTAATTCAATGAAATATTAAGTAGAAATCATAGAACCAAAGAATGTTAGAACTACGGAAGGGACCTTAATGGTCACCTATTCCAACCACATCATTTCACAAGTGAAGAAGCCAAGGCCTAGGTCTAGAGAGGTAAAGTGAATTCTCAAAAGTCACACAATAAGACAGTTGAAGAGTTGAAACTAAAATTCAAGTCCCCCCAGCTCATGGGCAAGTGATCCTTTTGGAAGAAATTCATAAGGATGGTACTTGTGTTGGAACAAGAGTTCACTGACTTGTAGAAGTTGGTGTAGAAGAGATAGGGCTTGGTCTGGGCTTTTACACGGAATTAAAGTCTTGCTTTAATGTGCCTCTCTTGTCTTCCTCCAGCACTTTAATAGTGTGGCTGATATAATAAAGAATCACCAACATATGCCTCTGGTTCTCATCGACAGTCAGAACAACACCAAAGATTCCACTAGACTGAAATATGCTGTTAAAGTTTCATAGGAAGCAAGAAGAGAAATGAGATTAGCATAGTTGCCTCAGATGTCCCCAATTCCCTACTTTTTTTAGAGACCTGAGAAACATTCTCAAGGCCGCTCTTGGATCACAGCTCATGCACCATGGACTGAGGCAGCTGGCACAGAGGGCACCATCCCTTCAGAAGGAGATCTTGAAGACTGTGTTGTCTATTGTGTCTCAAGATAATGCTGTTAGTATACAGTGAGGTTGAGATGTTATCACACCATTGCCATAAGACTCCAAACTAGACTGTAAGAAGCAGTTAGAGAATGAGAATTTTCAGTCATTCAACTACAAGTTCTCTTCTATTGATCCATTTTCAGCAGAAGAAAGAAAGCAAAGCCACCCAGCAAACAAGGTTGCTAAGAAACTGAGGCTGGGAAAAAAGAGCACTAAACTCAGATGGCTGAGATATCCTGGGTATCTTTTCTCAAACCCTGACAATCACTTCTTGATTAAACTTTTAATGTAAAGGAAAAAAAGATCAGAATGTTATGATATAGTCTAGACTGTACGTAGCAGGCATGTATTATTGAGTGATTGTTATGACCTGTCACCACTCACTTCCTCCCACAGGGAGTGTGGATGTACCCTAAAGCATGGGGTCAGCTTTCTAAGAAATCACTGTTCACTTCTGGGTTGGTTGGGGTTGTTCTACTCATTAAAGAGATGTCATTGTTCTTCATGCATGTGTCTATCGGTGGACCCAGAAGTAGGATGAACAAAACACTTGAGTTCACAGCAAACCTTCTCCTAGAGATGTGATCAGTCCCCCAAAAAGGGGGTGAGGAGGGGTTATGACAATCAAAATTGGACAAGAATTCTATTATTTAGAAGCTGGCAACTCACCATTGAAGATAACTATATTTTAATAAAATGCTTAGTTTTTATACATTTTCCTGCTATGGTTAATGCCAACTGACCTTGCTCTGAATATTCTTAACATTTTTTAAGCAAAATCCTTTTCTAATGTGAATCATGAGCCCTCTTCTTCCCTATCAGCCCCCTACCCCACCCCAATCATTTCAGTTTTCAAAGTATAGTTGTTCCTATATGGTGCAATCTTACTAAATCTGAATCTGTAACAACCTAACCTGGACCACTGAAATTTATTTTTTCACTATTGAGTGAAAGGGTTTTACTAATAAAGATTAGTAGCAGCAGCAAAGTTGATTGGCCCTTGGTTTCTAACTGCTAGACTTGGAGTCACGAACACCTAGATTCAAATCCTGCCCTACTCATTAACTATATGACCCTGGAGAAACTAACTTCACCTCTCTGGGCCTCATTTTCCTCATCTGTAAAATGAATTTTGATTTGATGACTTCTAAGGTCCCTTCCAGGTCTAGCTACCTTCAGGCTACTGAAAGATCTGGCTCTCCAGAGATTAAAAATGTACTCCTCCCTTGACTGTGTGCTAAACTACCCCTTTCTCCCTCCTCTCTTATCTCAGACATCCTAGAGCAGTGGTGTCAAACTCAAATAGAAAAGGGGCCATCAGTCAATACAATAAGGATCCCTGCGGGCTGCATATTGACATAATTTTTAAATGTAATGTTGTATTTGTTTTATCATAGTTTGTTTTATTTAGTTAAATATTTCCCAATTATATTTAATCTGGTTCTGAGGCAATCGGGGTGGGGGTCCCATGTTTGACGTTTCTGTCCTGGAGTATTGCCCCCACCAAAGAAGTACATGGGAGCCTGGGAAAAGCTTCGGCTTGTCTCCCTGTGTCAAACAGAACTGTACAAGTTGGGGTTTAGGATCTTGCTGGGCTCCTCAGACAGGCTCCTAAACAGGGAAATGGGGGTCAAACGGGTTCCAACATCAGATGAGTAGAAGTCTGTGCCCCAGATCTTCTAATTTCTTTTTTTCTACTTAAAGCCTTTCATGATGTCTCAGATCTACACCAATGTTACAGACAAGATGCAAAGGCCTTCAGTTTTAACTTCAATTAGCTGCAATAGAATAAAATTTTGTTTCTCACTTTATAAGTTGGAAGGGAGGAGGCAATGACAGGGCCAAAATGCCCGTCTAGATACTGGCTGCCAAATATCTGGAGATGTGTAAAGGTTTCTGGGGTTCACTTAAATTTGAAGATCCCCTACACTACACAAAGGCAAGAGATTACCTTCTTTAAAAAAAAAATTGTTGTACCTGTGATTTATGTGTACAGATGTTCCAATAGAAAAAATATGTTGGGATGGGAAGGGAAAAGAATTAAATGAATATGATGTAGTGTGAAATAAAGAAATTAAATTCCTCTGAACTGTTACTTCTTTGCAACAGATGAATCAAGCAAGTTTTAAGTGCTTAATGTGTGACAGCCACTGTGCAGAGCACTAAGGAGAAAAAACAAAAAAGAAATAGCTCCTGCCCTCACAGACCAAGATGGGCAACATAGAGCCAACCTTGGTGTAACTGGCCCTGAAGTCAGAGGACCAGGGCTCAACATCTTACCCAACACTTATTACCTGACCTTGGGCAAATCGTTTCAGTTTATTTGGTGTTGGATTAGATGCACTATATTGCCTGAAGTCCCTCCCCGTTCTAAATCATTGATCCTATGAGTCTGTGTATAGTCATTTATGGGGAGGCAAATGCCATGAGCTAGGGAAGGCAAGAAGATGGCAGGAACAGTAAGCCTAGTTTAGGTGGTAGACTAAGTGAAGGTATAAGGCTGGAGCCAGGTTGTGAAGGGCTGAAAGATAAATAGAAAGCATTACATTTGACTTTAGATGAATTGTCAAGTGGATGTCAAGACATCCACTTAGAAAAATCACTTTGGCAGCAATATGGAGGATGCTTTGGAAAGGGGAGGCTTGAGACCAGTTAGGAGGCTACTGTAGCAGTCTGAGAAGATAAGGCCCAGAACCAAGGTGGTGGCACTGAGTGGAAAGATGGAGATGAGTGAGATCATCAGGGTCTCGTGAGGTACCTACACTGGTCTAGAGTGGCGATATCTCCTGTTTTAAAACATTACAGGAAAACAAGCTTCCCACAGTAGTTTGCTGTAGTGTTAAACAATATTTAGCATGCATTTTTCCTAATAAATTTTTCTGCAACGACTAAGTCTATATAATGACCCTCATACAAGTGAAAACCTTTTCATACTTATTTCTCAACATTTGAATTACGCTATGAATCTCTCCCTAGCAATCTACTTGTTTCCCCAAACACACTGAGATATCTCCAGTAAGGGCCTGAGCAAAGCCAAATAACTGCCTCACAGACCCAGCTGCTTTGTTCCCTTTACCTGTACAATATGCAACACTGACTGCATTGTATAGCATACATAATATAGAAGATGTAGTTACCTGGCATCATCTTGTCTTTTGCTACACTATACTCAGTGCCTCATGATACTTCCTAACTCTATCTGCAGTATTCTGGTGAACAAGCAAAAGAGGCAATGAAAGGAGAAATAATCTCAGCTCTTCAGTTTACCAAGGATTTTCACATACATTCTCTCTCCATCTGTTGAAATGTTACCTTTTAAGGTCCAGTTCAAATATCCATTCCTCCATGGTTTCCTTTGACTGGCAACCTCCTGCCAGAAATTCTTTCGTGTATTTTTATTCAAAGCACACTATTATGCTTTACTGAACGTCTACAATATTCAAATTTATAATTACTTGTTTTATTTCTACCACTAGAGTGAGGCAGCATCAAGCGGTGCAGGTGTCAGACACTGCCCCAACCAGCTCACAATGTAATTGGGAAGTCTGACAAAAATACAACATAACAGTAATTAGTAGTTTTCCAAGCCCCTGTGCAGCCACAGGGATCTGTTTCTATTCTGAGTTTGAATCTACTGGTGTAGTGGATAGAGCAGCAGCTCAAGAAAGAAGAGGATTCAAGTTCCACCTCTGACCCATGCTAGCTGCAAGACCGTGATTCAGTCTCAGTGTCTCCGACAACTCAGACTCCACGTTGCAGACAATCCACTTATCTGCATCAGTAAATGGCACCTCCACAGAAGGCATTCCCTACACTGATTAAATCATAAGTGCCCTTAATCTGGGGCCCACAGACCACCAAGAGATCCATAAATTTGGATGGGAAAAAGTTACATCTTGGTTTTCACTGTCACCTAACTGAAAATGATCATGTCCTTCAATTGTAAACAGACAATAAATATTTGGTCTAAAACAAGAAGAGAAAAAAGTCAACTCAAGTGAAGGCAAAAACTATATCTTGGTGTTGTTTCCTCAGGTACAAAGTGCATTCATTGTACTTAACAGGTGCTTAATAAACATTTGTTGTAGTTCAAATCATCTCATTTAATGCCTAGCAGCCCTGTTTCTGTTCTCCACTCTTCTTTCATCTCATCTCTTTTCCCTTTTCAAAGTCATAACTTTATTTCCAGATCTGTGGCTGTTGTAGACTTCTAAGGGTGTTGGTTCAGTCAATAGAGATTATTACAGTTCAAAGACTGTCAGAGGCTTTGTAAGAGTTTCATAAAATAGCCCAAAATTAAAAACTCTCAGTAAATGTATAAAGATTTGAGACTTTTGTGACCAAATTCTCTCGAGGCAAATAGGTGTTCTAAAAACAAAATGGATTATTTTTAAAAGATGTTTTTCTCTACTAGGAAAAAAAAAATCCTATGTGTAGAATGTTGTTTTAATTCACTGAAAGCATGCAACCACTCTTTAATAACCTAGAATAAAATCACTTATTTTTATATGGCGTTTTGTTACATTTGCAGAACTTCCAAACTTTAAAGTTAGAAAGGGGGTATGGGAACTCTAGAAAATTCATACTTTCCACATTTCTTAATTTAAAAAACATGACTAAAACAAAATATCAAAACAGTTAATTTTATTTTTTTTTTTGAAGAAAATAATTAAGTTCCGAAATTCAGGGTATTTAATAAATAAACAAAGAAAAGTCCATTTCACCAACAGTTTTACTGGAGTGATTCATCAGTTCTCAAATACCAGTTTTAGTGCAAGAAAACATTGACACTAACAATTAAAAAACAAAAACAATCAATCTACTTAGCTGCCATGGGCATGTAATTCTGTTCTCCATTGTGAAGAAACCAGCAGAGTGTAAGCTCTTCCAAGTCAGGAACTATTTCACTTTGCTGTCTCCAGTGTTTAGTACCATAACATAATGAATGAGTACATCTATGCTGAATTGGAGTAAGACCATTCAGGCATCTTCCAGAAGCCTGACCACCTGGCTGAGAAGAGGTTCTGATGCAGGATGGATACCAAAGGCTTTTGCTTAACAGTAGCAAATTCTTTAGGGGTACAGGAAGATCGCTGTCCCAAGGTAAATCAAGTCTAAAACAGAAGATTTCCTGCAGGTGAGTTCTCAATTAAAATAATCCATATGCAGGAAAGTTGTTTTGCAGAGTTTATATAAAAAATTCTATCTTACCTCCCTTATTTCAACTTTCTCCTCTTCATTTCAAAAACCCTAAGAATCCCAGCTCTCTTAATAAGTCTTGTCAAATTACAGATCACTATTTTCCTCAGTTCCATCCTAACACAGCCTGTAAATCCCAGTTATTCTCCATCTGTCCCAATCCTCTCTTAACTACATTTTAGTGGGGCTGAAAACAGGAGACATTCACTGGAAAATTATAGTGTTTTTTTTAGAGCTGGAAGGCACCTTCAAGACAACTAACTTCAACCTCCACCTTTTACATAAAACTGAGGCCTAGAGACGACGATCAATGTCACACAGCTAGTGGCAGAGTTGTGACAAAATCCTAGGACTGCTGACTCCTACCCTCAGTTCAGGCTAATTGTACTACAACATGCGAATTCCTCCCTACCCTGGTGTTAATGGAACACACTCTTCATTCACTTGCTTTTTTGTTTTCTCTATGTATCTTGTACCTGTTTGTGCATATCAGTTTTACTTTGCAACCCTGGCATAGTCACAGCACTACACACAATTTTGGGCTTAAGAATGTTTTGATAGTTTGAGAATTGATGAACAACATGAATCACTAGAAGTTATCGTGACTAACATAACAAAACCATCAGACTTTTAAAAAAAACTGTTCGTTTAAATTGTTAGAAAGGAGAGAAGGTTCTTTTTTAAAAAATTGGTGATGGAAGGGGCAGCTAGGTGGTACAATGGATAGAGCACCGGCCCTGGAGTCAGGAGGACCCAAGTTCAAATCCAGCCTCAGACACTCGGCACTTATTAGCTGTGACCCTGGGTAAGTCACTTAACCCCATTGCCTAGCAAAAAACAAACAAAAAAATTGGGGATGGAAAGAAGCCAAAATGCATCTGAGGCCCATTCACTGAATATCACCAGCTATGTAAGAAAAGAGGAATACTTAAATACGTGTTGGCAAAAATAAAAATTCTTCTAACTGGAAGACTGTCCTAAAGATGGTTGATTGTGCCTGCTTCAGTTTGAGCCATAAGGAGAGGGTATAGCAAAAAGGGCAAAAGAAGTCCTTCTGTTCCAATTGTGAAGGAAAGGTCCCAAAAGATTTGCTAATGAGGGGAATAATCCAGGACACAGGAATTTGAGCTCCTAACCACAACTGGCCCAATTAGACTGAAGATATTTCCCACCTGAAGGACAAATTTTCCAGACACAGCTACTCTGTAGCCAAAAAAATCTACACTTGCCTGAGCAAAGAAGCTTCTGACATTGGAAGGAGTCAGGGTAAGTTTCCAACTCAGGCCAGGGAAGACAATGAACTTAGAGTAGAAGAGCACCAAAGTGACAGATTTCTTAGATCTCACAACTTTTTGTATTTATCACTTTGTTAACCATTAAAGAAATGCATACTGTTATTTCAACAGTGACCAACTAAAGAAAAGGAATGTTAATTGGACTATGCTTTTACCTCTCCAATTATCTATCACTGAAAGAACCCTAAGGCTAATCACTTTGGTGGCAGCTACTGGAATGGTAAGCATACTGCCTAGCTAATTAATAGGGAGCCTTACAAAGTTTGTCCTAGCAAAATAACCCTAGCAAATGGGGGTAAAGTTACATACCACTCTGAAATAAAATTCTAATCTTTAGAATAAAATCATACTTTATTATGTACAGGGTACTGGCATAAATGGTTTTAAAAACTAAGTCTTTGAAAATGCACAACATTAAGTTGTCATTAGATATTAATACAGTAGACTAAAACTGTTGTGTAAACACAATTTAAGATAAATTTAATATTAAAGGGAGTCATTACAGAAATTAGCAATGCTTACCATTCTTGAATTAACACCACTATGCATTATGAATATATACTGTAAGTTTCCAATTGACTCGATTCTTAGGCTCAATTTAATAAACACAATTGTAACATGTTTTATTTATATGAAAAATACTTCACTAAGAAAGTAGACAAACTGCACAGAAATAGTACAAGTGTCATGTGCATAGCAAGATAGCTTAAAGCATCTACATATGGCTTTCTTTAAAATAAACCTCTTGGGGAAATAGCCCATTTTGGACCTTTTGTTACAGTTGATATATGTAAACTGTTTCACATCTTTTAGGCACTTGCTAACAATAGTGTTCATATCCCTGAAAAACAAATCTACAAAAAAAAAATTAATAAAACTAAAATTAAAACCAAGAAAATAATGCTGGTAAAAGCTCTGTATATATATTTTTTAAAAGTTTACAACCGGTTTTATTAGTGCATGCCCAGAACTAAAAACAAACTTTTTAGGCCAAAAAATTTCTGTGCAGGGTTTATAGCAAATAAGCCATATACAAAAATATGTACACGTCTAAAATCTTAGTTATATACAGAAGAGAAGCCCTGAAGATTTATTCCAATCAATAATAAAAATATATAACACTTATAGTAACCATGTAACAAAAAAATCTTAGATCATGTAATTTTATAGTACAGATGAGCTCCATTATACAAAGACCCAATACAAGTCAAACCACATTTATAAAGCAGAAATTTTTTCTTTGATTCTTCTGTGCAGCAACTTCATTTTAAGTCTGTTCTTATCGAGGCATCCACTAGAAAGCTGTCCTGAGTTCTACCACTGATTAAAGTTCTATACTGCTGTCTCCCTCTACCTCCCTGACACCAATCAGCTCTTTTGCTTTGGATTTCCAGTCCTCTAAATATTTCACACTTTCATGTGTGAAAGATATGGGATGATGTTTTGTTAGTCACGGAAATGGGGCTTTTTTTTTTCCAGAGCTCTGAGATTACCAGATTGTTACTGTATATTTAAAAAAAAAAAAATCTAGAAAAACAAATTTTCCCTGAGAAGCGCCTACTTGTAGATCTTACACCCAGAAGAAAAACAGTTAGAATGGCAGAGGGCATCTACATCAGGTTAAGTATAAGAGCTCCCTGGAAATTCTGGAAAACGCATTTATCTAAAGAAATCTGCCACCAGCTCTGCAACAAGGTTCTCTAAAGTTGGACTAAAAAAGACATTTCCTTGTTTCTGTTCCAGCCTTCCGATACAGCCCAACACTGGCCTTTAAATCATAACCTCTAAAGGTAGTATAAACCTTCACCCATTACAGGACATAGCTCAGTAATGTAAACCTTAACAGGAAAATAAATTAGTGATTTGCTTTACCTATCTATTCAGAGACATATCTTGTACAAAAGTGAGGTACCCAGTGGTTTCCTAATTGCAATGAGTTAATTGTAAGTCAAATACACTATCTAGCCAATCTGTTTCCTTCAGAAAGCTCATAGATTAGAGCTGAAAAGGACCTTAGGGGTCATGATCAGTTCTACCCTACTCATTATACAAATGAGCAACTTGAAGTCCATGGTGACTTCCCCAAAGCCACACAGACATTAAATGGCACTGGAGAATAGTATCTCTATCTCCAAATTCCACTGGACCACTACTGCCTTGAGGATTATACTTCTCTCTGTGCCAGAGGTCTCTAAGTAATCTGGACTGAGGATAGGCAGCCTGGAAAGGAAACCAGGAAGAGAAACTTTAGCTTCTTGGTGGGATGCTGGTGCCATACTTAGAGGTGAAATACTTACCAGATTTTATAGGACTGATAACAGCCAAAGCAGTGTTGATGGAGATGCCAACCTCCATCATAATACACATTCCCAAGTAATTTTTCAATATAACTTACTGGGGGAAAAGATTTGCTTTTCAAATTTTTTCCTTTTAACCTAAATTTCCCAAACATATTCTTGCAAAAAAAGAAAAAAAAACCCAAAGTACATCTGTGCTATAATTTCAAAATGCATGCATGTTGTGGTTGCATTTTCAAATGCTACAATTCTGTTTTTCCATGAAAATATAACCAACTCGAAAAACAATTAATATTTAAAAGCTTAACTTCTGGTACTACACTGAAATAGAAAACATCTGCATATCATAATTGGATTCATTCTTTTAAAATAATTTTATTTTTTAATAATCAAGGTAAATTATTCTAACATATGCCAATCCCGAGTAGCTTCCATTAAATGTCGCTGTCCATGACCCACCCAAGCATCCTGATTGTCAAAAACTCTACCACAATACCAGCAGTTAAACTTTGCCTTCAGAGTATTATCAGAGGTAGTTTTCACAATCTGATAATTATTTTTGCTTGTCTTTTTAAGCGTTAATTTCAACACAAATCTTTCTTTCACAGGTTTAAGTACTTTATGCCTCTTGGCAGAAAAGTCATCAGTAATTGCTTTAGAAATGTTACAATATGCTGGTTCCAGAAGTGCCTGAATTGTTCTTTTTGACAATGAAACCTTGAGTACATGCCCTTTAAACTTTGCAATAGTTTTCATTACATTTACCACTTCTGGAGCATCTGCATCAGGATGGTTTAAAACCACAACAGGCTGATTTCTTCTGGGGCATTTTACAAGCTGTGTAGAACTGAAAGGGAAAAGTCGCAAAGTCCTAACTGTATCCTTAGGAAACCTTGGTCTGTAAAGGTCAAATGTGTCATGAAAATCTTCAGATCTAGTTTTTCTTTTACTCTTCCTATGCAACATTACTTTTTTTCTAGGCCATTCCTCAAAATTCCCTCTCCATTTTGGTCCAAAGTTCCTGTTTTTATATGTAATCATAGGTTCAGAAGCTTTATGTCTTATATGAGTTTTTATTTTTGAAATCTGTCTTCTGGTAGACTTTCTATTACTGAAACCACTCCCAAATGAACAATCTGTTTGACACCTTAATAACCGTGTCTCTGGACGGTTGGTGGTACAAACTGTCCCTTGAGGAGGTATGGGGCATATTGCTGTAGAGGTTGCGATAGTTGCATTTGCTGGCATCAATCGATCTGTTAAGAGTAAGGCATCACTAGAAGAGACTGGTTGTTTCTCCTGTGCTATGGAAGTTTGATGAGACTGTATGATATCTAACTGTAATGAAGACTTAGGACTGTTTACTGACTGACTGTTATCACAAGCAGGATTCTTAATAATTTTCAGCAGTATTTTTTGCTGTGTTGCTCCAGTTTTCTTTGGTTGATGATTCTGATGATCGTAAGTGCTACTCTGTAATACATCAGATGGCCCTATTTGCGACTTCTTGGGAGTAACACATCGTAGGAGAACTGCCTGTCGGCCATCAGGCAACAGTGCATAAAGAGACTGTTTCTGCTGGGCTTCACTTGGCTGTTTTACTGAACCCAAAGTATGTGACTTAGTGCCTTGACACCCAGGCAGTGTATTTTGAGGAGAAATTCTATTCACTGAAGACTCTGCTGGGTTTCTAATAATATACGATCCTTTAAATGGCACGTTATTTTCTGAACTAATTGTCATTTCAGGCCTACTCTCCGATGTAGAGGGGCAAATTATACTTGGTGGACTATCCTTTTTCAATTCTGCCCTTACAGAAGGTGTTTTGTCATGCTCCTTAGCTGCAGCTCCACCAAAAATTTGAGAACTCTCACCTGTGATGTTGGCAACACTTCCAAGCACTCCATTACTTAACCTTAGAATCATTCCAGGTTTCTTGTTTAAAAGGAGAGATGACGGTACACCTTGAGTCATATAAATACCTGGTGGATTAGTCGATGAAAGACTTCTTCCTGAAACAAACTGTAATCCAGATTTGCTAGCAAGATGCAAAGGTAAAATAAACCCTTTAGGAGATGACTGAACTAAAATTGTTTTTTTCGGTTCAGAATTTATTGGTGGGCTCAGAACATGAAAAGAACCTAGGCCATTAGAATTTTCTGGAGTAGCCTGTATTTTGTCTTTTACAAGCTGCTGAGTTATTATTGTATCAGACTGGGTTTTAACTAATGTGCCAACACCAGCAATTCTGGGTATTTTCTCAAAGTCTCCCAAATCATTTGGTGTTGAGAGTACTTGTTTTTCTTTCTCACAATCCATTTCTGCATTTGTTGTACAGTTGCTGGCACTGAGACCTTTTGTATGTACACCAATACCCACATTACTAGATGAAATGGGTAAAGTGCATGGACCTTCTGAACCTTTAAAACATTCAGTTATGTTGCTCTTTTCCTCATTTTTCAAAAGTGGCTCATCATGAAGTTGTATTCCTTTATTTGGCGTCATACCAGAGTCTTTTTCCACACTTGATTTTTCATTCAATACATCTTGTAACAACTGGTTTTCTTCAGGAGATAAAAAATCAGATGCCTGTTCACTCTGTAGTGAGAAAACAGATGTGATTTTAGGCATTGTGAATGAATCAGAAGAGACATCCTCCCAATCTGATTTCTCAGCTACATTCTCCAAGTCTTGATTTATGTTAGCATGAGGATTCTGTGTGTCAATATTTTGTATGGTTTCTAAAATTTCTGTGTCAACTTCACATTGGTTCTTTAAAGGTTCAAAAGTATCTTTAGTGTTTAAAGGGCAGTAAGTTTGACAACTCTTTGATGGAGATGTTTGATGGAGATCTGGATTTGTGTTCCTCTCCACTGATGGCAAGACTGCTTCACTTCTCGAATTATACTGGTGTACAGCTGTTTTGCTTGATGAAGATTCTTCAGAATTTTCACAAGCTGTCACTGAAATACTGCATGAATTATCCAAAATGTCCATTTTTGAGTAATTATGAAAAGGTAGTGATCCTTGATTAGAGGATGGCATATAGCTGAGATCATTAATACTGGAGTTATTCAACATCCCACTATATTGTGCTTTTGGTTCAACAGAATTTACTTCACCAGATTCCAAGTTAACTGGGTTCTTAACTGTGGCACATAATACCTGAGGATGACTTTGAGTAACACAACTTCCCCATCCTTCAACATTATTATTTATTCTAATTTTAGTGGTCAAATTCAAAGGAGCTGCAGTCAATTCTGAATTTATTGACAAGTGAGGTGTACTTTTCTCAGTACCTATTGTCTGAGATTTACTCCTAGCTTGAGGCGAGACAGCTTTTTCCTTTTCCAATGTTGCATTCCCTGAAAACAGAGGAGTAGAAAATGATAATGGATTAGATGTGTTAGTGCAAATTGTATTATTCAAATCAGATGTATGCAGTGTAGCACCTGTAGATAATCCAGTGGTTTCAGCTGTATGATGCTGCAAATCAGTAGTGTTGTCCTTTGTTATTTCTGGCTGTAGACCTGGAGAACATGAATTCGACTTACTGGTAGGCAACAATTTTATAACTATGTGTTGTTTTCCATCTACCATCTTGAACCCCATAAACTTCGCACTATAGTTGGCAGGAATTGATATTTTATTATTTTTCATCATTAGCACTGTGGGTCCATGTATAGCATTCTTTAAAAATCCAAAACCAGAACTTGATCCCTCTTCAGGTCTACTACACTGACTGGTAGGTAAGAGGTTTCTTGTTTCTGATTCTGACTCATCTTGCTTCTGACTCTGCTTTTCAATATGTATGATTTCATCCTTTTCTTCATTCAAATGCTCCCATATATTACTCTGTTCTTCAGATTTAACCTGAATTTTATTAATATTTTTAAGCACCTGTGTGTTTTTTTCTACATAGCTGTCATTTCCATTGTTCTCTTTCTTCTGTCTCCAAAGTGTTTTTCTTGATGTTCCTATTTTGTATCGTCTTAATATTAGCTTAAGTCCAGCTGTAGTCTTTACTATCCTTTTTTCACATTCTTCCTTTTCCAGTTTGTCTTTTGCATATAATTGATCTTTGTGCAAAGCTATAACATGTTTTAGAAGTTGGTCCTTCCCTGCAGCACTATAGTTACAATATTGACAACTGAAGGGAAAAGTAGTGGAATGAACAAAGAGATGCTGCTGAAACTCTCCTTTGGTGAAACTTATATGATGACATTTACTACATTTATAATGAATCTCATTATGTCTATGAATATGCTGAACGAATGTGCCAACATCCTTAGTAGAGAACTTGCATTTTTCACATTGAAAATTACCATTAACACAATGGTTAACTGTAAAATGCTTTGTTAAGTCTAATAAAGTGTACACATTCTCATCATTACAAATGTCACATTTTACTAAAGTGCTTCGGTGGATAAGCCTGTGTTGTTTAAATGACTGAAAGTCATTTGCAGAAAAACTGCACATCTCACAAGGATATAAAGGTAACTCTCCACAGTGCAAAAGCTGAAAATGTTTCTGCAAATCATTCGGGCTATATCGAACATTGTCTCTACATTTTGTACAGCTGAAATTAAGTATTTTTGCAGACATTTTCATTCCTTCTTCTTCATATCCTATATTGGGTCTATGCCACAAATTACAGTCCTCTAAATAGTTTAAAGGACTTTCATCTGCTTTCTCTTTGCCAACAGATTTTCTGGCAGTTTGTGGTTTATTCTCAAGTAATTGTCTATATATGTCAACTTCATGCGTCAATAGGGCTTCATCTGGAATACTTATCTTGGGCAAATCAACTTTCACATTTTTCAGTTCACAAGGAAAATTATCTTCTAAAACTCTTGGTTCTTCTGACTCTACAGCATCAATAACTATTATATCTTCCTCATCATAATCTTTTTCTAAAGTAGTTGGCTTTTCATCACAAAAAAAATGCTTCTGTTCAGATGGCATGATTTGAAAAACTGAGCCTGGTGTCCTCTACTCAGCAAATTCTTGAAGTTATTTATAATTTATGCAGAAAACTAGAATATTGTGCTGAGACATCTTCAAAATTCCAGAATTTTTCCCACTTTAACTTACCTAAAATTAAAGAAAGAATTGAAATTCTCATCACTAAATATATGTGAACTTTGTATTTTAAAAGATTACAAAGTAAACACTTTTTAACAAAATACCTAGGAAAATTACTGAGTCCAATGCCTTCATTTTAAAACTAAAGAAACTATGGCCAAGTAAAGGATAAGGTTTCTAATTTTCACTAATCTGCCATTAACTAATCTGACCTCTAACATTCCTTTACACTCTAAAGACCTTATGATTTGTTAAGTTGTTACTTCAAACTTTTTTAACAAAACTTTTAAAAATTCAGCAAAATAGCCATAGAAACTATGCAAGTCTTGATTATAGAAATGTGGGTTATCCATTCAACCCAGGGACTAACTTCCATAGCTTCTGAATGATGTTTCCAGAATAGGAACACTTAAGGAAACAAAGGAAGTTGCACCAGGATTTTGTTCTTTTTGGTGGAAGACGGTCCAGAACTGTGATTTCATCAATTCAAAGGACTCACAATATGGGAAATCTGGCAGAAAGCAGAAATTCATAACTTATAATCCTCACATAGAATTTGTTTGGGCCACTGAAAAGATTAAGTTACTTTATCCATGGTCACACAGCTAGTATGTGTACAGTTTCACAGAACGAATCCTTCTATTAAGCTGATTTGTTCTGTGAAGTTTGGATTCAGTCAAAGGGCCACACTTGAGGACCTGGAAGGCCACATGTGGCCTTGAGGACATAGGTTCCCCACCCCTGCACTATACAAGCTACAACTCTCACACATAAATTATCCTCAATAACATCTACTTCTAGCATTAAAAAAACCAAACGAACAGAACTCAGTGCCCACCACTATAAAGGAATGTGTTAGTTTGGGGTGGCCAGGGTGGGGGGAGTGGTGAGAGGAGAAAAAACTGGGAAAGAGAGCAACAAGTGAAGTCAACCCCTTGAGAAGATGAAAACCTACCTGAATGATTATCCTCCATGATAAAAACATTCCCATTCCATCATATCCTTCCCATCCCAGTGAGTCTGAACAGCTGTCACTACTCAAGCCCCATTCTCCACCCCCTAGTGACTACTCCCTTATTCCAATCCCTTCAATCCAAACCCCCACCCCTCCAAAGTCCCACTCTCAAGCCTCCATGTCTATTCCATAAGTAAACTTGCTTTTGTCTTCAACGTTTTTCTTTCTCACTACTTCCATCTTCCTGCACTCTCTGAGACCTAACTCCCTCCTAACGAGAAAGCTTCTCTGGCCCTTTCCAGCCCTAGCTGCACTTTCTTTCACACCCCAGCCCCTCTTTCCCTATACCAATCACTGGTCCTGGCAGAGGAGCTGGAATATTCTTTGCTCTTAATTGCCACTTCCAGGCTCTCCCTCTACCTTTCCTCTTTTGAGGTTCATTTATTCAATCCATATTATCACCCAAATAAAATTCTAATAGCTGTTATCTACCAACCTCCAGGATAGTCTCCGTTCTTCCTCAGTGAGTTCTGTGCCTGGCTCAAAGTCTTCTCTCTTTCCCAGCTTCTGCCTCATACTAAGGGACTTCAACAGACATAATACTGATACTCCTTCAAATACCCTAACCTCCCAATTCCTCAATTTATTTTCCATGACCTACTCTTCCATCCCATCCTCAACTACTCAAAGATAGGTCATAATAGGGTGTGCTGGAGCCAGCTATTATCAGCTGGGACACAAAAGTTAAATTTTCATTATAAGCATTTATACCTCAGAAGTCAGCAAACCAGGGCTTGATTTATTGTTTTACTGATTGTCTAGACTTAAAATAAGAGGGGAAATGTTAATAATGCAGATTAAACTTAAAAATGCTGGCATTCTTTTCTTTTTTTTCAGAGAGCCACCTGTTAAATATTTACTCGAACACCACTGGTCATACCTTTCCATCTCCATGTTAATGAACTCTGAAATTCCTTTATATGATCATAATCTGTTGTCATACCACCTCCCCCCTCTGCCTTGCATCCCCTAATCCTATTTCTTTATCCTCACTGCAAACTCCAATCTTTCCACCCCTTATAGTTCTGTAACAGGCCATCATCCCTGTACTGGGTACACTCTCTTCCCTTCCCCATCGTGACCCCTTGGTTAAATCAGTTCAACTCTACATGATGCTCTCAGTTCTCTAACCCTTTATCCTATTGTTGGTCTTGCCCTACCAAACCCCAACCATAGGTTACTCCCTCCACCCACTACCTTCACTCCTACCCACATGGTGCTGAATGAAGCTAGGAAAAAAAAAATCATGATGACTGGGTCCCCTCCAGGTTTACATTAAATAACCTCAACTGGGTCCTAACTTGGCCAGGCAATCCTTTTACACTTCTCCAATTGATTCCCTTTCCCATTCACCAACAACAGCTTTTTCCAACCTGTTTAGCACTCCCCAAACCTCCCACAACTCCCCTTCCCCCCACCTCCTCAGCTGAGAACCTTGCCTCATGTTTCACTATAGACATTGAGGCCATTAATAGCAAAGATCACCCTCTTCTCTCCTTTCTTATCTCACACAATTCAGATGCTTTCTGCCTCTGGGATGAGAGAGATGACTCTCTCCTCCTTCGACCACTTCCCATAAAGTGGCCCTTTTCCTTGCTAAGGCAAACCCCCTCTACCCATACAAGACATCCCATCTTTTACCAACAGATTGCCACCTCATAATCTCCACTCTCTCACTAATCTTCAATCTCTCCCTGTCTACTGGTTGCTTTTCTACTGCCTACAAACATGCTAATGTTTCCCTCTCCCCCAAAAATAACCTCTCATTTGATCCATCCACCCTCACTATTGCCTTATATTTTTCCTCCCTTTCATGGCTAAATTATTTGAGAAGGCTATCTATAAGCAGAGCCTTTATTTCCTTTCCTCTACCTTTCTAACTCTCTGCAATGTGGCTTCTGACTGTCATTATTCAATTGAAATAGCTTTCTCCAAAGTTACCGATGATCTCTTAATTACCAAAAATTCTCAGTCTTTATCCTTCTTGACTTCTCTACAGCCTCTGACACTGAAGATCAATGGTGTCGAACTTAAATAAAAATAGATCCTTGCAGCTGCAAACGGTCTTAGGAAACTACAAGTTAACATTATCTATGTTACATGGTATTTTTTAAAGTTCTCTTCTTGCCTGGTCTGACTTCTCCTTCTCAGTCTCTTTTTGCAGGATCTTCTTTCAGGCAGTACCTGTTAACAGTAGGGTCCCACAAAGATCTGTCCTGGGCCCTTTTCTCTTCTCCCTCAATATTAATTTGCTTGGTGATCTCATACATGCCCATGTATTCAATTATCACCTCTATTCATATGTCTCCAAATGCCTACTGGACATATCTAACTGTGCATCCTATAAAAATCTTAAATTCAACATTATTTCCTCCCCCTCCCCCAAAATCCTCCCTTGATTCTCACTTCCTTATTACTATTGAGGGCACTACCATCCTCCAAGTCACCCAGGCATCATCCTCAACTCCTCACTCTCACTGTCCCTCATGCCCCCCATATCCAATCAGTTGCCAAGCTCTGTTGCTTCTACCTTCACCTCTCTAGTGTATGCCGCCCTCTTCTCTCTTCTGACACTGCCATGACCCTGTGCAGGACCTCACCATTTCGTGCCTGGACTACAGCAACATTCTGCAACTACTGTTGGTCTCCCTGTCTCAAGTTTCTCTCCATTCCAGTCCACCCTCCAGTCAGCTCTCAAAGTGATCTCATTAAAGCACAAGCCTTACACTGCCCCCCTCCCATTTCAGTAAGCTCCAGGCCTATTTCCTCCATGTGTCCAGCTTTTAAATCTCTTTATTACCTGAGCCCTTTCTATATTTCTAGTCTTCTTATACCTTACTCCCCTCCATGTGATATCAGTGACACTGAACATCTTTTCTCTTCTTCCCACATGACATTCCATCTCCTGACTGGTTATTATCACTGGCAGTCACCCCAAGCTTAGAATTGTCTCCCTGCTTTCTGTCTCCTGACCTCCCTCACCTCCTTCAGACTCCAGCTAACATCTCACCTTCTGTAACATGCCTTTCCCAATCTCCCTTAATGCTAATGCCTTCCATCTAAGATTATCTCTTGTTTATTCTATCTGTATCTTGTTTGTACATAGCTGTTCACATGTTACCTCCTCCATTAAAACTGTGAGCTCCTTAAGAGCAGGAACTCTGTGTGTGTGTGTGTGTGTGTGTGTGTGTGTGTGTGTGTCTGTCTGTCTTTCTTTGGATCATCACTGCTTAACACAGTACCTGATAGTACAGTAGGTGCTTCATAAATATTTGCTGACTTGATCTGACTTGATATAAGGTCAAAATATCTAGAAAATTGTTAATATGGTATAAGAAAAAGAACACAAATGTCACACCTGATGAGAAGGTATGGATGGGTTAAATCAGCACCACTGAAAAGTATCCATATTGATGAGATCTTGGGTCCACTGAAATAATTAAGTAGAACATAAATATATATGAGCAGGAAGAACAAATTGTATTTTTCTGAATTTAGCTTACCTGAAAAATATTAGGCACCACTAAGAAATTGCTATACTTCATGGTAACCTAACATTTGGTAAGTTTTGTATTATCACATATGAACAATAGTTTTCTACAGATAATCCGTAATGACAATATCAAATAAAAACTGACTGATTTTAGTACAGTAGGGTAGAATTATTCACTGAGAAAGACAGGCCTTTCTTAGGGAAGTTGATACAGAATGCTGAATCATATGGCCTTATGAGTTTGAAAGACAAGAACCTAAACAAAATGGTGAAGTGAGAGAATAACCCTAGTATCTTCCCTTCACTTCCTCTAAACAAGAAAATACTTTGAAGGTATCTCAAAGAAAGGAAGATTTCAAACTAATGAAAAATATCATGGGCAATAACACTATTATCAAAAATATAAACTTCTACTAAGTTAAATACTAACCCATACTTTTCTCATCTCTCAAATTTATGAGAATGATCTATGCATATTAAGATTCTTGATGTAAAAGAAACAGGCAGGCTTTCCCATGCAATTTTCTACAACAGACTACATCTGCATAGTCATACATCGACAAAAAATATGGAATATATTAGATCCCATTGTATTTATTGTATCAATTGACCCTGCCCCGAAGCATCTTGATTTTTTAGACTTAATTCAAGATGTTTCATTAGATTAAGCTCATACAAGTCATTGTGACAGATATAACAGACAACTTTGTTCAGTGCATCCATGAATGCCAATATCTGAGGCATTTAAAAAAGTATACTCTTACAGTTGCACATCAATGTCATAGAGGATATGCTGCATGAAGAATAAATAAAAAAAAGTTCCACTGATGCTAATTTGTAAATGGCACTGTGCTAACCGCATCAACACCTGGAAGACAGTAGGGATAGAGACTAGATGTGTGATTTCATTGGGACAGAGAACTCTCAGATAGGAAACTACCTTTACCAATGCAGGTCAGCACCTTCTGTGCAACCTATACTCCTAGAAAGTTGCCTGGAACCCTAAGAGGCTAAAGAAGGACTTGCCTAGGGTCGCATAGCCAGTATGGGTCAGAGGAGGGACATGAACCCAATTCTTCTTGACTGTGGGGGCCCAGCTCTTTATCCCCTATGCCACATCGCCTCTATACAATACTATAGGAAGTGCTAAATGAAATCACTAATCACTCAAAAGACACTGACCTAATATCTATAAAGGAACAGTAAAGGAATGAAGACAACTTGCTAGGAATATTGAAAAAAGGATTCCTGCTTCACATAATGATTTTTCTGTGTTAAAAGAAGTGGTATCAATTTTGAAATCCCAGCCAAATCTAAGATTCTGTGAATCAACAAAAAGCATACTGCCCAGATGATGACATGTAGTTGGAAAGTCGATCCACTTTACATCAGTCTCTCATATACACACACACACATACATACATATACGTATACATGTATGTATGTATATGTATAAGACAGACAGGCACTACTGGCAATTAACTTGGTCCAGAACTGAAAAGAAGTTCAAGATGGATCACATCTGGGAAATGGTAAAAAGGCTTTCAATGATTCCAAGCTGAACTAGTCCCCCAAAGTTCATCTTTTTAATGCTAATATCCTGGTGATGTCATATGGCCATGAATCATAAAAAGCCATAATATAAGAATCAAAATTGTATTGTCAATGGCAATGAAGAGACATTAAAAAGGATATAAGAGGGAGCAGCTAGGTGGCGCATTGGATACAGCACCAGCCCTGGAGGCAGGAGACCTGAGTTCAAACCTCAGACACGAAACACTCACTAGCTGTGTGACCCTGGGCAAGTCACTTACCCACAATTGCCCTCACCCAAAAAAAAAAAAAAAAAAAAAAAAAAAGGATATAAGAATGCTGCAGTGTATTGTCAATGATCCCTTGGAAGCAAGAAGCAGTATTAAGAACCAAAGCTATACATAAATGTAAAATAGAATGGAACAGCTGTGTAGGAAGAGTGAAATACGGCAGGCAGACTGCCCAAGTTTTAATGTGGTACCAAAATATTACAAAAACACAAAATATTACAAAAAAATTAAAAAAATAAGGCTTCTAATGTGCTTGAGGTAGAATGTCTAAGTAGAGTTTCCAGAAAGATATGGTACAAAGAACTGCACAAAATGAGAAAGAACAGATTGACTGCATGCAGCACCAGCAGAAAGATTACCCAAACCAAAGAGAATGTAAATTCATTGAAGCATACGAAGACTGTATAATATTGTTAATATAGATTTTATATATAAATACATATCATTAACATCGACAATACAGATTCCCTACCCTCAAGAATCTTACTTCATAAGGTAAAGAAAAAATAAAAATGTGTGTTATCTAAACACGTCTTTGTATAAAAAGCAATGGCACAAAGTGGTCTCTCCATATTCATCCCAGTTGTCCACTCCTGAATAAATCTTACTACTACATTTGTTCAACACAGCATAGACACTACAGCATCTACAAGTGGACACTACTCAGAATACCAGCATACCTCATGGGAGAAAACAAAAAGTATCTTTGTATCATTCCTTGGAACCACAATTAATTTTCTGGGGCAGAATCACTACAATATGTCTCTTAAAGTACTATAACTAGACTCAACACAGATTTACAAGTGTGGAAAACAGCATGGTTTGGTACAAGAATAGAATATTTTTTATTTCTAATACCTCTGATTATTCCCTGCATTTTACTGGATATTCAGGCTACAGTAGCACCCTACCAGGAGTGGGGAACCTGCAGCCTCGAGGTCTCAAGTGCGGCCCTTTGACTGAATCCAAACTTCACAGGCCACACCTGCAGACCAAGAGGGCCGTATGTGGTCTCAAGACCGCAGGTTCCCCACCCCTGCCCTAGACAAATGTCTTCTGGGTACAATCTACATTCCAATGATTTCTAAGTCCCCCTAGTTCTTAACTGATAGATTCAAGAACATACTACTACTCACTATAAGTATTAGCTAAATCTACCCATATACAATCTTTCCAGGTTTTCCTAGAATTGATTCATAATCTAGCAGTACATATTCCTTCAGCAAAATGAAGACAGAATATCTTATTTTGTGGCTTCTGTAAGGAAACAAACTTCACAATTTTGCTTATAGTTGCCCATATTTATGGTTACATTTCCTTGAACAAACAGAAGTTGTACGAAGGCGTAGATTTGTTCCTCAAGAATTTAGTAGAGAAAATAACACGAAAATAGGTCAGTAGTTGAAGGACCAACAGGGTTTGATAGTGATTTGTCAGAAAAAGAGAGAGAGAATTACGTATGTTTGAAGGTAGAAGGGGAGGAACCAATACAGGAAAGATAATGCTAGATTTAAAGAGCAAGACCCCTGTGGCACAGTTAAAAGGACAGGATCAAGAGCTCAGTCAGTGGAGTTTGCTTAAGAGAAAAGGAAGTACAACTCTGCACCTCAGTCTGGAACAATCAGAGAAGAGACCAAGACAAAGATATCTCAAGCTACAGATAAGGGTAAATGCAGAAATTCACGATATGGTGTAACAGAAAGCACTGGGTTTGGAAATACCTCATCTGAGTTCTGTTGCAATCCTTGCTTTCTCTCAGTCTGTTTCCTCATCTGTAACATAAGGATACAACTACACATGTAATATCTACCTCCCAGCACTGAGGTAGGGATTAAAATATATGTGCAAGTACATTATAAATCACTGCGTAAATGTAACTCACTACAGAGAAAAAAATAAGGCCATCTGTTGAGGGTATGTAAGTGGATCAAAAAATGATGGCACTGGGCACTTGAAGTCTAGGAAGAAAGGAGAAGGCCTGGAAATCTACTATTGAAATTTCATTATAAAGTCAACAAAAATTAAATAAAATTATTGGAAAATAGGAGGAGCCCAGGTGAAATCAGAAAGCTAGAATACTGTGAAATTTTTAATCTTTACAGTTCCAGGAGGAGAAGAGAGAAAATATCTGGTAGAAGGGATTGAAAGATCAAGAATTAATGATGTAAAAGATGAAACTAAAGTAACCAACCAGGAAGTGTATGCTGCACAGAGGGTTCAGTAAGGAGGAATCAATGTAAGAAGAAATGGTTAAAAGATAGAGGTTTGAATGTGGGCAAAGAGTAGGTTTAACTGGAGTTGTAGAGTAGCAAAAACAAGCAAGGAGGTGGTTGTCAAAAAGGGGGAACAAAGAGTTTGAAACTTTAGAAGTTTTAGGCACCATAAAACTTTGCTAAGACTTTGGAACATCCTGTTCTTATTGAGAGGGAAGAAATGAGCCAAATAACAGAGAATTAGTATGGGTAAAGTACACAAGAATCTGAAAGCTGTTCTGAGGGAGGAGCATCAAAAAGGTCCGTGTAGGCACACTTTTTTTTTTCTCTTTTTGAGTAGGCAATGGGGTTAAGTGACTTGCCCAGGGTCACACAGCTAGTAAGTGTTATGTGTTCTGAGGCCAAATTTGAACTCAGGTCCTCCTGAATCCAGGGCTGGTGCTCTATCCACTGCGCCACCTAGCTGCCCCAGGGGCACTTTTTAAAGCACTGTTACACATGCAGACAGCTTTGAATCATGCAATTCTAGAGATCATCTACTTGAATTCCCTCAAATGATATCTAGACAGCTTAATTTGTTCAAGGTCACACTTCCAGTGAGATGGAGATCCAAGACTAAAGTATTAACTTTCAGTTCAGTACTCTTTAGGAGAAACTTTGACCATGACTGCATTTCTTCTGTAACTCCATTAAAAAAAAAATCTAACTATATGTCTCATGAGATCTACTATGTTTTTCTCCCCAAGCAGCTGTCATGGTTATCTCAAACCTAACTGTTTATGCAACTCCTAAGTAGCACCATATAGGAGTGGGAGGAAAGAAGCGGGGGAGACATTGCTTCTGAAAAAAAAAAATCATCTCTATGCTGATGATTCGCAAATCTACTTACCCAACCCTAATCTCTCTCCAGTTTTACACCTCCAACTACCTATTAGATATTTAAAATTATTTGCCCTTTGGACATTTTAACTCAACATGACCAAAACCGAACTCATTAGCTTTCCCCAATCTACCAGGCTTGCAACCCAGATGTCATTCTTGACTTCTCACTCTCTCACACCCCATGTCCAATCTCTTACCAAGGTCTGTCAAATTTACTTTTGCAACATCTATTGAATATGTCCCCTTCCCTCCTCAGATACTACCATCACGCTGGTTCAGGCCCTTATCTTCTCACACTAGGTCTACTGCCATAGCCTGCTGGTTGGTCTGCCTAACACACACACCTCTCCCTGCTTCAATTCATCCTTCACTCAGCTATCAAAGTTATCTTTCCTAAAGCACAGGTCACCCTCCTGATCAATAAATGCCAGTGGCCCCCTATCACCTCCAAGACCAAATATAAAATCTTCTATTTGGCACACAAAGTTTTTTGTAACTTGGATCCTTTCTTCCTTTCCTTATACCTTCACCTATTTTTCTACCCAGTCACAGTGGTCTCTCTGATGTTTCTTGAACAAGACACTCCATCTTCCAACTCCGGGCACTTTCACTGCTCATGGAATGTTATTCTTCTTCATCAGTGTCTTCAGCTTCCCTTTCTTCCTTCAAGCCTCACCTTTACAAGAAGCTTCACTCAATCCCTCTTATTTCCAGTACCCTCCTTCTGTTGATTCTTTCCAATTTATTCTGTATGTAGCTTTTGCACATGGTTGTTTGAATGTCGTTTCCCCTATTAGACGGAGCTCTTCCAGGGCAGGGACTGTCTTTTGTCTTTCTTTGTACCCCTCAGCTCTAAGCATGAGACCTAAGGCACAAAAAACTGACTCACTGAATTAAAAAACTTAGCTTTGGCCTTTTCAAAAGGAATGTTTAAAAGTCCTTAATTCCATTAAAGATCCATTTTTCCCCCATGGAGGACTAAAATGCAGTTTTTCAGGGAAAGTTGTTTCTTGCCTGTAAGCTTTTTCTTCTGCTTCCTGGAATATTGTGTTCCAGTATTTTCTCTCCTTTGTACTAAGTAGGAGCTATCAGATCTTATAGGATCCTGACTGTGATTCCCTGGTACTTTCTTTCTGAGTGTTTATGGAATTTTTCATTTTACTTGGAAGCTCTGGATTTTAGCTATAACATTCCTACAAATTTTCATTTTGGGTCTCTCTTAGGAGGCAAATTTTTTCCATTTTCATTATGTTGTCTGGTTTTAATAAATCAGGACGGTTTTCATTTGCAATTTCTCAAAATACTGTGTCCAGGCTTTTATTCTAGTCATTGTTTTCAGGGAGCATTATGATTCTGAAATTGTCTTTCCTTGACTTATTTTCCAGGTCAAATTGTTCTTGATAGCACATACTTCATATTTTCTTGGAGTTTTTTCAATTTTAAAAAAACTGTTCCCTCATCTAATGGAGTTATTGGATTTTATTTGGTTCATTTTGATTTTCAGGGACTAATAATACTTTCACTTTCCTTTCTAAGTTATTGATTCAAGTTCCAATTTTCCCTTCAAACATTTAACTTCATTTTTTATATCTTGTTTCATTTCTTCCAAGAATTCTTGTAATTTTTTGTGGTGATGCCTATTTTCCCCCGATGCTCCTGTCTACAGTTCTTGGGAAGTTACCTTCTTCTCTGGAGTTTTTCCCTTGGGTGACTTGACTCATATTTCTTCACAGACTTCAATATCTTCCTATTTTCTCCTATCTTTAGTCTCAGTTCCTAATTTTGGAATTATGTTGGTTCCAGCCTCAACCTTTGCCTTGTTACAATCTTGAATGGGTTGGCTGGGCCCTGTTTGGTCTTCCTCACTTTCACTGGCTCCTGGCATTGGCTTCCTAATTTTGTGTGCCTGAACTCACGAGTCCTAGAAAGCTCCAGTTCCATCACCATTGCTCTGAGGTTAGTTGTCCCCAATCAAGGTATTGCCACAGACTAATATTCCCTCTCTTCCCCCTGAGGTTTTCCCAATCATTCTGTCAGCTTCTTTGGCAAGTACCCTTTTCTAGTTTTCACAGCTTCTGGTTATCTTTTTAATCGGTCTTGGGATAGATAAAGGAGCTTACTAAAAGAAAAATCTCAATTTTGGTAGTCATTCTTCAACCTAGTGATCTTCTAAAACCATTGCTAGAGTAAAATAGAGAGATTTGAGCTTCTCTGCTCCTTTCACTTGGCCATCTTAACCAGCAATACACATAAGTATAGCATTCTCATCAAACGTGAGGAAGACACAAAGCTGGGAGAGACAGAACTCAAAGATGTCTTCATAGGCTAGATCACTGAGAAGAACCCTTATCCTATAAGCATTAGCAGGAATAAATATGAAGTCTTACATTTGGTTTCCAAAATTCAACTTTTCAAGTACAAGATAACGTGATAGCAGCTAGGTGGTACAGTGGACCTGGAACAAGAAAGACATGAATTCAAACCCAGACTTGGACACTAGCTATATGTGCCTGGGCAAGTCATCTAACCTCTGTCATTTCTTCATCTGCAAAGTGGTGATAATAATAGCAACTGCCTCCCAGGGTTGTGAAGATAAAGTGAAATATTGGCAAGCACTTTACAAATCCTGAAGCACTATATAATTACTAGCTTTTCTTACTGTTACTATTATTACTATTGATCAGAAAGCTTTGGGAGTTTTATTAAATATATTCAATATGAGTGTGATATGGCAGCCAAAAAAGCTAATATAATCTTAGCTACATTGAGAGAAGTAGAACATCCAGGACTAGGGAGACAACAGTCTTACTGTTACCTGCCCTCATCAGATCACACCTGAAATGCTACACTCAGTTCTGGGCAGCACATTTGAGGAAGGAAATTGACAGGCAGAAGAGCATCCAGATGAGTATACCCGCAATGGTGAAGAGACTCATCTTCATGAGATACAAGAATCAGTTTAAGGCACTTAAATGCCCATTGATCAATTGACTGAACTGGAAAAGGTTAAAACCTAAAACCTAAAATATGATAGATGTATTCAAGTACTTGAAGACCTGCCCCATGGAAAGGGGATTATATTTTTTCTGCTTGGTCCCAATGAACAGAAATAAGAACAAAAGGTAGAAGCTGCAAAGAGACAAACTTAGCCTTGCTGTAAGGAAATACATCCTCAGAATGAGAATTACCCAAAAGTAGATCAGGCTTCCTCAAGAGGAAGAAGGTTCACCCTACTGGAAGGTCTTCAAACAAAGGCTAGATGACCACTTAAGAAGGATGGTGCAGTAAGGAATTCTTATTCAGATGCACATTGGACTAGATGGTCTCTGAATTCCCTTGCAACTTAGGAATTCTGTGATCTACTGAACGCTTAACACATTCTCAATTATGATCATTAAACAAATCAAGTACTTTACTATGTATGTACTTTAATTATATATCGGTTAAGGGCTAAACTGGACAATGACTGAAAGCTTTCCCTCCCTCACTTCTCTTCTGACTCGAAGTCACTGTGAGAAAAGCAGGACAGAGAACACAGCCATATTAGGGAGAAGTGCCCATCAGAAAATCTAAGGTTCAACCAAACAGAAATCTTGATGGAAAACTTAATAGACTGTTATATTTGGTTGTAAGAGTTTGTATTATATCTTTTATTATTTCATTATTTTTGGTTATTCCAAATACATGGTACACTCCGAGATTACAGAAATATCTTCTAACTTGTGGAAAAAGGTACATGAAGAAGGTCCCTCATGTGTAACAAGGCTTTATGAGGTTCCTGGATACTTCTATGTCACCCCTCAATGTGCCCTGACTCTTTCTCTCTCAATTTTATCTTCTCAATCTCTAGAGAGAGTCAACGATATGTCTGAATATTTTCTTTCTCATAACCAAACTGTAACCTTTTAAATTAGCTAGAGCCCCAACTGAATACTATTTAGTGAATGAGAGAAAACTCATTCTTCAATAGTAACTGAGATAGTAATAATAATTCTCAATAGTAACTGTTATTTTTCTCTATAGTAAAAACCTCAATTTCCAAAATGTATATGAAGTAGCAGGGAAATTACCTATATATTACAAGAAGTCATAGGTTCAATCTCCATCTCTATTCTATATAAATTATTAAGAAATAAAATCCATAGCAAACATAAAAATATAGATAAAATATTTTGGCTATAAGAAAGACCACAGCCAGTGAGAAGACTCCCTCAATGTAACAGCAGATGACTATTTCTGAAACACAATCACACCCACCAGTTCATTAAAGATATGATTAAAGACTCTTAAAAATCATCTTCATGTTTTTCAAGATCAGAGCTAATTTCAGTTTCTCAGGAAATAAGATATATCCATTCTTTTTCTTTGTCCTATTAATAATCACAGGAAAGACCACTTCAACTTCTTCATAAATCACCATGGACCAAAAGTCACAAATACACACTCTCTCCCTAACTTCATATGAAGAAGCATGTCATTATGAGAAATTTTTTCAAATGTCACTTCAAAACTGTCAGCTAAACTCTTTTTCAACATTCTATTTGGCTCTTAAAGATACACTAACAGTATCTATAGTTTCCCTGAGTGAAGTATTTGATTTCTTTAGTATATTACTTGTTTAAGTCTTCAATATTTACCGAGAGCATGAATGCTCAAATATTTATGGATAGCTAATTTTATTTTTGCTCAAATTCTAGACAATCTGAAATTATAGATTAAAATTCTTCCATAATAAATTTTCTAAATTAAAGTTTCATTGCAAAGGAATTCAGTTAAAAAGTTAATATACTGCTAAAAGACATATTATTAATCTACAAAATTTGGGGATGAAACTGATACTCTACCCATGCAAAGTTAAACCAAGTGCTCTGAATCCATTAGCTAGAGAAAGATTATACACACGCACACAGATCTGCTTCCCTCCCTCTTCCTATTCATAGGCATCTTTAAGTAATCTTTCTGTAGTGGGTTACTTAGGAAGTAACATAGATTTTATCTAGAAATGTGTTTTCTGAAACATACACTACACCTCCATTAAAATCTTATTTTGATGCTTCATCATGGAATGAAGGTGACCTTGGGTTCTTGAACAGTATTTCAGCAGAGCTCAAGCTGTAAAACATTTCAAATAAGAGTACTAACCCAGTGATGAACTGTATAGCTGTTATCCAAAGCCCAAACTAGCTAAGTTTGGAGAAGCACAATACCAGGTAGGCTAATTTTTTGGTCACCTACAACTTCACACAAAGGTTATACTCTATATTAAGAAGGACTCACAGCAATGAAATCAGCCACTTTAAGAACCAAACTACTTATGAAAACAACTGGGATGCTAGAATGGGACAGGAAAACTAATCCATAAATGTTATTTGATGACAGGACATCAGCTCTGTTCCTTCTCATCTCTCGAAATAAAACATCAATCTTTCCAAAGTAGAGAGAAAGAGGAAGATGCCTAGAGATCAACTCAGATTTTCAAGACACGTACAGAGGATGCAAACAGCAGTCAACTCAAAATAAATAAAAAACAATATCCTAGTCCTGTAAAAATTATGTCAGGGAGTCAACACCCAGAATGAGTCAAGTTGGGTGATGAATGCTAAGGACAACAAAAAGGAGGGTTTCCCACCAGCTACTTGGGGAGAATCAGAGAAGGAGTAAGACTGCCTGGGATGGATGGGATGATAACAATGAATTAAAGTGAGAAAGCTGAATGACAATTTTTATTCTATTTCTTCTGTTTTCTTCCAATGAAAATAATGTTTGAACTACAGAGAACAAAATATTCACTAAATTAAAGGTAAATGAGGAGATGGTAAGAAAGTCCCTAGACCTGAACAAACTATATCTTGGGTATTAAAAGAACTGGCAGATATCGTTCCTGTATTGCTTTCAGTGATCTTTAAACCACTAAGAACAGGAGAAGAGCCACAGGAAAAAGGTAGAATATAAGAATTTAGGATAGTAAGTGTCACTTCAATTTTTTGGTCAAACTGCATAATGTACTATTAAAGAAAGCAGTGATAAATAAAGTTTGGTATGGCTCATGTCAAGAAGAAATCATACCAAACCAAACCAAACTCATTTCCTTTTTTGAAAGAGTAATGAGCGAATGCTGTAAAAATAACATAACTAGACTTTGTGGAAGAGAGAAAAATATATGCTAAATTATAAAACAAAAAGATTTAAAATTCAATGAATTATCAAATGTAAAGTGTAATCATTAATGGGTCACTGTCAACAGACAAACCTTAATGGAATGCCACAGAAAGCTGTCCTTGGCCCTATACTCTACCATATTTTTCTCAATGACCTTGTTAAAGGTACAGAAGACAAATTTGTCAAATCTGCAGATAACATTATATTGATGGGGATGCTTAAAATATTAGATGACAGTCAGGATCCAAAAGAATTTTGATAGGTTGTAAGGATAGGCCAAATCTAATAAAATAATAATGATTAGGTCACAAATACAAGATTCTACACTTGGGCTTTTAATCAACTTCAAAAGTATAAGACAGGGGAGATGTGACTACACAATAATGCCTATGAAAAAGATTTAGGCATTTTAGTGAACTTCGAGCTTAAATATGAGGAAACAGTGTGGCATGACAACCAAAAAACTAATGTAATTCTAAGCTGCATTTAGAAGATGTACAATCTACAGAAAGGGGAAAATAACAGTTCTCTTATACTGTACTGTAGTCACACATTTTGAGGGCTGTATTAAGTTCTGGGCGCAACATGAGCATCCAAAAGTGAGTGACCCAGATGGTGAGAGAATTGGAAATCATTATATACCAGAATCAGTTAAAGGAACTCAGGTGTTTAGCTCAAAGAAAAATCATTTCGGGGTAAAAAGGTAAGAACATGATAACTGTCTTCAAGCATTTGAAAAGGCATCACATGGAAGAGAAATTAGGTTTACTCTACTTGCCTCAAAGGGCAGACCTAAAAACAAGTACTAGAAGTTACAGAGATGCATATTAATAAGGTAAAATGTAATGAAAAACCTGGCAACTAGAGCTGCAGAAAAGTAGAATGGACTGCCTTACTAGGTAGTGGGTTTCCTTTCAACAGAAATCAAATGGAATTTAGATGCTCACTTGTCAGTAATGTTACAGAGGGAATTTCTTGTCAGGTATTACTCTGACTAGATGCCTTCTGAGGTCCCTTATGACTCTGAGATTCTGTGTCCCTGTGATCAGGTCCTTGGTTATAATGAGAAACCGTTACATTGGCCAAGTCCAAAGAAGACATTTGTTCAGAGCCAGTCGAGTGGAATTCTCCTCTCCTGATCAATAAAAGGTACTATTTGGTGGCCTATTCTAGGGGTTCTTAACCTTCTTTGTATCACAGACCCCACCCAACCCCTCCTTGGCAGTCTGGTGAAACTTATGGATTCCTTCTCAGAAGAATGTCTTTAAGTGCATAAAATAAAGTACACAGGATTACAACAGAAACCAATTAATTATATTGAAATGCAGCTATCAAATTTTTTTTTAAGTTCACAGACCCCAGATTTAGAGCTCCTGGTTTATTCCAATAAAGAAATAATTTGGCCCTTTGGCCAGTCTCTTGGTTTTTAAGAGGTTATTTCCTCTTTATACAGAGAAGTTTCATCAGAACTCTCTAAGGGATGAGATATATTATTGTAGATTTTGGCACTGGCTGTGCTAAGGAAGAATGAGAGAGATGTGAGAGAACTGGACGTACAGATGTGGTAAATACAAATTTTATAGCCCAGTGATGACTTTTTCAAATTATTTTCAAAGTTAAATACCCTACTTCTCAAAGTAGTGAAAGTTGAATCTGTCAAAACAGCTGTGTGGTTCCTAGTAAATGCACCACGAAAACATAAGATAATATATGTGAAAGTAACAGCACAGCATTATATAAATGTAAGATATGTTATTGCTGCTGTTAAATCTAGTTTTTTTAGTCTAGTTAACTCCACTAAATCAATATCTACTTTAAACCATTAACTTTTAATCACATAGTACCACATGAAATAATTTATTTTCCAAAAACAATTACAATAAAAAGTAAATTTCCCCACCTATCTTTCAAGGCATTACAAAACCTAGCTATAACTTTACTTTATTTCTCATTACTGCCCAACATCTACTATCTCTTCAAATCAAGCCAGTCTCCTCACTGAGTGAGCTGTGGTCACGCCAGATTCCATGCTTTCACTGAGGTTTTTCCTTTTCCTATCCAAATTCTACTCACTCTTTAACACCACCCTCAATCCTATGGTCTCCAGTAGCTATTCCAGTCCTCTGTAACCTCACCCTTCTCTAACTTCCAGAAGTCCTTGCAGTCTGAATCCTTTAAGCCTACTGATAGTGATCTTCTCCAAATGCTCCTATTTGCAGATGACATTGTACTATCCAAGCATTTATTAAGCACGCACTACGTGCCAGGCACCGTGCGAGGTGTCAGGGAAACAAATACAATAAATAAAACAACTTCTAAACGTAACGAGTTTACATTCTAATATGGCAAGCAACAAGGACATATAACTACAAACAAATGCAACGTAATTAAGAGTTTAACTTATAGTTACAGGTAGTTATTGTAGTTTAAGAAAGAGGACACTAGGGGCAACTAGGTGGTGCAGTGGATAGAGCACTGGCCCTGAAGTCAGGAGAACCTGAGTTCAAATCTGACCTCAGACCAAACACTTGACATGTACTAGCTGTGTGACCTCGGGCAAGTCACTTAACCCCAACTGTCTCACTAAAAAAATTAAAAAAAGAGGACACTAGTAGGTGTCAGAGGATCAGGGAAGGCTACACATAGAAGGTAGTGCTTGAACTGCATCTGAAAGGAAGAGAAAGATTAAGAGGGACTGAGGACAGAGTGCATTCCAGGCACAAGAGATAGCCAGTTACAAGGGCATGGAGAAAGGAGATAGAAAATCATATACGAGCCAGTTGGTCTAGATCACAAGAGTATGGGAGGAAGAGGACTGGACAATATGGCTGGAAAAATGGGTTGGTACAAGGTTACGAAGGGCCTTTTACCTTTCTTTAGATCCCCAGCACTTAGTACCATGCTTAGCACATAGTAAAGATTTTAAAATGCTTGCTGATTATTGACCTACTGACTTGATTCTAGAAGCAACAGGCAGTCACAGAGGTTTATCAGGCAAGCTAGTGACATGCTCTATCTGAAGTTAAGGAATAGCACTTTGGCAGCACTGTGGAGGAGGGACTAAAATGGACAAAGACCTGAGGCAGGAAGACCAATGAGGGAGGCCACTGTAATAATCTAGAGAGGACATGAGTCTCCAAACCAAAGTGGTAGCTGTTATGAGTAGAGAGAAAAGGTCAAGTGAGAGATGTGTTGCAGAAGTAGATACAGCAAGATTTAGCAACTGATTAAATATGAGATGAGGAAAAGTGAAGAGTTTAGGAAAATCCACAGCTAGGAACCTATAAGACTAGAAGAATGGTGGTACTATTCACAGGAATAGGTAAGAATGAAAGAAGAAAAGGTTTAGGGGAAAAGATAACGAGTTGTTTCGAACATGTTATTTGAAATGACTCTATGACATTCAGTATGAAATAGCCAATTGGTAATTGGTGATAGAGTACTGAAGGGCAGAGGAGAGACTGAGACTGGATATGAAGCTTTGGCAATAGCATAGAAACAATAATTATAACCATGGGATTTTTGGATTACAAAGGATTGAGGAAAGAATGAGAGTATTTACAGCCAAGATGCCTGCCTAAAGAGATGGTAGATCATCCAATTCCAATACAGCAAAACCCTGAAACACATGCCAGACCAAATATGATCATGAAATCCAATAAGAAACTACAGTGGCTCCTTTCATCTAGAAATCTGAGAGTAATAGGGAAGGGGGGCCTGCCAATACATTCTAGCCCCTCAGCATAACCAGATATTTCCAGGGACAGAGTACTTTAGAAAGTGAGGACTCTTAGGGGCAGCTAGGTGGCGCAGTGGATAGAGCACTGGCCCTGAAGTCAGGAGGAACTGAGTTCAAATCCAGTCTCAGACCAAACACTTGACACTTACTAGCTGTGTGACCCTGGGCAAGTCACTTAACCCCAATTGCCTATTTAAAAAAAAAAAAAGAAAGAAAAAGAAAGTGAGGACTCTGGAAGTGCCTAGGAATAGCACTAAGAAGCAGCAGCAACCACTGTGCAGTATAGTAGGGCTCAGACCAAGGTACTTCAGGCCCAGGGGTCCACAGATTCTTAGAAATCTATCCTGAGATGTCAGAGAGGAATTTGAAACCTCCAGCACTCTGAACCTTAAAGATTCAAGGAAGCCTAATTCTAGAAGGTGGATGTCAGAGTAAGAATCCAGGTAATGAGGGTGAGGAAGCAGACAATCACAATCAAAAGCAGAGCAAGGGGAAGAACCTGAGTGCAGAACAAAGCTCAATTCAGTCATTAAAATCGGTAAGTTAAAAAAATTAAGTAAAAAAAAAACACTTAACAGTATCAAAAATTATTGTAAATCTAAAGATTCTCCCCACCCCAAAAGGAGAGTCTTTACAATAAAACAGGTGAAACACTGACTTTTTTCTTTAAAAAGAAAAAAGCAAACTAAATTACCAGTATAAAAAATGAAAAAAGATGAATTCACAACCAATGAAGAAGTAAAAACAACTGTTAGAAAGTATGTTACCCAACTATGTCAATAAAAATTGACAATCTAAATAAAATTGATGAATATTTATAAAAACATAAATTGCTCAGATTAACAGACCAGAAAATAGAATACTTAAATAATTCTATCTTAGAAAAAGAAATTGAGCAAGCCATAAATGAACTCCCTAAGGAAGAAAAAACAAACCAGGATCAGATGGATTTACAAATAAATTCTCCCAAACATTTAAAGAACAATTAATTCCAACTACATAAACTATTTGAAAAATTAGGTAAAAAGAATGCTACCAAATTTTTTCCCTGAGACAAATATTGTCTTGATACTCAAATCAGAGAGAATGAAAACAAAAAAAAAACCCTATATACCAATTTGCCTAATGAACAGTAATGCAAAAATTTTAAATAAAATGGTAGCAAGGCAATTACCACAATATATCAGAAAGATCATACAGTATGACCAGAATGGATTTATACCAGGAATGTAGGACTGGTTCAATATTAGAAAAATTCTAAGCATAACTGATCATATTACCAAGAAAAACCATGATTATTCAACAGATATAGAAAAAGCTTTCGACAAAATACAACACCTATTCATGTTTAAAAAAAAATTAGAAAACACAAGTATAAAGGAAACTTTCCTTAAAATGATAAAGTATTTATCTTAAACCAAGAGCAAGCATTATCTGTAATGGGGATAAGCTAGAAAACTTTCCAATAATATCAGGGATGAAGCAAGGTCCATTACCATCATTACTATTTAACAAGGTAGTAGAAATGTTAGCTGTAACAGTAAGACAAAAGATATTAAAGGAATAAGCTTAGAAAATGAGGAAACAAAATTATCACTCTTTGCAAGTGAGAGAAATTATTATTAATAACCAATGATTTGAAGAGATTCAGATTTCCCCTTTTTCCTTTTATCCTCGTTTCAAGACCTCAGTCTCTGAAGGTTGAGCTAACTTTCTCCTTTATCCAGACCCCACTCAGGTCTGGGTGAGGATAAGTATTTTGAATAGATTGCCCAAGGCTGGGGCTAATTTACAAGTAAAGGACATAGTCAAAGTTCAGTCCAGTTCAGGTCCAGCCACTCATTGTAATATTTATTCTCTCATTAATTGTTAACCAATCAGAGTTAACCGCCACCCTTGGGAATACCTCTTCCAATGGGCACACAAGCAGTGAACCCACTGCCACGTTTGTCTTTGGTCTAAGAGTGTGCAGGCAAATGACCATTCTTTTATTAAAAATCTGGCATGATTAATAAAATGATTAAATTACCCAGCAATTACATCTCTCAAAACCTTTTTAATCACCACACAGGTAACACAATAGAACCTCAGAGTCAACTAAAAAACTAATCTTAACAACTAACAACTTCAGTAAAGTTACAAGAGATAAAAGACCCACACAAAACATCAGCATTTCAGTATATTATCAACAAAATCCAACAGGAAGGGATAGAGAGAAATTTAATTTACAATAACTACAGAAAGATTTGGAAGTCTACCTGCCAGGACACACATAGGAACTATATGAAGGTAATTACAAAATGCTCAACATGCAAATTAAGACAGTTCTCAATACCAGGAGAAATATTAATTTGCTCATGAGTAGGCCGAGATGGGGCAGCTAGTGGTGCAGTGGAAAGAGCCCCAGGCCTGGAATCACAATCTAAGTTCAAATCCAGCCTCACTTACTAGCTGTGTGACCCTAGGCAAGTCACTTAACTGTTTGCCTCAGTTTCCTCATCTGTAAAATGTTCTGGAGAAGGAAACGGCAAACCACTACAGTTTCTTTGCCAAGAAAACCCCAAACTAAAAAAAAAGAAAAAAAGAAAACCCCAAATAGGTCATGAAGAGTCAGACACGACTGAAAATGACTGAACAACAACAAAAAGCTAAGACAATAAAATAAAAATGAAAATTCTACCTAAATAATTTATTTATTCAATGGTCAATACTAATCAAAGTACCAAAGAATTATTTTGTAGAGTTAGAAAAAAAATAACAAAATTCATATGAAAACAAAAGGTGAAGAATAAGCAAAGCAATCAATGAAAACAATGGGAAAGGCAACTAGCAGTACCAAATCTCAAACACTACTACAAAGCCATAATCATCAAAACAATTTGTGATCAGGCAAGAAATACAGAAATTCATCAGTGGAACAAATTAAGTACTTAACATACAAAAGCAAATGACCACAGGAACCCAGCTACTGGGTTTGACAATAACTATTTGACAAAAACTGTTAGGAAAACTGGAAAGTAATCTGGGAGAAACTATATATAAACAATCTCACATTGCAGACCACAATAAGTTCAAAATGGATACATGATTTTGACATAAAGGATAATATCTTAAGTAGCTTAGAGGAACATGGAAGAAATTATTTATCAGATCTAGAAAAAAGGAAAGAGAAGAGTCCAAAACCAAAGAGATAATTTCACAGGAAGTAAAATGAGTAATTTTGATTACATAAAATTTGAAAGTTTTTGCACTAACAAAACCAATGCAGCTAAAACTAAAAGAAAACCATGAAACTAGAAGGGCAAAAAAATCCTTTGTAGCAAGATTCTCTGATAAATGGTCTCATTTTTAAAATGTATAGGGAACTGAGTTAAATTTTTAAGAGGTATTCCTCAGTTGACAAGCAGTCAAAGGATACAAACAGGTGATTCTCAGAGCAAGAAATCCAACCTATGAAATCCTATGAAAAAATGACCTAAATCCCTAATGATTAGAGAAATGCAAATTAAACTAATTCTGAGATACCACCTCATATCCATCAGGATTGGCTAAGATGACAGAAAATGAAAATAACAAATGCTGAAAGGTACACTAAGACACTACCAGCAGAGCTGTGAACTCCCCCAACCATTCTGGAAAGCAATTTAGAACTATTTTTTGGTAGACCTTACTTCCTTTCTCAGTCACACTCCTAGAAAAAGTTATCTATGTTGCTGCATCTACATCCTCTCCTTTCCAAGCTATTTTTAAAAAGTTATTAAATTCAGGGACAGCAAACCTACTAAAAAAGACATAAAACTGTGCATACCCTTTAACCCAGCTTTATGGCTACTAGGTCTAAATTCCAAAGAGATCAAAGAGGAAAGGGGTCCATACATACAGAAATACTAAGTTCTTACTCCAGTGGCTAGGATTTCTTGTTTTGGCAAACACTAGGCTACTATACTCATTTGCTTCTGCATATCTGTGCACCTGATCAGTTCCACTGATCGATCTATTTCTTACCTAGTACCGAACTATTGAGACAATTACGGCTATGTAAAAGAGCTGGAGAGTTGGTATTTCTAGTCCCTCTTCTTCCTTTTTTCACTGATTCCCTTGATATTCTTGACTTCTGTTCCTCCAGGTGAGTTTTCTCCTAGCTCTGTTAACGTAATTTTTTGGTAGTTTGATTGGTATGGTAAGAAATAAGTAAACTAAGTTAGGCGTTATTTTCATCTTTGTTATATTGTCTCAGCCTACTCATGAACAATTAGACATTTTTATTTGTGTAAAGTGATTTGTGATTACGTTCATATAGTTCTTTTGTGTATCTTGGTAGGTAGACTCCTAAGTATCTTTTATGACATCAGCAGTTATTTTAAATGGAATTTATCTCTTTTACTGGATTTTGTGGTAATATAAAGAAATGAGGATCATTTCTGGGTTTATTTTATATCCTGAAACTTTGCTGATGTTGAAAACTGTTTCATTTAGGTTTTTTCGGTTGACTTTCTAAGGTTCTTAAGTAAACAATCATATCGTCAGTGAAAATTTTGTTTCTTCTTTGCTTATTCATTGCTTCAATTTCTTTTTCTTGTCTCATTAGTATAGCTTATAGCATTTTCTAGTAGAGGCCTCCACAACCTGTGGTCTGAAATTCTTTGGCAGGCCACGGATTGTGCAGGCCTGTTCTAGTATAATACTGAATAGCAATGGTAATAATGGACATCCTTGCTTTACTCCTGATCTTACTGGAAATGCCTCTTCTTTATCTCCATTACAGATAAGGCTTATTCTTCTTTTTAAGGAAAGCTCCATTCCTATAATTTCTAGTGTTTTTAACTGGAATGGGTGTTATATCATGTCAAAAGCTTTTCTGAATTGACATACTCATATTTTTAAATGTTTTTATTACTACTATAGTCAATTTTATTTAGTTTTTCTAATACTGAACCAGCCATGAATTCTTGGTGTAAACCCAATTTGGTCACTATGTAAAACCTTTGTGCTATATTGTGTTCTCACTAGTATTTCATTAAAAAAGTTTACATGAACATTCATTAGGGATAGTGTTCTGTAATTTCTTTCTCTGTCTTGACTCTCCCCGATCATATCTGGGGGTGGCTAGGTGGCACAGTGGATACAGCACTGGCTCTGGAGTCAGGAGGACCTGAGTTCAAATCTGACCTCAGACACCTAACACTTACTAGCTGTGTGACTCTTGGTTAAGTCTTAACCCCAATTGCCTCACCCCCCCAAAAAAATGTTTTTAAAAAATTAAAAATGATCATTTCTGTATCATAGAAGGAATTTGGTGGGATCGATTCTTCACCTATTTTTTTTTCCAAACAGTTTGTGTAGTATTACAATCATTTTTAAAATGTCTGGTAGAATTCACTTGTAAATCCATATGGTCCTAGGGTATTTTTCCTTGGGACCTCATTTACAACTTTTAAATTTTTTTTTTTAAATATTAGATTGTAGGGGCAGCTAGGTGGCACAGTGGATAGGGCAGCAACCCTGGATTCAGGAGGACCTGAGTTCAAATCCGGCATCAGACATATAACATTTACTATCTGTGTGACCCTGGGCAAGTCACTTAACCTCACTGCCTACCCCAAAACAAAAATAAATAAATAAATGGATTGATAAATAAATAATTATTAGATTATCAGTCTTACTGACTTATTGTTGGGAACAACAATTACTAATAATCACTTTTATTTCTCATTAGTTGTGAATTCATCTTTTTTCATTTTTTACACTGGTAATTTAGTTTTCTTTCTTTTTTATAAATCAAGATAGCTAATGATTTGTTTTACTGAAGAATAAAAAACATCATTTTTTTTAAATAAAAAATTTAAGCTCCAAATTCTACATACTATATTTCAAAAAAATCATAAACAAAATCAATTAGAAACAGAAGGCAAGGCAAAGTAAAGAAAGAATGCATTCATCAATTCCCGAAAGAAACTCCAAAAGGAAAAGTCCAAGGAATGATATAGCCAAAATCTAGAGCTACCACATCAAAGCAAAAATACTCTACATATCTAAAAGAAAACAGTTCAAGTACCAAAGAACGGCAGTGAGAATCACATAAGACCTCATAGCTTCTACTCTAAATGAGAAGACCCTGGAATGCAATATTCCAAAAAGCAGAATAAAATGGACATTAATGGAATAAAGAACTTTCAAATATTTCTGATAAAAAGACCAGATTCAAGTAGGAACTTTATAATACAAATACAAGAGTCTAGAAAAACCTAGAAAGGCAAATTTATTGGAGAACCAGAAGGAACTATATGATAATGTAGTGCTAACTAATTCCTTCTCTGATGAAGCAGAAGAAACAAGTGTCCCGTCCAAACAAAAGGTGTTAAGGAAGTGAATAAGAAAAACAGGACCCGGAGGTAGATTAGTTCTGTTCTGAGAGTTTTTTGGGGGGGAGGGAAGGGAGGATAAAAGGAATAAGTTGAAATAGAAAGGAAGAAAGGAGTGGAACTTATTATTTCTTGGAAGGAAAGGGAACAAAAGGAGAAGGTTAGCAAGAGTGATGTCCTGCTCCAAACTCTTTCCAAAAAAGAGAAGAGAAAAAAGTTCACAAGGAACCACAAACAAGCATGAGTGTTTTGAAAGTGATGGGAGAACTTTTTATATACTTTTTACAAAATTAAGTAGTATGCAAGTTTCATAAAGTATCCTCTGTGTTTTATTTTTTCCAGAATAAAAAAAAAAATTAAGGCATATGAGGAGAGGAAAGAATGCAAACACCAAGGTGTAGACAACTTTTTCTAGGAGTATGACTGAAAAAGGAAGAAGATATATAGGACAGTGGCTTGAGCAGAAAGTCAAGTCTAGCAAAGCATGAAATTTTAAGGATGAAAGAGACTTGGCCAGTTTGAAGGCAACAGGGAAAGAGGACATGGCTACAGAGTTAAAGATGGGAGGAGGGGGAAGGAGGACTTGAAGTTACATAGGTGAAGAAGATGGGGATGGGACAGAATAGGACCCATACACACACACATGCACACATACAGACATATGTATGCATATATGCACACACACACATGCACATACACATACATACATGTATCCTGGCTTCCCTGGGTGCCTTTAGGTCCCAACTAAAACCCCAGCTTCCGTAAGACCCTTTCCCAACCCCTCTGAATTCTAGTGTTCTCCCTCTGCCAGTTACTTCCCATTCATCCTGTCCATAGCTTGTCTGTATACACTTATCTGCTGTCTCCTGTTAGACTGCGAGCTCTTCAAGAGCTAGGATTGTCTTCTGTCCCTTTGTCTCCCCAGCACTTCACACAACGCTCAACACACAGGAGGCATGTAGTAAATGAGTGAGTGATGTGCGTGCACCCAAACACAACCACCTTCTTGACTGCTTGGAGTACATACATATGTTCACACACACGTATGCATGCATGCTTACATAAGTGTATACTGAATATAAGTTTCATATGCAAATATATGTATGAAACATCAGTATTTATGCACTTTATATATTTAAAATATACTTTATATTAATTTATTTATATTTTGTGTGTATATTTTATATAGATATTATAGATATAAAAATAACACATTACATTTACTATTTTCTAGTCAACTTCAACGGCTACAGACACATTCTAAAACATGTTAACTTCACTTACTAACTTACTACAGGGTCTTCTGTTCCTGAATTTATGTAAATATTTTAAATTTATATTTTCAGTCCATACCATTTCTTGGGGGTAATGAGTTCTATAAATTTACTATCAACTATGGGAACAAGTACTTCCTTTTTTTGTCTTAAACTTACCTTGTTCCAAGTTTCAAGGAGTCCCTCTCACTCTAATTTTGAGATGTGTTCACCTAACCTGTACCATCCATGATGTTACAGACTTCAATCCTATCTTCTCTCAATATTTACTGACCAAAAAAACCATAATCTTTTTTAATCTCTCTTTATACAATAAATAGCTCCATCTCCTGGGTCATTTTAATTACCCTTCTTTGGACCTTTTCCAGTTCTATTAATGCCTTCTTGAATTATAGTGACAAGAATCAAATACAGTGTTCTATAAGTGGATGGACCATGGTTTTGTTTGGGATGGATAGTTTCTATTTTGGTTCTAATACCCTACACTTTGTTGGCCACAGTAGAATATCCTAAGGCCCCTATATTCTGGAATGATGTATACCAGTGTCAAAACTTGCAGCTGCAATCTTGAGAATGCCCAAACCAGATTAAAATGCAATTGGGAAATGTTTAACAAAATAAATAATCACAGATAACATTAAATTGTGGTTTTCTAAGTCAAAATGTGGCCCACGGGAATCTGTTTCTTTTTGAGTTTGACACCACCAGTCTATACAACTCTACAGTAACTTCCTAGTCCTTTCGCTGAGTTGTAACTAGTAGCTCAGAGCCCATACATCCATTGGGTTTTTTGGTTGTTTTTTTCCCCAAGAACATAACCTTGAACTTGCTCACAACAGAATGCACCATCATTTTTCTGTTCATAATATAATCTGGGAAGACATTCCCACTACAGTTTAGTCTCTTGCTATTACTATCTTACAATTTCATTACCCATAAGCCTTACTGTCATCTACAAACCTGGATACAGCACTGTGCAATTTTTCTTCCATATCATTATTTTACTTAAACATTTAGAAATGTGCATTATTCTCTGATTCTCCATGTTCTCATTTTAGGTTAAACAACTTGTTTATTTTACTTAGATCAGTAATAAAACCATTAACTTACTAATTAAAGAAAGACTGTACTCCAGTACTTCAATCTTTAGCACCCCTCTTCAAGGAACAAAAGGCACACAATACAATGCTTGAAAAAAAGCCAAAATCAGGAACACTGATCAAAAGAAGAGATGAAATCTGGAAATGAAGATCAGATTTTTAAAATTATAATCCCAAAAGGTAACAAAATGTTAAATTTCACACTGTTGACATTACTATACTTAATATTTAATACAAGGGGGTTCAAGAAACCAATTAAGAAATATTTATATGCAAAATACAAAATTAAGAGACTTTATTTATCTGAAAAAATAAATCACTTCTTACCTAGCAAGAAATATCTTAATTTTTCACTGATGATCCAGTACCTCACATTACCCAGTATGAAGGCAATATTGAGAGCAAGCTGTTCATATTTTAATTTAAAAACTCATCAGCCCTGCTAATTAAAAGTTTCCATCTTAATCATAACACATCGTCCAGAGCTCTTTGATAGTATCTATTTGAGATTTATGCATCAAGGCAGTCTTTCACAACCAATTAATATTTATTAAGTGCTCCAACGGAAACTAAGGACAATAAACAAAGTTCCAAAAGAGTAAAAAATATTCAGCACATACAAAAATATTTGCATGTTTTTAAAGTTTTATACTAAATTAGAAAGATATGCATAAACCCTTTAACATACAAGAAAAAAATCTTACATAAACTCTCTCTGTTATATTGACAAATGCGCTATTAAGGTATATGATTTGACCTGAAGTGTGGCAGTAAGAATACTTCATAAAATTATTCTTTTCAAAGCACTTTCAAATTCATTTTTATTGCACTTTACAAATGTTAGGTACTCAAATACTTCTGATTTTTTAAAAATAATTTTGTCCTAGATGTTGAATCAACTCCCAAATTCCTTACAATGAGGCTGTATTATATTTATAAGAGTATAGTGGAAAGAGTCCTGGATCTGCAGTCAGGGAAACTGAATTCAAATTTCAATTCTACCTCTTACTAAACTACCCATAAGATGTTGGGCAAGTCACTTCACCTCCTTGGGGCTCATCTGTATTTAAAAAAAAAATTAAGGCACTGGACTAAATGACTCTGTATTCTGCTCTAGCTCTAAAATCTATGCCCTTAGACCCCTGAAGCTCAAAATTTACTTTTATAGCTTTCTTAGGACCAATTAATCTTGAAGTCAAAATCAACTTCCCAAGCCTGAGAAGACCTATATAAACTGATGCAAAGTGAAGTGAGCAGAACCAGGAAGACATTGTACACAGTAACAGTAATACTGTATGACAAGCAACTGTGAATGACTTAGCTCTTCTCAGCAATACAATGTCCCAAGACAATTGTGAAGGACTTATGATGAAAAATGCCATTCACCTCTAGAGAAAGTACTGATGGGAGTCTGAACGCAGATCAAAATATACTTTTTTTAACTTTATTTTTCTTGGTTTGCTTTTTTGTCTTTCTCCTCCTACCCCAACATGGCCAAGATGGCTACATGTTTTGTACGACTGCACATGTATAACCTATATCAAATTGCTTGCCTTCTCAAGGAGTCGTCTAGGGAGGGGGGAGAGAATTTGGAACTCCAATTTTTTTTTTAAAAGAATGTTAAAATTTTTTACATGTAATTGGAAAAAAATATTAAAAAATCAACTGATATGGTCTTCCCGAAGAGTCAACCTCTTTTTATATTCACACAGAAACACAAATATACTGTATATAGTTCAGGTTTATTTTGTGTTAAGATATTAATATAAACTCATCTTAGTTTACAATTTTAAGAAAACAGGATCATAAGATAATTTATTTAAAGCTATTAAGACCCTTATATGTCATCTAGTCTCCAACTCTTTTATTTTACACATGAGAGATTAAATGACTACTAATCAAAGTCAAAATCAAATGTAAGTGTCAATCAAAATATGTGGCAAAGCCATTGATTCAAACCTAGGGCCTCTGACTCCAAATCAAGAGCTCTTCCCAATGTACCACAATTCAAATGAAAGGCTTTGAATGTAATGAGGTACTGAAATATTATAATAAATGTTGGATGGAAAAAACTCAAAACGATGAATCCAGTTTCCTTGGGGAATACAGCAAGGAAGAGTTAAAAGGAGCAAAAAACATGGAATCCATTACCAGTAGAGTAACTCAAGTATGGCTGATTATATTTCCAGGCTTATACATTACTCTCCTTCACTGGACTTTTTGGTCAAACTGGCCTTTTTGCTGTTCCATGTTATCCCATCTCCTTAACTCTGCAAAGATCGTATGGAATACCTCCTTGACTTCTTCCCCTTAAAATCCTGCATTGCCTTCAAAGTTTACCTCAGATGCCAACTCCTATGCGAGGCCTTTCACAATATTCCATCCAGTTTTTCCCTCTCCCCAAAATCACCTCCTATTTTATGTGAGTACAATTTATTTCCTTATATAGAATACAAGCTCCTTGAGGGCAGGGCCTCTTTCTATCTTTCTTTGTCTTTGTATTTATTCCCAGCACCTGGCACAGTAAAATACTTGATTTCGGTGATCGACTTTTATTTAGAGTCTCAAATTCCACCTGTCCCCATGTAACCACTTTGGTGCCTTCATATTTCCTAGCTGCGAACGTAGCCAAGCAACTGCAATCTTCCAATTTGGTCTAAATGTGTTAGAAGGCCCAGCAGTCTAACTGAAAAGGCTAAGTCCACAATTTCATTCCCCAAATACGTTACTAAGCGCCCTTTTTTGGGGGAAGGTCACTTTTTTGGAAGGCCCCGCACGTGGCACGCAGTAGGCCTTTAATAAATGCTACCCGCTCGGACTGAGGGCTGTGCACAGCAGTGACAGTGACAAGTTGCCCCTGCCCTCATGAGGCTTACTTTCGGAAAGTCTTTCTAGGATATCCACATTTCTTTCCCCACGACGCCTCGGAGAAGACCCTCAGAGACACTTTTCCGCAGCTCCGGGCGGGCAGCAGCAGCTGCAGCCTTTGTGCTCGTGGGCTGATTGGCTGGTGGATCGACAGAAAGCCCACACCGGTGAATAACCTGGGGCGTCCAGGCGTGCCCCCCGAAAACCCTCGCCAAGTGTACAAAGAGCCGTCAGGCCACCGCCGCCGCACCTGACAACCGGCCGGGGGGTGCAGACACACCCGGGACCCGGACAGGGGGAGGGGGCGCCAGCACGCTGTCAGGGGCTTCAGGGAAAACAAGGAGCGCGCCCAAGTTCAGGGCGGCGGCAAAGCGGGGCTCCCCAAAGCCCCCAGACCTGCGAAAGGCGCCCGCGGAGGGCGCTCTCCCCCTGGCACCCCTGCGCGGGCCGCGCGGCGTCCGGGCGGGGGCCCTCGGCCGGGCACCCCCCCCCGACCCCCTGGGGCGCGTCCACGCGGAGGCACACATTGCATAGGCCGCCGCGCCCAATCCGCCCGCCCTCCCGGGGGGCCGTGGAGCGAGGGCGGGACGGGGCGAGCCCAGAGGCCCCAAGGCCAGCCTTGTCGCGGCCTCGAAACTCTACTGGGGAATTAATTTCCAAAAAAAAAATTTGAAAATTAAGTTTGAGGCGAGTTACACGGAAGCAGGAACTATTTGACGGACTCTTGGTCTTGAGCAGCCGCCAGTCCGACTCGAAGGGCCCCGCGGCACCGCCGACTCCTCCTCAAGACTCTCGAGAGTCCCCCCCCTCAAAAGCCCCCGCGTCTCGAGGAGACCCTATCGCCTCGGCTTGGGGAAAATACCTGGCGTGAGCTCCATGGCGGGCGAGTCCCCGATGGCGGCCATAACCCTTCCATCCGGGTATTGCCGACAAGCCCGATCCTAGGGCTACATACAGGGAAGGCTCGCCGCGGCGGAGGGATACGCGCAGCACCTGAGGGGGGGGTGGGGAGAGGCGGAGGGGGACGGAGGCCGAAGAGGCCCCTGGACTCCGCCTGGGGCCCGCGGCCGCCGAGCAGGGCGGGGGGGCCCCCCGCGGCGAGAGCCCTCCTCGCCACGGGGTGGGCTGGGCTGTGCCCGGGGGCCTCGCGCTTCCCCGAGCCGGGTCGAGCCCTCGATGGCGGCAGAGCCGCCGCCATACCTCCTCTCTTTCTTTGTGTACCCCTACGAGACGGAGAAGAAGGAAATGGCTGTCTTTGCCATGTCCTTGCTCACCCAGAGGTGCAGGGATGAGCCAGAGAGCTCAGGTGTGCGCAGCCCGGTGGGGGGTCGCCAGGGACAGCCCCCCCCCCCACCCCCATCTCACCCCGCTGCCTCCAGGCCGGGGAACTCTGGGGCCTCCCAGTGCATGCCAAGGCAGCGCAGGAAACCGCCCCTTGTCGCCGGGCACTTTCCAAACTCATCCCTGGAGCTGGCTGGCAGCCTGCTTTGGAGAAGAATGACCTTCGAGCCTCAGCTCGGACCCCCGCCCCCATCCCAAAGCTTCCGCCAGAGGCCTTTCCCTCTCCCCCAAATGCTAGTGCCTTCCGTTGGAGATTATCTTCCATTTACACTAGATAGATAAATGGATGAATGATGTAACTCTATTGAACACACAAGATTTAGACACCTATCTGTATAAGGTGTCTGTATATCCCTATATTTATCTATATCAATATATCTATTCCTATATATCCAAATATATCTATCCCTATAGAGGATAAGATATACACATATATACATACATATGAGACACTGCATAGACACATTAGGCGTGTGCCTATCTATGTCTTGTGTACCATATGTATCTCTATACCTGTATGTTGCATAGGCAAGATATGTTGCATAGACAAGATATACATAGGCATACCTATCTATCTTGTCTATGAAATATATCTATATAGAGATACTGGTCTGTATCTTCTATATGCAATATAGAGAGATTATAACTCTAGGTCTCTATAGGTATTTGAGAGCTATATATAAATTAGTTAAATCTATAGATATCTATATCTATCTTGTATATACATAGTTATTTCTATGTTCTTTCCCAAAAAAACTCCAAACTGCTTGAGGGCAGGGACCATACATCTGCATTTCTTTGTATTCCCATTGCTTAGCACAGTGCCAGGAACATAGTAGGCCCTTGGTAAATATTTCCAGACTTGTCCTTAGTCTTTTAAGGAATTCAAGTTCTTGCTGTCCGCATTCACTAGATGAAGTCAGGTCCCTAGCAAAGGAGAAACTAGCAAAGGTGTGGGTTCATGAGATAAGGCATGATGAGTGTGAAAATATGATGGTGCCAATGAAGGTTAAATGATGCAGAAGGCAAGGCATTATAAAAAATGCAACAACTTTGGACCCCGAGAGGTGGTTCTGCCTCTTACTAGACCTGTGACCTTGGACAAGTTAACTTCAGCTTTCCAAACTTTGGTCTGACCATTTGTAGAATAAAGATAGTACTTGCCAGGTCTACTTCATAAAGCTGTTGTGAGGAAAGCATAATATAAATGTAAACTGTTATTATCTGTTTTTTTTTATTACCTATTTCTCTTCTCTCCTACATTATATCAGATGTGAAAAGCAGCAATACTAATTGACCTCATTTTACCCATTAGAGGCATTACTGCAAAAAATAAAACCAAAAAAATGTGTATAACAGACTTGTTGTCTAATTAGTTTTCATTATTATTTCAACTATATGGACCCAGAAAGGGAGGAGGGAGGAAAGGAATCCTACCCTTATCCTAAAAAAGCAGTTATTTAGGAATCTTAACTAATAATCTTCAGAAGGGTTGTTTTTGTATTTAAATGCCCCACACCAAAACAATTAAAAGAAAGACTGAGCATGTAGGCAAAGAATTTGTGCTTAATTACACACACATACACTACTATATATTAAAATATAATGATCCATATTAAGATATGCTACATTATTATGTTCTTCCCACTGATTATAGGATTCTTGAATACTAAAGCAGTCAAACTTGCTGAACTATAGCTCCAGGTATTCTTCTGCTAGATTTACTATCTGGAAGAGTCACATAAAGATGTGTTCTCAGATACAGTCACTAGTTTAGAGACAGTAAATGCATTATTTTCCTTTGAAGTGTCTGGAAAGCCTGGGATTTCTACTATCAGTTTTATTCAAATGATTGTTGACTGACTGTTGAGTTGATAACAGAAAGGTACCAAGTCCCTAGTAAATAGTTAGAAGAATGTCTGTTGGACAGATCAACTCAACAAGAGTCTTTGAAGATTATTCTCCCCACCCCCCCACCCCGCCTTAGGGCTATAACCATTTCTATGGTTCAAACTGCAGCTGGCTCTTAGCCAAGGAGCTCTAAAATTTTCCTGTATGTATAGCTAGTTGTGAAATGCTAATGAATTAGTTGCATAAAATTCAATCCATGTTAAATCAATATGTAATGCATTGCAATGTATCAACCCAAAGTGTATCACAAACTGGGTTAATAAATGATATACGGTACCAAAGAACACTAAGGATTCAAATGCTGCCTCTTGTCACTACTGGTGTGATGCTGGCCAAGGCCCCTTACCCTGAGCTTCCATTTTCTCATATGTAAAAGGGGTTCATTGGACTAACTGACCTCCATAACCACTTCCACTTCTAAAATTTATTATCCTATGATATGAATGTTTTCCAATTAATAAGTCTTATTTTACTTAAAGATGAGATAATAGACCTGATTAACTCTGTTATGTGCATCTGGAATCAAATACTTAGACCCCCCCCTCTCAAAACATATTCATGAAAACAAAGGGATAGAGAATTGCCAATTAAATATGACCAAAAAGAAGATGTCCAGATATAAAAATAGCGTTTATACAACGCTTTAAATTTATAAAGTACTTTGTTGTTATTGTTGTTGTTTGTCCATTGTTCTTGAAGAGAACCATTGATGGGGTATGGGCCCAAACTGAGACCTTTGTCCCAACTTGGACCCCATTTGTATATGGGCCCTTGGACTGTCCTTGAATTCTCCCACTTGATCTAGGAGGTGTCTGTCTTCCCCTGAGGCCATAATTTCATCCATTGGCCTTTCACTGTGGCTACACCCAGTCTCCCAATTCTGTTACCCTTGACCTAGCCTAGCCCTCCATTGTCTTACCTCCCTATGGCCCCAGGCTGCTTCCCACCCAAAATCCTATCTAGGCTCTATTCTCCCTTGGCCACGTGGTCCAGGTCCCTGGAATTTTATTACCTCATAGACTACTTGGCCACTCCTAGATCCCTCCCATGGTCTTTCTGTATATAAGGTCCATCTTGTCTCTGATAAGGTGCTCAGATTTTTACAATCTAGCCAATAGCTCACAGATGCTCAGATTCCTTAAGAGCCTGCCTAATATGGCGGATCTTTAATAAACCTTGTCTTTGGCTGAAAGAAGGCTTGGGTCAAATTCTTTGGGGCAGGACCTGCGGGTTGTGATCTCGAGGTCTCAGCACCCCTACACCTCTAGACCTCATCACCATGAAAATAGGGAGGTGATGCCATGACATGCAAGTGAATTGGATTTAAGTGAGAGAGGGCTGTGCAAAGTCACCAGCCTCACTGTCTCCTCCGGGAGTCATCTGGATCCAGTGGCCAGATCCAGTGGATCAGGAAAACTGGAGAAGACCCAGGATGCAGTGGGGGAACTTGGCCTTTTCAAGCTAAGGTCTTTAACAGGTCTCAGTTTGACTGAGGCAATGTCCATTCTGTGATTAAGGCTTAATAAGAAATGAGACAGAGAATGGCCTCTTGGGGAAACTAAGTGGCTCAGTGGATAGAGCACCAGCCCTGGAGTGAGGAGTACCTGAGTTCAAATCTGGCCTCAGACACTTGACACTTACTAGCTGTGTGACCCTGGGCAAGTCACTTAACCCCATTACCTAGCCAAAAAAAAAAAAAAAAGAATGGCCTCTTACCTAGTTAAAAAAAAAAATCAATCTGGGAGGGGAAGACCCTCAGGGTTTGTGGCCAAAACAGAAACAATTGCTATTTATATTCATTCTGAGCCAATCTAGGCCCAAACAATGACCAAGTAGGGCTTGGCCTGGGACCTATTGTTGGCCAATCAATGAGAGTCAGAGTGGTGTAAGTTATTTCACTTGATATATTAAGCATATATGAATATAAAATAAGTTAAAGGACCATGAAAAATTTGAAAAGCATCTATAGTAAAATATTCTGAAAACATAAGGGCTTCATTTTTGAATCTAATTTGGATTGATTTGAGACCTAGGAAGGAGATGGTATCATGGCAATAAACTATAAAAGAGGATAGAAGTATTTTAATGGCGTTCTTCTACCTGGAACTAAGACAAATTGGTGAGTTACATGTGAGTCAACTACCATTTTTTTGAAGTACATAGTATGTTCCAAGCAGTGCCAGGCGAACCATATTTGGAAGACAATACACAAAAGGGTGGCATAGTGGATAGCGTGCTGGGCCTTCAGTCAGGAAGACTCATCTTCCTGAGTTCAAATCTGGCCTTAGACATGCTGTGTGACCCTGGGCAAGTCACTTCACCCTGTTTGCCTCAGTTGCTCATCTGTAAAATGGTCTGGAGAAGGAAATGGCAAAGCACTCCAGTACCTTTGCCAAGAAAACCCAAATGGGGTCACCAAAGACTAAGACATGACCAAAACTACTGAACAATAACAACATGAAAGGGAAGTGGAGGGAGGAGGGAGGGGTGGGGCAGTGTGGAAGGAAAGAACCTACCAAGAGCATGGTAGTGAAGTCCAAAAAAATGAGGATAGCAGGTCTAGGCCCTTCCTCAAAATGGAGGTTTTGAAATGGCCTCATCAATAGAAGAAAAGGACCAGGGACAAAGGGAGAAAGCGGATTAAGTCATGGTGGTAACAATAACAACAAATAGATTTTAGTCTTGGCTATGATACCAACCCTGTATAACTTTGAGCAAATCCCTTATGTAGAAATGTTTTTAGCCAAAAATGAGTCTTAGAGATTATGTTGTCTATCTCATTTTATAAATAAATAAAGCGAAGCCTCAGAAGATGAAATGACTCACCCAAGGTTACACAACTACTGGATGAACCAGAACTATTATTCATTTTAATCAACTGTTCTTTCTACTGTACAACATCACTCACTTACCTCTCAGTGCTTCAGTTTCATCATCTACAAAACAGGACCAACGTAATACCTAAGTCCCTCCTAGTTCTGATATTATATATGAAATAGATAAGAATGTGGGAGAAAAGAAACTATGGACTAGTACATTGAAATTAAATTAGTTATATTTTTGCTACAGTATTTAGGAAGAATTCCTATTAAAATCTTTCTTTGATGTCATACCATGGCATGGAGTTAATCTTGGGTTCTTGGGTACAAACTCTGGTGAGTTCTATTTAGTTAAAAATGCTTCAAGTTTAGACCCAATAACCTACTCTATGTCTGTTATTAGAGGACCTAGCTAAGATCAAAAAGTATCATCACAAAAGGTTGGCCAGCAAGTAGTAAACTGTTTTTGCCTGCAGCAACCCATGGAAACATTTACTAAGGCATTGAAGGGTGGCAGCCAGGGTTGGTGAAGGATGCACACATGCACATCAATAAGTCTCAGATCTTTTAAGTTATTTAATAATAAAGAAAAAATCAACCCTGCCATTGTTCTATAAGCCACAAAGGAAGGATAATTTATTCCAAAACCACTTCCAGTAGCATTTGGAAGGAGAAAAAAAAAAGAAAGTTCAAGTAATTAATAATATTTTGCATTTTATAATATTTTTGCAAAGTACAAAGTACTTTATCAACAAGGTGACATAGAAAGATCAGATTTGCAGTGTCTGGTAAGCATTATCCCATTTGATCCTGACTGCAAGGTATGATTATCCCCACTTTACAGAAGAGGAGACTGAGACCCAGAGAGATTCAATGATTTACCCAAAGCTAAACAGCAAGTTAATGACAGAGTAAAACCCAAAGAAAGAAGATGTCCTAAGTCTTTGCCCCTTGTCCTTTATTTTTCTCTTAGTTGCTCTACATCCTTAACAACCGCTAGTGCAATAGAGGAAAAAAAATTTTATAGTTGTGATAGATATATATAATCAGGTCCTATTGATGGGGCTGGAATCTGGGCCCCAGAAAGGAAAACTCTGGCCCCAGACCATTTCCCACCCTTGGTAATTCTATTACCTCATGGACTCTACTTTCCCACATGGCCAAATCTCTGGTGGCTACGGTCCCATCAACTGGTCTTTCATTGTGGCTATACCCAATCTCTCCTCATTGTCTTGCCTCCCTATGACCCCAGGCCACTTCCCACCCTTGGTCCCACCTAAGCTCCATTTCCCACCCTTGGGAATTCTATTACCTCATGGACTACTTGGCCACTCTCCCACAGTCTTTCTGTATATAAGGTCCATCTTGTCTCCATTAAGATGCTCAGATTCTTAGAATCTAGCCACTGCTTACCCTTGTTCAGACTCCTTAAGAGTCTGCCCAATATGATGGATGTTCTAATAAACCTTGTCTTTGGCTGAAAGAAGGCTTGGGTCAAATTCTTTCGGGCAGGATCTGCGTGGTGTGATTTTGGGGTCCTAGCACCCCTGAACCCTTAAACTGCATCACTATGACAATTCAAGGGGTAAGATTGTAAATAAATAATTATGATAGAAAAAAAGAACCAAGATTTTTGTTTTTTTAGTAAATGTTTTATTTTAAAATTCTTGTAGTGGAAATGTATATTGTATATGATCCTTTGGCTTTTCTTAGACTCCATTTTGTAATCTGGGGTCCCTTTTGTAACTTTAACTTGTGACACAGTCTTAATTTTCTGTGGAAACTTACTAGCTGGTTTGATAAACTCCTGAGCCCATGGCCTCCCTGACTGGGTATCCTGATAAGCAACCCCCTTGTACCCTATTTCTCAGAATAAGGTCATCCCCATCAAGATGGTCCAATGTTGAGGTTCTTCACCCAACCTGCATCTGAAGATAAGCCCCCACTACCATCCAGATTGTTGGAGGGGGGAGGACATCCTTGAAGGATGCTATAAAAATCCTCAGATCCCCAGTCCCTGGAGAATCGGAGGGGGGGTGCAACTAGGGCACTCAGCAGCTGCACCCTCATAGGCAAGACTTGCTGCCTTCACCAAAGAAAGCAAGGAATAAGGGCCTGAACTCCATGCCTCAGTGACAGGGAATTCCCTTCCCATTGTCTCCCCTAGATCCATGACACTCTTACAGGACTCTTGTGTCCAACACCTGTGCCCATTAGAAGGGAGTTACTTTGCTGTAGTGCTCAAGGTAAGGATTGTACCCTTACCAATACAATTCCCCTAAATTTGTAAAACATTAAGAAGTAATAATAATTGCTGACATTTTATGTAACACTTTAAAGTCTACAAAGTGCTCCACATGAGTTATTTCATGTGATCCTAAAATCAATCCTGTCAAGTAAGTATTACAGGTATTATTATCACGGTCATTACAAATTAAGAAACTGAGGCTCCCAAGGGGTTAAATGACTTATCTACCACTAGTAATTATTATAGACAGGATTTGAACCAAGGTTCTGCTGATTCAAAGTCCAACGCTCTCTCCCACACCACCATGTTGCCTGTCTCCCTCCATTAAGAATTTCTTATATAAGATTCATTAACAATAGCTACATCTTCTGATAGAAAGCAAAAGGAGGAAAATCGTTTTTATTTCGCCACCTCCAGCCGTCATTTAAGTGACAGAGGAGAGTGGGATATAGGACCAGATTAAAACGCTAGGAGCCTCTGTGCAAAGTACAAAATGGATGTATTTAAGACTCAACCCAAATCCCACCTTCTGCAAAAGGCTTTTCCCAGTTCCCTCACTGCTCCAGTCTTTGCTCTGTTTGCCTCCTCATGTATACTATATACACTCTGTATGTATTTAGTTGTTTGCATATCATCTCCCCCAGGAGAATGAGAGCTCCCTGAGCTAGGGACCAGGTTTCTCCCCTTCTTTGTATCCCAAGTGCTCATTCCAGAGCCAGTCACAGAGTAGGTGTTTAATAAATGCTTGTTGAGACGTAAAGCGGAGCGACTGAGGCCGGAAACGAGATGCCAGTAGCCGTGCATCCCCTACGGACAGTCCCAGCTCACCTGCTTCAACCGAGTGAAGATGGGCTTCGTGATGGGCTGCGCAGTGGGCATGGCGGCCGGGGCGTTGTTCAGCACCTTCTCGTGCCTCAGGATTGGGATGCGGGGCCGGGAGCTGATGGGAGGAATTGGCAAAATCATGATGCAGAGCGGGGGTACCTTCGGAACGTTTATGGCCATCGGAATGGGCATCCACTGCTGACCGCGGCGGCTCCACCTCTTCCCACACCCCCTAGCACCTCCTTGTGTAATATAATAGAAGGCTTTGAGTGAAAAAAAAAAATGCTTGTTGATAGAGATGAAGTAGATGATGTTGTCTCCCAGCCTCCCAATTATCCCTTGTAACTGATTCTTCCCTAGACCACTCAGATCAGCAGAAAGACTAGCAATGAATATAGCAAGTAAAGGAAAAGAGCCACATACACACACACACACACACACACACACAAAATTCAAATATGAAAAAAATCCCATAGGAAAAACAATAAAGAGAAAAGGTCTTCAACCAGAAAAATTCATATCAAAGAAACCAGAAGAAAGACACCAGAAGTAGGGGGAAATAATGAAATAACGTCAGTTTGGCCTATACCTGTATTAAGATATTCCACTGTGAATAGTCAAATCACTAAGAGAAATAAAGGAAGTTCTGACTGATCATAATGATACAACTTAAGTAAAGAAGAAACCCAAAAATACATGTTTGTGTGTATATGATATATATTTATGCATATATTTATACACATACGTACACACATATGTATGTATATTTCATGACCTCATTTATGTGGCTGTTCCCTCCTATGATACAGATAAGAAGCCATCCATGCCTCCTCATCCTATGCAGTACTTCTCTATGTCCTTTTATCCATAAGTTCACTGTAGGTAGGTCCAACCACAGTTTGAAGAGTCTTCCTTGAGTTGGGACATCATGAGGATACCCAGAAAACACATAGATGATCCAGCTACTCTCCTTCATTCTCACCATGACCAGCCCCATCTGCTTTCTCACTCATGTATTTTGTTACTTGTGAGGGACTGTCTGATGTTAGCTACTGCCAAGTGAGAGTTGTGGCAAGATGGGGTAGGAACTGGGTATTAGGAAGTAACCGGAGCTCACGATCCTGAGGCAGGGGCTGTGGTAGGCGGAGTTGTGGTGAACTGGGATGGGCTGGATACGGAGAAGTAACCGGAGCTCATGCTCCTGAGGCAGTGAGCAGTGCTATGAAGCTGGGGAAGGAACAGAATACAAGGAAGTAGCCGGAGCTCATGCTCCTGAGGCAGGGGGCTGTGCCACGTGGGAGTGGGACGGCAGAGGACGAGTTCCCTTTGCTTAGTCCCCTCCCTAAGTGCAACGTCAACCCCAGACGCCTCCTTCCTGTGTCCTTCCTGACTTCCTGGGTTATGTACCTTCCCTTTGTGTAGCACTGACCCCAGACACCTCCTCCTGGTATCTGGGCCTGACTTCCTAGGTCACGTACTCTTTGTCTATGCACTAATCCCAGACGTCTCCTTCCTGTATCCGGTCCTAGCCTCCTGCGTCATTTCCTCTCCCTTGGTGCGCTAAACTCAGACATCCCCTTCAGGTATCTGACCCTACAATCATTGACTAGTAGGCGGGCTGAGAAGGAGGGGCTAAGTAGGTACTTAAGGAATGGTCGTGGTGGGAACACGCGCTCTTTGCTCCTGCTCTGTTGCTCTGGCCTTCCTGCTTGGCCTTGCTGTGATGGCTTCTGAATAAAGCTCGGGTGTTGGCACCTCCTGGTCGGCTCGTCTCTGTGTGTTTATCCGGTAGGCACCGAAGACTGGTAAGTATGACTCTGGCAGCCTGCTCCTTATAGGAGAGTGCATGGCGTGGCCGGCACAGTTACTGACATCATTTACATGGTTTCTTGTTCATAACTGCTTTTTTTTAAACCATATATTACAACCTACTCACCCCCAACATGTGCAACAATTTTATCTTATGTCATTTACTGACAATTTTGATGTATGCATGGGACATATCTTGTTCAAGAAGAGACTGTGAAGTGATATTTTACTCTACCAAATCCAATTCAATTTCTCTGCTCTCTAATTGATTGTCTACACAGTTGCCAAATTGAAGTTCCTAGAGCACAGGTCTTACTATCTCCCTCCTTTTCTCCAGAAACTTCAGTAGCTCTTTGGTGTATCTAAGATTAAACTCTGGACTAATCTTTTTAGAAAGATTTCACATACTTGCCTTCACACATACACTACATTCCAGCCCACGCCATATTCCATCTCAATCTCTGTGCCTTTGCACGAGTTATTACCCATTCATCTTCACCTCCATATCTTGAAATTCCTCTCTCTTCAAGGCTGACGTCAAACGTTACCCACCTCCTTGACAAGGCTTTTTCTGGTCTATGTCACTGGCCTCTGCCCTTTTCCTCTTGAAATCACTTTGTATACATATTGCATTTGCTTACCTGTGCACACGCTGTTTCCCCATGGTAGAGTACGAACTCCTTGAGGACAGAAACTGTTTTAATTTTCACCTTCATATCCTCAGCACAATGCCTGGCACATAGTAGGTGCTTAACAAATGCCTGTTGAATTACACTGAATGCCTTTTTTTGTAGTCAACAAACTATAAGCACAGTGCTATTGCATTCTCAATATATTTCAGTCAATTATGTGATGGTAAGTAATGGGGTCTGTTATGGAATATCGGGGGGCAGCTAGGTGGCGCAGTGGTTAGAGCACCAGCCCTGAAGTCAGGAGGACCTGAGTTCAAATCTAGCCTCAGACCAAACACTTGACACTTACTAGCTGTGTGACGGTGGGCAAGACACTTAACCCCAACTACCTTAAAAAAAAAATTATTATGGAATATCAACCTTCATGTTCCCTTCTAACATTCTCAATGCCTTCAATGTTTGAGTAGATTTTTTTTAATGTTATATAGGTGAGAAAATAAGTATATGGATTCGTATTTGTTGTTCTTTCAGATATCCTTTTTATGTAGTAATAAGGTCCAACATTGGTTTTGGTTTTTGTTTTTGTTTTTCCATGCCTTTGGTACGTTTTGCACCTAAAGAACCAATTCCTCAATACTTTTAAAAATTGGATTACCTCTAGCACAGTAACATTCTCTATACTCTTGGTGTAGTTTAACTGTTTGGTTTTTTTTAAGAGTCATTACGATTTCCTCTATTAGCGTGTCTGGGATGAGAATGTTAGAGTCTAACAAGGAAGGAAAGCAGGGAAGAGAGAAGGGAGGGAAGGGGGAAAGGAGGGAAGGAAGGAAGGAAAGAATGAGAGAAGGGAAGAAGGGAGGCAGGAAGGAAAGGGGAAGGAGGAAAAGAATGACAAATCAAGGGAAGTGGTGACCAAGGAAGGGAGTTTTGGTCTGGGGAATCAAAGAGATGGGAAATGGAGTCACAGGGCAGTCAATTGTCATTCTTTTGAATGACAGTATTGATTTGATTATTATAACCAGAGCAACAGGTGGAAAGTTGGGAGTAGAGGGTCAGATATGAATGCATCTTCAGGGCAGTTGGAAAGGCATCAGGAGTGAATGGATGTGAAGTATAGTCTAGGGGTGGCTAGACATAATAATAGTTAGATGAGTTTGCATTCACTCACCAATCAGGACAGTTAGCCTCAGGGTAGAGCCCCAAAACTTGGGGAATGACATGATCTTTGGAGGTCTGGTCTGGAGGGTGCTGTTGTAGGTGGAGAAACGGACACAACATTCAGACAGATGGCAAGTAGTGAAAAGAATTTGTTGCAAAAATCATTGCAGACATTTTCCATCTTTCATCTGTTGTCCTCTTTCCAGTGCCATCCTTAAATACCCTCAGGATGACTACGTATATAGTCAGGTCTTTTGCTAAACTTTCTTTAAACTGGTTTTATCCTCCAGTGTTTTATAAAGCATTACTGCTCATTATTTTCCACCATCCTTCCTGTAAGATTTTATAATAACTATATATTCTAAATTGGTGTTGCCCTTGACAGCCACATATCTCAGCTTAAAAAATAGGTCAAGCATTTGCTGAGATGTTTTTAAAGTTTTTTGGTTTCCTCACTTGGGCAATTGATTTACATTAATTAAATTTTATGTAATTGTTAACATTCCTGTTTATGTCCTTTCCTCTGTCCATTTCCTATTTTAAATCATTAATAGCTAGTTTATGGTGGTCAGATCTGAGTTGTTTTAATTGCATACAAAATAATTTTCCCCTTTTAATTGTTTCTTCTAGTTTTGTATTCATTTTGATTTTAGCTCTAACAGGTTGGTGGCCTGAATACACAAACAGGTGATTCAAGAATAACTCCCACATCAGCCAACTTCTATCTGTTAAAATATAATGAATTTTTTTTTATGCTGTAACTTGGTGATCTCCACATACAACATTTTCATATTCTTTTCTGGAAGAAACTATCTATGATGTGAAAGCATGAAACTACTGTGCGGTTTACATGTATTTAAACTATACCCATGTAATGTGTAGTCTACATTTCTTTGGCTTCTTTTATTTCTTACTTTTGAATCATATTTTTCACTGTTGTGACTTATGCCCATCTTTACGTGGAAGTCACTGAGTATTAAAGTATATGTTGGAGGATTGGCAAAGATGGAGGAGTAGAAGAAAGAAGTACAGCACAGTTCACCCCTCAACCACTCCAACAAAGATCTAAAAAGAGAATTAGACAAAGTATTGGGAAAATTCAAAGATTAGGAAATCCAAGGAGAAAACCACAATGGGTCATTTTTTCCAGTCTAAGATCATGAATTCGGCCAATGGGCAAGAGACTAGGAACCTCTGGAACCAGGTGGGCCTACAGCGTATTTACTCTGTAGCTGAAACAAGATCTCAGATTCATCCCCTAGACTGAGATCAGGCTAGCCTCACAGTGGTAGTGCTGATGGCTCAGATCAGAGGAAGGCCAGCTGCATTGTTGCTCTGACTCTAGAGCAGAATTGTGGATTCCATTCCTGGGTCGAGAGAAGGGAAAGGTCAGCTGTGCTATTACTTTGAACCTACAGAACCTTCCAGCTAGCTGACAGAGGCTGGGGCTAGCACCTGCCTTCTAGAGTCCAAAGCAAGAACAAGTCTGTAGTTGTGTTGCCTACACCCAGAATAAGGTCAGCAGATGAAAAATCCAGCTGAGGGGAAGGCAGCTAGGTGGCACAGTGGATAGAGCACCAGGAGGACCTGAGTTCAAATCTGGCCTCAGACCAAACACTTGACACTTACTAGCTGTGTGACCCTGGGCAAGTCACTTAACCCCAATTGCCTAAAAAAAAAAAAAATCCAGTGGGACAGTAATCAGACCATGCTCTAGATCAGAGCATTTGGGGATTGCTGACAATTTTTAGTTCCCTGAATCTAGATGCCACTGTGATCCTTGAAGAACATAGCATTCAATATCCAGAGAAAGCAGCAGCAGGATCCCAGAGAATACAAATGAGTACCAACCAAGGCCCACCTTTTCTCCAAAAGTACACAGAGCTTGACTCTAACACAAAGGCAGTCATATCCAGGCAGAATAAACAAACAAACAAAAAGACACACCCCCACCCCCATGATAAAGAGTTGTTGTGGTGATAGGGTTGCCCAAGGCACAAATTTGGAAGAGGAGAATAACTCTAAAACTCTAAAATAAGCAAAGCCTTCAAAGAAAAGTACAGTGCGGTTTCAAGGTCAAATAGAATTCCTAGAAGAAATGAAGCAAGAATATAAAAAAAATTTTAAAATGCTATCATAAATTAAATGGAAATACTAAAAGAAAGGACTAAGAAAAAAATGTAACCTATGCAAGAAACAGTTGGAAGGAAAATGTAAGAAGTAAACAATTCTAAAGTAATTTTAGGATGGAAAGAATGAAAAAAATAGGCAGAAAATATAAAACAACTGACCTAGAAAATAGATCGAGTTGTAAATTGATCCAACTATTCTAGAGAGCAATTTTGGAACTATGCCCAAAAACCTATAAAAATGTGCATACCCTTTGACCCAGCAATACCACTTCTAGGGTTGTATCCCAAAAAGATCATAAAAAATGGGAAAAGGACACACATGTACAAAAATATTTATAGCAGCTCTTTATGTGGTGGCAAAGAATTGGAAATTGAGGGGCTGCCCATCAGTTGAGGAATGGCTGAAAAGTTGTGGTATATGAATGTAATAGAATACTATTATGCTATAAGAAATGATGAGCAAGTGGACTTCAGAAAAACCTGGAAAGATCTGTATGGACTGGTGCTGAATTAAGTGAGCAGAACCAGGAGAATGTTACACACAGTAACAGCTACATTGTGAGATGACTAACTTTGATAGACTTAGCCTTTCTCAGCAATGCAAGGATTTAAAACATCTTCAAAAGTCTTGTGATGGAAAATGCTATCCACATCCGGAGAAAGAACTATGGAGTCTGAATGCAGATGGAAGCATACTATTTGCTCTTTTTTTTCCTTCTGTTTTGTTTTGTTTCTTCTTTCTTGTGGTTCCTCCTATTGGTTCTAATTCTTCTTTACAACATGACTAATGTGGAAATATGTTCAAGAGGAATGTATATGTAGACCTATATCAATCAAATGGAACACTGTCTTAGGAAGGGAGGTAGGGAAGGAGGGGGAGAAAATTTCAAAATTGAAAGCTTATAGAAGTGTTTGTTAAAAACTAAAAATAAATAAATTTTAAGAAAATAAAACAGATTGAGATAATTTAAGAATCACTGGACTGTGTGAAAGCCATGACCAAGAAAAAAAAAAGCCTGTATATTATATTGCAAGAAATGGTGAAAGAAAATTGTCCAGACCCATTAGAACCACAGATCAAAAAGTTGAAAGAAGCCAATAGTCCCCTTCTGAAAGAAATCTCAAAATGAAAACTCCCAGAAATAGCATAGCCAAAATTCAGAACCTCCAAGTGAAATGAAAAAATATTGCAAATAGCCAGAAAGAGTTCAAGTATCAAAGAACCATATGGTTTCATACAACCATAATTAGGTAGCAGCAACCACTATAAAATAGGAGGCAGCTAAGTGGCTCAGTGCATGGAGCATTAGGTCTGGAATCAGGAACATCTAAATTCAAAACAAGGCTCAGACACTTATTAGCTGTGTGGTCCTGCACAAGTCACTTAACCTCTGTTTGCTTTAATCCACTGGAGAAGGAGATGACAAATCACTCCAGTATCTTTGCCAAGAAAACTTCATGGACAGAATGGTCCATGGGTTCTTGAAGATTCAGACATGACTGAACAATATAACAAACCACTATAAAAGAGCAGAGAATATGGAATACAATATTCCAAAAGGCAAAAGATATAGGGTTATAAACAATAACAACACAGCAAAACTGAGGGGGAATGAACCACTAATGAAACAGAGGACTTTTAAGCATTCCTGAAGAAAAGACCAGAGTTGAGTAAAAATTAAAAAAAACAAACATAGAAGTAAAGAGAAACATAAAAAGGTAAATATAAGTATGAATGTCTTTCAGATATTGGTTCTTGTTCTTGTAAATTTGAATCAATTCCTTATACATCTTGGAAATGAGACTTGATCAGAGAAACTTGCTGCAAAGAACTTTTCCCTTATTAATCACTTCCTTTCTAATCTTAACTGCATTGGTTTTGTTTTGTGCAAAAACATTTTAATTTTGTGATGAAAATTGACCGTTTTATCTTTTGTGACACTCTATCTAACTATGGTTAGTCATGCATACTTTCTCTATAGATAGATCCAAAAGATAATTTCTCTTTTTATGTTCTAATTACTTTACTATGTGACATTTTATCTAAGTCATGTATTCATTTGGAGCTGACTTTTTGTTCCTCCTAGCTAGTGAATGTTGTGTCTGAGTCCGAATTTGAACTCAGATCCTCCTGATTCTAGGGCTGGTGCTCTATCCACTGCGCCACCTATCTGCTCCTAACCAGAGGATTATGGAGCTGGAAAAAATAGAAACAAAATTCATCAGAAGGAACAAAAAGTCAAGAATAACTAAAGAAATAATGATGAAAGAAACAAATAACAGAAGCAAATAACCTAGTAGCTCAGTATACAATAAACCCAAAGATGCTAGCACCTGTGGTAAAGACTCAATAAATGACAAAAGCTGCTGGGAAAACAGACCTACATTCACACCATGTACCAAGAGCTGAAAGACATTCATAGATATTTTTCAAGGAAAGTAGTTCAAGCAATCAATAGTTATATTAAAAGAGTGTTTCAAATCACTAATAATTGGACAAATGCAAATTAAAACAACTCTGAGGTTCTGTTTTTTTAACCATCAGAATGACAAAAGTTGACAAAAAAGAAAAATAACAAATGTTCAAGGGGCTGAGGGAAAATGTGAAGCTTTGAATTGGTCCAGATATTCTGGAAAACAATGTGGAACTATGCCCAAAAAGTTAATAAAATGTGCATGCCATTTGCACCAGAGATACTACTACTTGGTCTATACTCCAAAGAAATCAAAGAAAGTGGTAAAGAAGATGTGCATAAAAGTATTTAAAGCAACTTTCTTTGTAGTGACAAAGAACTAGAAATTACAGGGAATCATCACCAATTGGGAAATGGCAACAAAATATGGTATACGGATTAATGAATATGATTTTACCATAAGAAATGACAAAAGGGACAGTTAAAAGAAACATGGCAAGACTTGTATGAATTGAAGCATAATGAAGTGATCAGAATCAAAAGACCAATGACTATTTTTATTATTACATGATAACATTGTAAAGGTGTAGTAACTTTGAAAGCCTTAAGAACTCTGATTAACACCATAACCAACCATGATTCCAGAAGACCAATGTTTAAGGATGTTGCCTACCCTACCGACAAAGAGGTGATGGACTAAATATGCAGAATGAGATGTGCATTTTTGGACATAGCCAGATTTCTTAGATTGGTTGTATTTTGCTTTTCCCCACTCCCCGTTGGTGGAGGTAGGTTGAGTTGGGTAGGAAAGAAAATAAATGTTTAAGTAAAATGAGTGCAATTTATTTTTTTAAAGCACATGTTTATTTAATTTGGAGGGTCTTAATAAATTCTTAATAGAGATTCTCTACCTCTTCATCCTCTGAAAGAGATTTTAATTTGTAAGCTGCAATTACTTCCTGGCAGTCTTTTTGCAACTCCTTATCATAAACACTTTAACGTGAGATAACCAAATATCCTAGAAATAATATTTCTTCTCTTTCTTTCTTGGTGAGGCAATTGGGGTTAAGTGACTTGCCTAGGGTCTAAGGCCAGATTTGAACTCAGGTCCCCCTGACTCCAAGCCCAGTGCTCTACCCACTGTGCTACCTAGCTGCCCCCAAAATGATATTTCTTGCTGCCTTTGGATTCTTGATAAAACCGACTGTGCCAACTCCTCCATTTGTCTCATCATGGAGAACCTAGGCACCATCCTTCCATGGAACTGCTACTTCTATGTCTTCTGGTTACATTTTTAATTAATTAATTTCAAAGTTGATAAGACAGTTCTTCCAGTGGTATGTTCACTCATTGGTCTTTGAACAAGTACCTCACATTTCTAATACCAACAGCTAAATTAAAAATAATAAATTACATTAAAATGTTGGGAATATTAACATTTTTTTCCCTGCCATCCTACCATTGTTGATACAAAAGTGGAAGAGCAGCACGTAGAAATGAAGAGCATTTTGTGTTTTTGTTTAATTTTTCTTTCATTTTCATCTTTGGCCAAAGAAGTAAAATTACTGGACTTGCTGATGAGCCTCTCTACACTTAGTGAGCTGATCCTTGAAAAACAAGTACAGGTTATTTCTGGGATCATTCTGTTTTTTCCCTTTTCTTTTGTAAAGTGTATTTACCAACCAATCAATTTTCCAGCATTTTTAAACTCCTACTATATACCAGGCACTGTACTAGGTCCTGGGGCAGCAAAGACAAAAATGTAATAATCTTTGGCTTCAAGGAACTTTTATCCTACCTGACTTTAAAATTTAAATTTATTAATATTATTATTTTTTAAAATTTTTAGGCAATTGGGGTTAAGTGACTTGCCCAGGGTCACACAGCTTGTAAGTGTCAAGTGTTTGGTCTAGAGACTAGATTTGAACTCAGGTCCTCCTGACTAGGGCCGGTGCTCTATCCACTATGACACCTAGTTGCTCCCCACCTGACTTTATAGTTAGTATTCTTTTCTGGGGCTTGTCTAACTACCCCATTCATTCATATTTACTTTGCTTAATTTAATTTTATTTCAAATAACAGAAATCTATTTTCTTCCTCTCCCTCTTCTTTCCTTTCACTATTGAAGGAGAAAAAAACCCCTGTAACAAATATGCATGTGATATATATATAATATGTCCAATTACACACAGAAATTACACACATCTGTATTTTATATATCCAATGCAGGAATTTACACAAACACACATATATACACATCTCCCTTTCAGTAGGTGTAGAACATTCTTCAATAGTCCTTTGAAATTATGGTTGGTAATTGCAGTGATCAAAGTTCTTAAGTCTTTTAAAGTTGTTGTTTTGTGAATTGTTCTATTTCTATGTATATTTGTTAAATGTTGTTATTGTATTATTATATAAATTATTATATAAATTATTCATATACACAATTTATTCAATCATCAACCAGTTGATGCATACTCATTTGGTTTCCAGTTCTTTGCAAGCATTAAAGATCTGCTATGAATAAATACTTTTATAGACAAAAGACACGGATCTTTCTTTGACCTTGGGGTATAGCTTTATTATAGTGTTGGGCCTGGATCCATTCTTAAAACCTTTCCTGCATTGTAAAACACACCAATTTGTTCTCTGCTAATGTAAGCTTCCAGCAGCTAAGTGGCTCAGTGAGCCTAGTACAGCACTGGGTTTGGAGTCAGGAACTCATTTTCCTGAGTTCAAATCTTGCCTCAGACACTTACTGGCTGTGTGACCCTTGGCAAGGCACATAAGTCTCTTTGCCTCAGTTTCCTCATCTGTAAAATGAGCTGGAGAAGGAAATAGCAAACCACTCCAGCATCTTTGCCAAGAAAACCCCAAATGGGGTCACAAAGAGCTGGACACGAATGAGTAACAAGAAGCCATGTTTACCTCTATGCTATGATGAAGCTTCCAAATTGAATTCTATGGACAAGCAATAAAAAATCAACATGAGCAAAAGGGACTTTGAAAATTATTGATTTCCCAGAAATAATGTGAGGAAAGTGTATGAATGTTATATTTCAGGAAATCTAATGAATAGATTTCCCAGATACATGGGGGGCAAAAGAGTGAAGATCAACAGAATCTATAGGAGGAATTCTTAACCTAGGGTCTGGGAACTTTTAAAAATAATTTGTTTTTGTTTTTTTTAATATTTCAGTACACTTGGTTTCTTTTGTAATCCTGTGTATGTCATTACATGCATTTAAAACATAATTCTGATTAGGGGCAAAGGCTTCACCATACACTGCCAAAGAGGTTCATGACACAAACAAGATTAAGAAATTCTGATCAGCAGGATGTCAGTGAGATGAATCTCAAGTTCAGTTTACTCAAAATTATTTTCATCAGAAAGAGGAACTTTCAGGTATACAGAAAGAAACACATCATATATTTAAAAACACCAATCAAGATTGTGTACAATTTACTTACTGGGAAGAGAAGTGAAAAGGAAACATATATAATATACTGGAAATGAATTTTAAATTGAATTTTGCCTCAGACTTAGCCATCTAGAAAATTTGAGTGTATCTTTCCAGAGGAAAAGAGAGGCTGTTTTTTGTTTTGTTTTGTTTTGTTTTTGTTGCTTGTTTTTGCTTTTTTAATTCAACAGAAAAAAAAAAAGCCCAGGCGTTCCTACCTAAAGGTGAAGCCAAACCTTTTAAGGGCCTTTGATCTGCAAATCAGTAAAGCATAACTTTAAGGTAAAGCAACTTTAAAATGAATGAATAAGTGTTTTATTGTTGACTTAACTATATGTTACTCAGAGAAAGACTATAACTTCTTTGCTATACCATTTTGCAAGAGGAACATGAAGGAAACAGTAGCTGTGATCTAATTGGTAAATAAATGCCTAGGTGACTGAAGAACGGAAAGAAGCAATCTTTTTGTTTCTCTGGAAAAATCTAGCCTTAATCATTGAATGGGTGTTGCCTCAGTCAAACTGCTGGAGTTTAGAGGTTCGGGGGTGTGGGGACCCCAAAATCACAACACGCAGATCCTGCCTGAAAGAATTTGACCCAAGTCTTCTTTCAGCCAAATTCAAGGTTTATTAGAACATCGGCCATATTGGGCAGAATCTTAAGGAGTCTGAACAATAGTAAACTATTGGCTAGATTATAAGAATCAGAGCAATGGCTAGATCTTAAGAATCTGAGCATCTTAGGGGCAGCCAAGTGGTGCAGTGGATAGAGCACCAGTCCTGGATTCAGGAAGACCTAAGTTCAAATCCAGCCTCAGACACAACATTTACTAGTCACTTAACCCAAATTGCCTCACCAAAAAAAAGAAAAAGAAATCAGCAATTAGATTAGGGCCATACCATTATGGGGCAGCTAGGTGGCACAGTGGATAGAGCACCAACCTTGAAGTCAGGAATACCTGAGTTCAAATCCAACCAAATACTTGACACTTACTAGCTGTGTGACCCTGGGCAAGTAACTTAACCCCAATTGCCAAAAAAAAAAAAAAAAAGAATCTGAGCATCTTAATGGAGACAAGATGGACCCTATATACAGAAAGACTATGGGAGGGATATAGGAGTGACCAAGTAGTCCATTAGGCAATAGAACTCCAGGGACCTGGACCATGTGGCCGAGGGAGATTGGAGCCTAGATAGGATTAAGGGTGGGAAATAGCCTGGGGCCATAGGGAGGCAAAACAATGGAGGGCCAGGCTAAATTAAGGGTAACAGAGATTGGGAGTTGCCACAATGAAAGGCCAGTTGATGGGATTATAGCCTGAGGCTAACGCCAGAGATGTGGCCAGTGAGAAAGTCCAGGGTTTTTCCTTTTTGGGGTCTAGATCCCATCCTCATTAAAACTGAGACCTGGGAAAGACTTTAGCTTAAAGAGGCCAAGGTCTCCCACTGCATCTTAGGCCATCTCCAGTCGTCCTGATTTATATTTTGCCACTGGACCCAGATGGCTCTGGAGTAGAGAGTGAGGCTGGTGACTTTGCACAGCCCTCCCTCACTTAAATTCAGCTCACTTGCAAGTCATGACATTACATTCCTGATGTCAGGATCCTCTTCAAGAACTAAGGACAAAACCATCGGTGAGTAGTAGTAGCTGTCCCACTGGAGACCCAACTTGTGGCCAGTTCCAGTTGGGCAATGTAACTCCTTCCTTCCTCCTTCCTAACTTCCTTCCTTTCTTCCTTCCTTCCTTTCTTCCTTCCTTCATTCCCTTTTTCCTTTCTTCCCTACTTCCCTCCTTCTCTCCCTCCTCTCTCTCCGTCCACATGGGGAATCATACCCTTACCTGCGGGTGCTCTGCCCAAAGAAACATACATTTTGATTGCTAAAACCTAACAAGATATCTTGAAGTTTACAGACTAGATTTCTTTTTTAAGGACCAAGCCTTAAACCCAAATCACTCTGGCTCTCATTGATTGGCCAGCAATAGGTCCCAGCCCAAGCCTCATTGGTCATTGTTTGGATTCTGATGGCTCAGAGTGAGAATAAATAGCAATTGTTTCTGTTTTGGCCAGAAACGAGGAAGGCTTTCCCCTCCCAGGTTGATTTTGTTTTGTTTTGTTTTGTTTTTGACTAGGTAAAAGAGGCCATCCTTTGCCTCATTTCTTACCTAACCTTAATCACTGAAGGGGAGTTGTCTCAGTCAAACTGAGACCTGGGCTAAGCTAAGGTTCTTTACCTTAGCTCAAAAAGGCCAAGGTTTTTCACTGCATCCAGGGTCATCTCCAGTCAACCTGATCTGTATCTTGCCACTGGACCCAGATGGCTCTGGAGGACAGAGTGAGGCTGGTGACTTTGCATAGCCCTGCCTCACTTAAATCCAATTCACTTGCAAGTCATGACATCACCTTCCTGATGTCATGGTCCTCTTCAAGAATGAAGGACAAACAACAAACTGTAAGTAGTCTAAGCTGCCCCACTGGCGACCCAACTGGACAGAGTGATTTGGGTTTAAGACATAGTCCTTAAAAAAGAAATCTAGCCTGTAAACCCCAAAATATCTTGCAAGGTTTCAGCAACTTACCATTATGTTATTCGGATGAAGACTATTACTTCTTTGCTATACCATTTTGCAAGAAGAACATCAAGGAAACAGTAGCTGTAATCTAATTGGTAAATGCCTTGATGTCTCAGAAAAACAGGAAGAAGCAATATTTCTGTTTCTCTAGAAAATCTAGCCTTAATGAACGATGCCTCAAACTGAAACCTGGGGAAAACCTTAGTTTAAAAAGGTCAAGGCCTCCCACTGCATCTGGGGCCATCTCCAGTCATCCTGATCTATATCTTGCCACTGGACCCAGATGGCTGCAGAGAAGAAAGTGAGGCTGGTGACTTTGCACAGCCCTCTGTCACTTAAATCCAATTCACTTGCAAGTCATGGCATCACTTTCTCGATGTCGTGGTCCTTTTCGAGAATGAAGGACAAACAACGAATGAAGAAATGAAAACAGTTGAGGGTGAGTGTCTCTGAAGAAGAAAGGAAGTGAGAGGGAAAGGGTGGAGCAGAGACTCTTAAAATGAAGTTTTGATTTGAGATAGGGAAGTAAAAATAAAAATGGTTCAATGTGTTTTGTGGGTAATAGCAGAAAAGTGGGAACTGGGATTGGTTTTGGAAAGAAAGAGAGAGAGGCAAAGACAGACAGACAGAGACAGAGAGGACAGTGAAAAATAATAGAGTATACCCCATACTGATAAAACAATTAATATAATAAGGATTAAAGAAAAAAGAACCTTAATTATAATTCAGAATATAAACTGACTGAACTCACCTATATTAGCTGTAGTAACATCTTATTTTATGTAGGCTAGGCTAGTTACCCACTAAGTTAGGAGATCATTCTAGGATTTATCATTGGCCACCTGAGGCATAAAAGGTCCATCATATGGGGAGATAGTGTTGCAAGTCTTAGCACCATCACCGCTGTCTTGGGGAGATATTGGTCTGTCCTAGTGTTGCTGACTGCTATGGTAAATGCAGAGCTGAAGGAGAGCAGAGTTTCATTTGTATTAGTATTTTTTTTAACTTTAGGAATTAGATCCTTTTTAATCATTCTTAGTAAAGTTGGTTTTATTGCATTTTATGGTATACAAGTGCCTCATTGCATTCTAATCTTGAGCCTGAATCACTAGACTGGCTTGAGCTAGGCCCAGACTAGAAAAGCTGACATTGGACCAGCAGGGATTGTTTGCAATAACTTTGTGGTTAAATTTATTGCTGAAGTAGCAGAGGAGAGACAGAAAAGAAAAAGAGTCATGGGAGATTGGATGGCCAGATGTAAGACCCTCTTATCCTCTTATAAGACCACAGTATCCTTAGGGATATAAGAGGAGACTGCTGAGTAGATAAGAGGGAAGCCCTGATTCACTCTGTGAGGCAGGTAGGGGCACAGTGGATAGAGGACTGGGCCTGGAATTAGAAAGATTTACATTCAGCTCCTGCTGCAGACAATAGCTGTGTGACTCTGGGCAAATCATAAAAACTATTTGCCTCAGTTTCCTCAACTATAAAATGGTGATGATAATATCTCCTACCTTGCATAAAGTGCTTGGTATAGTGCCTGGTATACAGTAGGTATTGTATAAATGTTTATTTCCTCCCTTCCATGTGGAATTAGTTCAATGAATGTTGAAGTCCTTTGAAAGGGAAAGTAGAAACTAGCAAATTTAAGTATTCCCTTTTGTGTTTGTGATTTTTAAGGACTATTCACCTATAAATCTTCCTAGTGAGTTGAGTTGTAAGGCACAGAGTTGACGTGCAAGAGGGCCTTGAGGGATGGTACAGACAAGATTTTAATTTATATTGATTCCTGGGTGGTAGTCATAAGTATATCTGAATAGTCAGTTCAGAAAATTAAAGCCTTTTTTCTTTAGAGACAGGACCAATGAAATAATTTTGTTCATATCTCTACAGTTTTTTTGTAGGTCATGTTAGTGCCCATCGATCACAACATAACCCTCTGTTGAACTGAATAATCAGGTTAAAAAGATAACAAAGATTAAGGGAGGAAGTCCATCACCAGTTCAGACAGGGGGCAGCGATGCCATGTTACAGTGGGTTTGGAACCATTTCATCCCATTTCCTGAGGATGCTAAAGCTACTTCTGTTCATTTATGCCCTTCATGACAATCAGAGTGTCCATCTTTGAAATATCAGTATAGTTTCAGTAATATCAGGAGGTTCTCAACCTGCCCGTGATTGCCAAATTGTGTATATTGACTTTTCCTTCCATCCTAGGTCAAGAGGATTTGCTCCCAATGTAGTAGATACTTATTCAGCATATGGAAATGAGGGTCAGTCCCCATTGACACCACAAAAACTCTTAGAGTAAATATGCTTCTTTCTTATGAGTCCCCTATACCATTGCCTCTGATCAAGGCCCTTAGGTCCAAGATTGGGCCTATTGCCATCTCATTTCTTGTGTTTCCTATCTTCCATGACATTTGCAAAGGACAGGGATCATTGAATGCTGCAATGCATTTTTAAAACAACAGCTTAATCATCATACCACGAATGATTGAGATTTGAGTATTCTACCAAGTGTGGGCTCGAGCCAGCTCAAACTGGTTCCCGAGAACTGATGGTTAAATTTTCAGTGTGGGAATTAATACCTTGCAAAACAGACAATTCTACAGATCAGGGCTTGATTTACTATTTTGGTGATTGTCTGCACTTAAGAAATCAATGGAGAAAACTTTAATAATACAGATAAAACTTGAAAATGTGTCATGCATACAGTTCCACCCTCCCAAAAGAGCCAGTTGTTAAATATTTATCAGCACATCCCTGGTGTCCTGTCTCCCAAAGGCTATGTCATGGAAAAATCAAAACTACTCCAAGAAAGGGGAGAATTCTCAAGTCCATCCATTTTTTAGATATGGCCTTCAGGAAGACTCACCTGATGAGCATACACTATGTTTAGACAGTCTTAATTAGTTAATCTTCTTCTGCCCTTCCTTATTCTATCCTCTATGTAGAGTCATTTGGGCTCTGATGTTTTTGTTGCCATAAAAGGTTTTACACCACCCTGGAGGAGCAGTTCAGCTCCTCCTTAATTGTCAGGTTTTCTTTCCTTGAGGATGACTTGAACAACTCCTTCCTAGAAAGATTTTTGTGAGGGGCAGCTGGGTGGAGCAGTGGATAGAGCACCAGCCCTGGAGTCAGGAGGACCTGAGTTCAAATCCGGCCTTAGACGCATAACACTTACTAGCTGTGTGACCTTGGGCAAGTCACTTAACCCCATTGCCTAACCAAAAAAAAAAGATTTTGTGAGATGAAAAGGTGGTTTTTTTCTTCCTTTTTAATGGTATAGAAAAATGAAACTGTCTTTTTTGTAATCATGGTGAATAAAAACTCATCTGGCCCTTTAACTGACTTAGTGGCAATCTTGAGTCTCTAGATGAAAGTGAGGGAGAGTCTTTATCCAACCTTGACAGAAGGAGACAGCCCCTCACCAGAGATCTCTAAAGGGCCCCAAATTAAGCATTATCCCTCTGATGGGAGGAATACATTTTGGCTGGTGGGCTGGAGAACATTGGGTGGGTGGTGATACAGGAGGAGTCCCAGTATCAACTTAATACTCAAGCACAGATTTCAAGCAAGAGGCATCTTAGCTACCTTGCTACACATGACCTGGACCCGCACTGTGGACCTGATGTTCCTGATACTCGTCCGGCCAGTGTTTTTATCTCAGAAGACTTCCTCTCACCTGTCTCTGAAATGGCCTCCTAGAGCATGAATTTAGAAGATAACTTATGATGTGTTATTACTTTATTTTTAAATTATTTTAGTAATGGAAAGTCCTCTAGCAAATGTTTGGGACTATCTAGAGATGGGAAACGGCAGGAATGCCTCCTGTTTTATTTGGCTGGGCTGGTTTCTCTTGAAGAGGTTGGGAGGTTGTTCCAAGGACGGTCATCGGTTTTGCTCTCTTGATGCCCGAGGCATAAAAGGCCCCAAAGGGTGTGTGTGTGTGTGTGTGAGTGTGAGTGTGTGTGTGAGTGTGTGAGTGTATGTGAGTGTGTGTGAGTGTGTGTGTGTGAGTGTGTGTGAGTGTGTGTGTGTGAGTGTGTGTGAGTGTGACATGAACTTTAGGAAAATCACTTTGGCAGTTGAATGAGGATGGATTGGAGCGGAGAGAGATTTGTTGCAGGCAAACCCATCAGCAGCCTAGAAGGTAGAAGATTGTTAAAGTAGTTCTACATGCGCACCCTAAGCCGAAGACAAATTTAAAATGAGAAGTTGTAATTAAATATATTTAAGTTTTAGCTGATTCCAGAAAATCAGAGGATATGATACTGGTTTTAGACAAAGTCAAACATAAAGTAGAAGACATTAAGAAAGATAAATAAACAGGGGAACTATATCATGATTACAAGCTCAATTGGGGGGAGGGAGGGGCTTGAGAGCCAAGATGGCTGAATACAGAAGTACTCAGCTGAGCTCCCCGAAGAGGAGGTGGGGGGTCAGGGGTGGGATAACTGGTTGGAAGGAGATTGTAAGGGACCCTTTGCTGGAGCTGGGTTCAGGACCCTGGTACATCGCTCGTAAGTAGTTCTAGATCCCAGTTCCAGGGCCAAAAAGAGGGATAATCTTTGTGGCCACAAGGGAGCGGTGGTCCTGGGTGCAGAGTGCTTGTGGTCGTTCAAGGGAGAGTAGGGACCCTGGTCTCATTTCCAAGATGGAAGGGAGCACTAGCGATGGTGGCTGCAGGAGAGTAGGGACCTGGTCAGAATCCCAGGGCCAGGAATTTCCAGGGCTAGTGCTGGTAGCTCCTTCCTGGGTAAAGACCAGAGCCCAGGCTAAGAGAGCAGTGACCATGCTTCTCCTTAGATCATACCACCTGGGAAGCATGGAAAACTCACAGACCTCAAGAGATAGCTCTGAAAACAGCAGCAAGAAAGGCTTGAAGCTTGGGACAGTGACCCCCTCGACTCCAGAAGCAGAACTCAACCTTAACATAAAGTTAAAATCAAGAAATAGTCTGGGAAAATGAGCAAAAAACAAACACAAACAAAAACCTGACCATAGAAAGTTACTATGGTAACAGGAAAGATCAAGATGCAAACTCAGATGACAATGAAGTCAAAATAGCTACAGGTAAAGCCTCAAAGAAAAATGCGAATTTGTCACAGACCCAAAAAGAATTACTAGAAGACCTCAAAAGGGATTTTAAAAATCAAATAAGAGAGGTAGAGAAAAAAAACAGGAAAAGAAATGAGAGTGATACAAGAAAATTGTGTAAAGAGAGTCAACAGCTTGATAAAGGAGGCACAAAAAATTCTGAGGAAAATAACACCTTAAAAAACAGAATTGGCCAAGTGGTAAAAGAGGCACAAAAATTCACTGAATAAAAGAATGCCTTAAAAAGCAGAATTGGTCAAATAGAAAAAAGGCACAAAAATTCATTGAAGAAAAGAATTTCTTAAAAAGTAGAACTGACCAAATGGAAAAAGGAATACAAAAACTCACTGAAGAAAATAATTTTTTTAAAAATTAATTCATTTTGATTTATCAACAACTACTTCCATAAGCTTTTGAGTTTTAAATTTTTCTTCCCCTCCCTTCTCATCTCCCTTCCCAAGAGGGTGTGCAATCTGTTATACATTATACATATACATTCCTATTAAACATTTTCACATTAGTGATGTTGTAAGTAAGAATTAGAACCAATAGGAAGAACCACCGGAAAGAGGAAACAAAACACAACAGAAGAAAAAAATAGCAAATAGTATGCTTCAATCTGCATTCAAACTCCATAGTTCTTTCTTTGGGTGTAGATAGTATTTTCCACCATGAGGCCTTTGGAGATGTCTTAGATCCTTGCATTGCTAGAAGGGCTAAGTCTATCAACATTAGTATGTAGTTTCCTTACTTATCTCTTTTGATAAGATCTAGTTTTGCTTTTGTTTTGTCTGAGATCAGGACTGCTACCCCTGCTATTTTTTTTACTTCAGTTGAAGCATAATATATTCTGCTCCAGCCTGTTACCCTTACCCTGTGTGTGTCTCTCTTTTTCAAATGGGTTTCCTGTAAACAACATATTGTAGGATTATGGTTTTTAATCCATTCTGCTATCTGCTTCCATTTTATGGGAGAGTTCATCCCATTCACATTCACAGTTATGATTACTATCTGTGTTTCTTTTTTCTCCATCCATCCCCCCCACCCCGTTTATGCTTTTCTTTCTCCTTTCTTCTTTTCCCTCCTCACTAGTGTTTTGCTTTTGACCACTACCTCCCTCAGTCCCCCCTCCCTTCTATTAGCCCCCTCCCTTTTCTTCCCATTTACCTTTACTATTTCTTCTATCCTCCCTCCCTTTTCTTTCCCCTTTTCCCTCCTACTGCCTACCTATAGGGCAAGTTAGATTTCTATACCTAACTGATTATGTTATTCCCTTCTTGAGCCAAATCTGATGAGAGTAAGTTTCAAACAATGCTCATCTCCCTCCCTTCTTTCCCTCTGCTATAATAGGTTTTTGTGCCTTTTCTTGTAATGTAATTTACCCTTGACTGCCTCCTCCTTTCCTTTTCTCTCAGTACATTTTCTTAGTTAGTTCAGATTAATCCTCTTACTTAGATCCATTTAACCAACTTGATTAGTTTTTTTTTTATCATTACATCAAAGTCAACTTATACCCACCCCCCTTTAATATGGTGTAGTAACAATACAGTTCTCAAGAGCTAAGAGTTAAGTGTCATCTTCCCTTGTAGGGATGTAAAGAGTTTGCCCCTATTAATAATATGTTGTTTCTTTCTGTCCTGTTTACCTTTTTATGTCTCTCTTGAGTCTTGTATTTGAAGATCAAATTTTCTGTTGAGCTCTGGTCTTTTTATCAGGAAGGTTTGGAAGTCCCCTATTTCATTGAATATCCATCTCTTCCCCTGAAAGATCATGTTCATTTTCACTGGGTGAAAATATTTTTTTTAAAAATTGGAATTGGGCAAGTGGAAGCTAATGACTCCATGAGACATCAAGAGACAATAAAACAAAATCAAAAGAATTAAAAAATAGAAGAAATATATCATTAGAAAGACAACTGACCTGGGAAATAGATCAAGGAGAGATAATTTAAGAATTATTAAGCTACCTGAAAGTCATGATCAAAAAAAATCCTAGACATCATATTTCAAGAATTATCAAGGAAAACTGCCCTGATATCCTGGAATCAGAGGGTAAAATAGAAATTGAAAAAATTGACCAATCACCTCCTGAGAGATCCCAAATGAAAACTCCCAGTAATATTATAAGCAAATTCTAGATTTCCAAGATCCAGGAGAAAATATTGCAAGCAGTCAGAAAGAAACAATTCAAATATTGTGGAGTCACAGTTAGGATCAAACAAGATTTAGCAGCTTCCACATTAAAGAATCAGAGGGCTTGGAAGATGATATTCTGGAAGGAAAAGGAGCTAGCATTACAAGAATAACTTATCCAACAAAACAGCATAATCTTTCAGGGGAAAATGAATATTTAATGAAATAGAGGATTTTTAAGCATTCCTGATGAAGAGACTAGAGCTGAATAAAAAAAAATATTGACTTTCAAATACAAGACTCAAGAGAAGAATAAAAAAGGTAAACATGAAACATAAATCATAAGGGATTCAATAAGATTAAACTTCTTACACTCCTATATGGGAATATGATACTTGTAACTCCTAAGAACTTTATCATTATTAGAGTAGTTAGAGGGAGTATACATAGATAGAAGACATGGGTATGATTTGACCATGATGGAATGATTTAAAAAAATTAAAATTAAGGGGTGAGAAAGAGGGATGCACTGGGAGAAGGGGGAAGACAGAGTAACAACAGAAAAAATTATTTCACATAAATGAGGAAAACAAGAGGAATTTTAGAATGAAGGGGAAATTTGGGGGGAGGGGTGAAAGGCAACACTTGAACCTTACTCTTATTGGAATTGGTTCAAAGATGGAATAACATACATATTCAGTTGGGTATAGAAATCTATCTTACCCTACCGGGAAGTAGGAGATGAAGGGGATAAGAGAAGAGGAGTGGGGTTGATAGAAGAGAACACAGATTAAATGACGTAGTGGTCAGAAGCAAAATAGTCATTTGAGGAGGGACAGGATAAAAGGAGATGGAGAAAGATAAACAGAAGAAAATAGGATAGAGGGAAATACAAGGTTAATAATGGGATGAACTCACCCATAAAAAGGAAATGGATATCAGAATGGATTAGAAACCATAAACAAACAATACAATGTTTACAAGAAATATACTTGAAACAAAGAGACAAACATTAGAATAAAATTAAGGGGCTGGAGCAGAATCTATTATACTTCAGCTGACATAAAAAAAAGGAGGGGTAGCAATCATGATCCCAGACAAAGCAAAAGTAAAAATAGACTTAATTAAAAGAGATAATCAGGGAAACTACATTTTGCTAAAAAGGCACCATAGACAATGAAGTAATATCAATACTAAATCTATATGTACCAAATAGCATGGCATCCAAATTCTTAAGGAAAGGTTAAATGAGTTATGGGGAGAAGTAGGCAATAAAACTATACTAGTGAGGGACCTCAACTTTTCCCTCTCAGAACTAGATAAATATAACCATAAAATAAATAAATAAAGAAGTTAAGGAGATGAATAGAATTTTAGAAAAATTAGATAAATAGACCTCTGGAAGAGATTAAATGAGAATATATAAAGTAATAAACCTTTTTCTCAGCTGTACATGGCACCTTCACAAAAACTTACCATGTATTAGGGCATAAAAACCTCACAAGCAAATGCAGAAAAGTAGAAATATTGCAGGCACCCTTTTCAAACCACAAGGCAATAAAAGTTACATTTAGTAAAGAGCTGTGGAAACATATTAAAAGTTAATTGGATTTTAAATTGTATTATAAAGCAATAATCAAAACTACTTGGTACTGGCTAAGAAATAGAGTGGTAGATCAGTGGAATAGGTTAGGTATGCAAGACACAACAGTTAATGACTATAGTAATCTACTATTTGATAAATTCAAAGACTCTAGCATCTGGGATAAGAAATCTATTTAATAAAAAACTGCTAGGAAAGCTGGAGAATAGTATGGCAGAAACTGGGCATAGACCAACATCTTACACCCTATACCAAGATAAAGTCAAAATGGGTACAGGATTTATATAAAGACTGATACTATAAGCAAACTAGGAGAGAAAAGAATAGTGTACCTACCAGATCTATGAGAACGGAAGAATTTATGACCAAACAAGAGATAGAGAACATTATGAAATGCAGAATGGATAATTTTGGTTACATTAAATTGAAAAGTTTTTGTACAAACAAAGCTAATGCAACCAAGATTAGGAGGGAAGCAGAAAATTGGGAAAGAATTTTTACAACCAAAAAGGTCTCATTTCTAAAATATGTAGAGAATTGAGTCAAATTTATAAGAATACAAGTCATTCCCCAATTGATAAACGGTCAAAGGATATAAACAGGCAGTTTTCAGAGGAAGAAATGAAAACTATAGTCACATGAAAAAATGCTCTAAATCACTATTGATTAGAGAAATGCAAATCAAAACAATTCTGAGGTACCACATCACACCTATCAGATTGGCTAACATGACAAAACAGAAAAATGATAAATGTTGGAGAAGATGAGGGAAAATTGGAACACTAACACATTGTTGGTGAAGTTGTGAACTGGTCCAACTATTCTGGAGAGCAATTTGGAACTATGCCCAAAGGTCTATAAAAAATGTGCATACCCTTTGACCCAGCAATACCACTTCTAGGACTGTATCCCAAAGAGATCATAAAAATGAGAAAAGGACATGCATGTGCAAAAATATTTATAGCAGCTCTTTTTGTGTTGGCAAAGAATTGGAAATTGAGGGGATACCCATCAATTGGGGAATGGCTGAGCAAGTTGTGGTCTATGAATGTAATGGAATACTATTGTGCTATAAGAAATAATGAGCAAGCAGACTTCAGAAAAACCTGGAATGACTTGTATGGACTGATGCTGAGTGAAATGAGAAGAACCAGGAGAACATTATACACAGTAACAGTCACATTGTGAGAGGACTAACTTTGATAGACTTAGCTCTTCTCAGCAATGCAAGGATCTAAGACATCTCCAAAAGACTCATAATGGAAAATGCTATCCACATTCAGAGAAAGAACTATGGAGTCTGAATGCATATGGAAACATACTATTTGCTCTCCTTTTCTTTTGTTGTTTTGTTTTATCGCTTCATTCTTGTGGTTCCTCCCATCAGTTCTAATTCTTTACATCATAACTAATGGGAAAATATGCTTAATATGAATATATAAGTAGAGCCTATATCACATTGCAAGCTGTCTTGGGGAAGGGGGAGGAGAAAGAGGGGGAGAAAATTTAAAACTCTAAATCTTATGAAAGTGAATATGGAAAATTAAAATTAATTATTTTTTAAAAAAAAATTAATTGGAAACTAAATAATCTAATCCTAAAGAATGAGTAGGTCAGACAACAAATCATATAAACAACTAATAATTTCATTGAAAAGAATGACACCAATAAGAAAACACTCCAAAATTTGTGGGATGCACCCAAAGCAGGACTTAGGGAAAAATGTATATCCCTAAATGCTTATATTAATAAGACAGAGGAAGGGCCAATCAATGAATTGGCATATAATTTTAAAAATTAGAAAAACAGCAAATTAAAAATCCCCAATTAATCACCAAATTGAAACTCCTGAAAATCAAAGGAGAGAGGAATAAAATTGAAAGTAAGAAAATCATTGAACTAATAAAACTAGGAACTGGTTTTATGAAAAAAAAACACAATAAAATAGATAAAGCATTGGATACAATATTTGCTCATTTGATGAATCTGAAGAAACTTCTCAGTTTTTTTAATTCACATTTTTTCTGGTTAATGATTTTGAGCACTTTTTTTTGGATGGTTCTCAATAGTTTATATTCCCTTTTTTGGAAACTCTTTCTACCATTTGACTACTTAGCTATTTGAGGATGAATCTCATTCTTAGGGCTTTATTTCAAGTTGCTATAAATGTTAGACATAAATATTTTGTCATAGATGTTCAGTACAAAGATTTTTTTCCCAGTTCATATTTTTATTTGTATTCTACTTCCATCAATTGTATTTCTGCTAAATATTTTTGTTTATATAATCAAAATATCTATTTTGTCTTTTATACTAGTTGCTATGGCATAGGTAGTTTTAAATTAATCACTTCTCCACAGCTGTAAAACATATACAACCTCCCATCTTAACAAAGAAATAATAAAGATTAAAGGTGAGAATGGACTTCCAGGTCATGTGACCAGAAATATGGAAGACTAGACATTATTCCCAATACCCACTCACTGCTTTAAAAAAGAAAAACCCAAAAGAGGAATTAAGGACAAGAAATAGAGCAAATGTAGTTATCCAACAAGACATCTTATGAATTAACAGGGGAGACTGATCATCTTTAACTAGCTCACTTAGGATCCCTTTTCCATCAGCCTCTATGCTCCACTGGGGAGCACAAAACAACTCACTGGCTTGTGCCGCCAGACCCCCTGGGGACAGCAACTTCTGCTGAAGTCTCTGATATCACACAGTGCCCCTGTTTTCCTGCAGTGTTCTATTGCAGTAAGCAGTGGGCCTCAAGTCTGCTAATGTATAGGAGGGAAAGATCATGCTTTCTTTCTGCCTTAGGGCAGCCCTCTTCATTAATTGATCCCAAAGTGGCAGGAATTCTGCTCAGAATACCTATTCTACTCTCCCTCACGCCTGAAAAAAGCTACAGAAACTGCTTTAGCCCAGCCAAAGAAGTAAAGAATGGAGGAAACTGGAGTGGGGTCCATCATGAAGGGTCACATTGGGCCTGAAGGAAAGGGGAATGGGATGCAGCAAGGACCAGGAGAGACCCTTCGGGAGCCACTTGTAGGGTAAGAACTGAGGCCAGTGAAAAGTGAACTCCCCAGCATAGAAAGAGGTTGAGAGAGCTTTGAAGTCCAGTGTCAGGGATAAACCCACCATCAAAGAGAAAGGAGTCAGAAAGAGAGCGATGGGGTGTATACGAGGAAAAACATTAAATCACCAAAGATCTCAGGGGGAAGAAAATTCAGTTAAAATCCTAGAGCATAAGAAAATAAAATAACATGGAAGACATTAAAAATAGGGTGGGGAGGGGGAAGGGTAGTAGTAGGAAACTCTGACCCAAGGGCCAAATCTAACCCACCACCCGTTTGTTTTTTGGAGGCAATCAGGGTTAAGTGACTTGCCCAAGGTCACATAGCTAGCGTCTGAGGCTAGATTTGAACTCAGGTCCTCCTGAGTCCAGGACTGGTGCTATTCACTGTGTCACCTAGCTGTTTTCATTTGATCCATGAGCAAAGAATGTTTTGACAAGTTTAGATACCATACAGGCAGGCAGCAGTCCAGACTGCTCCATAAGACACAGTTTGCCAACCTCTAAATTAGAAAGAAAGATGAGTATTAAGACATTTAAAAGACTACAAATATCTCTAAATAAATATTGCAAAACAAAAGAAATTGAACCAACACATGCTGAAACAGGACTTTGTGGAATATCAAGAGAGCATGAAAACACAGATGTGAATCAGAATGTCAAGAAAAGATAGAAGGGGAAAATGGCAATTTTTGTGGCCTACATAGCAGAAATAATTAGCAGAATAGAAAAACTTGAATCCATGGTAGCTAGTATTTTCAAAGAAGTGAAAGACTACAAAAGAATGGAAATATAAACATACTGAAGTGAAGGCCAATCTGAAGAAAGAAAAGAGAAAAGCAACGTTAAAATACACAGGAGTTCTATCAAATACAGAATGTATAGAGACAGATGAAGGAATGTATTCCTCCAAGAAGATTATGACAAGTCAAAAAATGTGAAAAAACATATTACAAGAAAATGGCTCAGAACTTTTGAATATAGAAAACAAAGTGCCAATCAAAAAAAAAATTCATAGATCACCTTCAAGGGAGAAAGGGAAAGGGAGAAACTCTATGCTTTACACTTCAAGATAAAATCATTAAGTTTAACAATTCCAATTACAAACAACAAATTCCCCTGGCAACCAGGAGAAAGACTTTCAACTATAAAGAAAAGGAAATTTGAGCAACACAAGATGATTCTACATCCAACAGGAGTCACAGAAAGGAATGAAAGGATATAGTACAAAAAGCAAAGAAGGCTAAGACGAAACCCTAAAACGACACACCTTGCAAACTTGAGCATAATCACTAATGAAAAACGTGATGTTCAATAAAAACCTTTGAAGCATTCCTGCAACAACAAACAAGAAATGAACACATTATTCAACTTGCAAACACTCCCAAAATAGAACACAAAAAAGGTAAATAAATATAACTACCAAGGAAAGCACAAATCAAAAATAAATTACTCCATATTTAGAGTCAATTAGAGGAACCATAACAGATTTTTTTTTAAATATTTTTCTTATCCTCTGTTTCTTATATCATTATAGTTGTCCTCAGTATCCTTCCCTTCCCCTCCTATAGAGGCATTCCATATAGCAAACAGTATTTTTTTAGGGAAGAAAGATATCAGCAAATTGATTGATACATTGGAAAAAGTCTGAAAACATACATAAAGGGTAACATCTGTGGACCTTGAGGGGTAGGTTGGGAAGTTTCTTCTCATAGCTCTTCATTAAAGTCCTGCTTGATCTTTATAATTTTGTTACATTCACTTTTGATTTTTGGTGCACACTTGTTCTTTCCATTTACATTTTTGTAATTACTGTGTGTATTGTTTTCTTGGTTCTTCTTACTTCAGTTTATATAGATATTTCCAGGATTCTTTATATTTGTCACAGACATCAGTTGTTACATAGCAGTAATATTCTATTACATTCATGTACCAGAATTTCTTTAGCCATTCCCCTACTGATGGGCATCTACTTTGTTTCTGATTCCTAGCTATTACAAAAAGGGATGCTATATATATGGAACCAAACCAACTCCATGTGGTGAGCAGCATCCGTTGATTTAAAGTTTTCTATTTCTGTAAAAGCTCTGTTCATACAATTTCAGTGAAATACCATAAAATGTTCTGGGACATCTTGTGGTTAGTAGACTAATTTTGTCATGCTCTGGCCAATCAGAAGAAGAAATGCCCTTGTTGCTTAAGATTACATAACTTGATTTATTCCTCATTATTGTGTTTAAGAACGCTTTGTTATCTATCATTTGGTGGCCTTGTTCCTACTGAGGGGCCTTGGATTCAATTTGTTATGCGACTTCATGCTTGTTAATAAATCAGTTTGCTCAGATAATATTTCCTTTCGTTGTTTTTGTTTCTTTAGTCCTTTCAGTCACGTCCAAATCCTTGTGATGCCATTTGGGGTTTTCTTGGCAAATATTCTGGGGTGGTTTGCCATTTCCTTCTTCAGCTCATTTTACAGATGAGGCAACTGATTCAAACACAGGGTTAAAGTGACTTGCCCAGGGTCACACAACTCGTAAATGTCTGAGGTCAGATCTGAACTCAAGATGATTAAGTCTTCCTGACTCAGGTCAAGCACTATTTCCACTGTACCACCTAAGTGCCCAACAGATTGGCTAACATGACAGAAAAGGAAAATGACAAAAGCTGTAGGAGATGCGAAAAAATTTGATACTACTCCACTGTTAGTGGAGTTGGGAATTAGTTCAAACATTCTGGAGAATAATTTGGAAGTATGCCCCAAGGGCTATAAAACTGTGCATACCCCTTGTCCTTGAAATACAATTGCTAGGTCTATATACCAAAGAGATCAAAGAAAAGGGGAAAGGACCTACTAATACAAAAACATTTGTAGCAGTACTTTTTGTGGTGGCAAAGAATTAGAAATGAAGAGGATGCTCATCAATGGGGGAATGGCTGAACAAGTTGTAGTATATGATTGTGATAGAACAGCATCATGATATAAGAAATGATGAACAGTGTGATTCTAGAACAACCTGGGAAGACATATGAATTCATGTAAAGTGGAGTGGGTAGAACCAGGAGAACTTTGAATATAGAATAGCAATTAGGGTTACTGTGAAAAACTTAGCTATTCTGATCAAGATTAATAATAATAATAATAATAATAATAATAATTTTACCTTTTTGGTAAGGCAATTGGGGTTAAGTTACTTGCTCAGGGTCACACAATTGGTTAGTGTCAAGTGTCTGAGACTTGATTTGTACTCAAATCCTCCTGACTTTAGGGCTGGAGCTCTAGCCACTGTGCCACTTAGCTGTCCCTGATCAAGATAATTCTAAAGGACCCATTGAAAAATGCTATCTGTATCCAGAGAGAGATAACTGATGAACTCTCAGTGCAGATTGAAGCATACTTAAAATTTTTTTATTTTTCTTTATTTTTTGTCTGTTTTCTTTTGCAACACGACTTATGTGGAAATATGTTTTACATGACTTCACATGTATAATTGATATGAAATTGTTTACCTTCTCAAGGAGGGAAGAAGGTTGGGAGGGAGGGAGAGAATTTGGAACTCAAAATTTTTAAAAATGAATGTTAAAACATTTTACTGGTAATTGGAAAATAATGAAATAAATAAAACAATATTTTAAAAATCAAAGGATTATGATAGGGTGCTTTCTCAATTTTTGAGAGCAATTTGTGTACTATGGGTAACAAGTGTTCTTTAAATATTTGATAGAATTTTCTCATGAATTTATCAGGACTAGAATTTTTTTCTTTGGCAGTTCCTTTACAGCTAGATCTATTTCTTTTTCTGAGATAGGGTGATTTAATATCTGTATGATCTTCTGATAGTTTAAACATTTTATCTTTTTAAATGTATTTCTCTATTTCTGTGTTTTCTCAGTTTTGTTAGCATATAGCTACATATAATATGTTCTGATTATTCTTTTTATTTCTTCTGGTTTTGTTGTGATTTTGCCTTGTTTGTTTGCTTTTTATTGAGTTGAATTTCTAATCTCTTCTTTTTCATCAAATTAGCTAAGGGTTTGTTAATTTTATTAGCTTTTTCAAAAGACCAGTTTTTAATTTTATCATTTTCTTATATTTTTCTTACATATTATTTATTATAACATTGTTATATTTATTTTTTATATTATCAAAATCATTCTAATTTTCCAATTTATTTCCCCTATAATTTTTAATATTTTCTCTTTTGTTCTTATTTTAGGTTTATTTGTAGGCTTTCTAATTTTTAAAAATGCATATTCAGTTCATTAATCCTTTAATTTTTTATTTTATTAATTTATTTTCATAGGGATGATATGCTTTCCCCCCTGAGAATTGCTTTAGTTGCATCCCAGAAATTTTGGTATGTTGTTTCATCATTACAATTTTCTTTTACATATTTATTGTTTCTATGATTTTTAATTTTGCCCATTCATTATTTAGGATGTCATTAGTAAGCCTTCATTTGGGTCTTTATCTTTTGTTTCTGATCCCTGAAGCAATGACTGTTTTTATTGCATTATAGTCCATAAAGGAGGTATTCACTACTTCTGCATTTTAACCTTCCCTTGCAATATCTTTGTGCCATAGTATGTAATTACTTTTTGTAAAAGTTCCATGTGGTATTAAGAAATATATATTCTTTTGCAGTCCCATTTAGAAGACACTGTGCAATTTTTAACTCTAGTATCTCCAGCAATCTGTTCAGTTTCCATAATTTTGTTCAGTTCCATATTTATTTATATTCGTATTAGACTTCCAAAACTGTGAGAGGGATATTGATGTCTTCTGTCACTATCGTGTCATTGTCTATGTTTTCTTAGAGCTAACTCAACATTTCCTTTACGAATTTGAGCGCTAAAGCACTTGGAGCATATAAGTTTATTGTTAATATTGGTTAATTGTCTATGGTCCCTTTCAGCATAATGTAGTTTCCTTGTTTATTCTATTTTTTTCTATGTTTGTTTTTGCTTTGTCAGATATCATGATTGCAATTTCTACTTTTTTGGATTCACTTGATGCATAGTAACTTTTTTCTCTATCCTCTTAGTTTTATTTCATGTATGTCTTTGTTTGTGAAATGCGTTTGTTGCAAGCAATAGATTGTAGGGTTTTGTTTTCTTATCCAATCTGTTATTCTTTTTTTTGTTTGTTTTATTGGATGGTTTAATCCATTCATATTTAAAGTTATGAGTTAGGTTTTCCTAACTCAATTTCCTTCATCTAACACTGTTTACTTTCAAGTCTGCTGTAAACATAGTACTATATTCCTTCAGTTACTTTATCTCAATCTTTTTTAAGGTGGACCTCTTCCTACTGACTCTTTTCCCCTTGCCCCTTCGTCTCTCCTCTTGTTACCTCTTTTCGCTTGAGGGTTTGCTTATTAATTCTTATTTCTCTCCCCTTTTTGTCTGGATAAATAATCCCCCTCCCCTTTTTTACAGTCAATTAGTCAAGTTGATTCTCCCTTCCTCTTCTCTTCAACTAGTTCTGTTCATTAGGTTTTTTTTTTGTTTCATTTTTGCTTCCCTTTCCAAAAAGTATTTTTCTCACTCTTCATTATCCATCTTCTGTTTCTATCTACTCTAGACCCTCACTCTCTCATTTATGACTCCTATAATTATCTGGTCTCTCTCTTCTCTGTATTCCTCAGGCAAACAAAACTCCCAACATATTCCTTCCAGGCACTCCCAGTAGGCAGTTTCTGACACTGCTTTCTAGAGCTTGCACTGCAGATTTCCTTTTTCCACTGGGCCTCACTCCCAGAACAATGCTAGTTATTTCAGGTGTCAGAGGTAACACAGCCCCATGGTCAGGCCCCTCCCATACCACATCCCTGATTATGCAATTCACCACTGATCTATGCCCTCTCCTTGCTTACTTTTTTTTTTTTAAAAAAAAGCCTCAAAATCTCTTTCCTCAGTCCATGCTCTCCCACCCCCTCAGGTACCAGTTGCCCCAGGAGTTCCAACTCCCTTCCCCTCCTAAGGTGGAATGAGTGGATTTTTCAAATACCAAATCTCCTAGATCACACCTAGTACAAGGTCCCTATCTCTCTTCCCAGACTTTCTTTCTTTATTCATAGCATTATTCACCAGTGGAACTCCCTCTCACCACTGAAGCAAGGCTTCCTTCCTTTCCCTCCTCTTTTCAATCCTTCCCTCCTCTTCCTCACCCACTTGCATGTAGACTTTTCCCTTTCTGAGATCACAGGGGTCCCCCTTCCCTCCTTGCTGTTCCTGGATTTGACCCTAGCACATCACACATTCCTCTCTATCTGCTTGCCTCTCACTTTCAAATATCCTTCCATGTTATAATATAGTCCAACAAAAAAGTTTTGATTCACTTGTAGGCAGAGCATTGCTGAGTTGTCCCAGGTCCGCCTCCTCATTGTTACCTTCTCGAGATGTCCACCTTTACCCCACCCCATTGTATACATTTTTTCTTTTTTTATAAATTAATTTATTTTTAGTTTTCAACATTGACTTCTATAAGATTTTGAGTTCTAAATTTTCTCCTCCTCCCTCCATTCCCCCCTCCCCAAGACGATGTGCAATCTGATATAGGCTATACATATATAACCATACTAAACATATTTCCCATTAGTCATGTTGTAAAGAAGAATTAGAACCAAAGGGAAAAAGAATGAGAAGGAAGAAACCAAAAGAGAGAGAGAGAGAGAATAGTATGCTTTGATCTGTATTTAGAGTCCATAGTTCTTTCTCTGCATGTGGATAACAATTTCCTCTATGAGTCTTTCGGAATTATCTTAGATCTTTGCAATGCTGAGAAGACATAAGTCTATGAAAGTCAGTCATTGCACGATGTGGCTGTTACTATGTACAATGTTCTCCTGATTCTGCTCACTTCACTCAGCATCAGTCCGTACAAGTCTTTCCAGTTTTTTCTGATGTCCACTTGCTCATCATGTCTTATAGCACAATAGTATTCCATTGCATTCATATACCACAACTTGTTCAGCCATTCCCCAATTGATGGGCATCCCTTCAATTTCCAATTCTTTGCCACCACAAAAAGAGCTGCTATAAATATTTTTGCACATGGGTGTCCTTTTCTCATTTTTATGATCTCTTTAGGATACAGTCCTAGAAGTGCTATTGCTGGGTCAAAAAGTATGCACAGTTTCACAACTCTACCAACAATGCATTAGAGTTCCAGTTTTCCCACATCTTCTCCAACATCTATCATTTTCCTGTTTCGTCCTGTTGGCCAATACTGTTTTGTCATGTGGTACCTCAGAGTTGTTTTGATTTGCATTTCTCTAATCAATAGTGATTGAGAGCATTTTTTCATATGACTATAGGTAGCTTTAATTTCTTCCTCTGAAAACCTCCTGTTCATATCCTGTGACCATTTATCAATTGGGAAAGATCTTTAATTCTTATAAATTTGACTCAATTCTCCATAGTCATTGTATACATTTAGAAGAAGATCTCTTATAGGTCTCTCTGCTGTCGTTCTGTTGCTATTGCTGTCCTTAGCTGTACATTTATTCACTCCTGTGTTTCTGTTGCTTGGGGTGGCAAGTAATCTCTTTAGTTCTGGTTTTCTTTCTAAACATTTTATATGCCTCTTTGTCATTGAATATCTATTTTTTTTTTCTTTTTGGCTAGGCAATGGGGTTAAGTGATTTGCCCAGGGTCACATAGCTAATAAGTATCAAGTGTCTGAGACTGGATTTGAACCCAGGTCCTCCTGACTCCAGGGCCAGTGGTCTATCCACTGTGTCACTTAGCTGTCCCTGAGTAGCCATCTTTTTTCATGTTTGTTTAAGCTTAAATTTGCAGGATAAGTCATCCCGGGCTGCTTTGCTCTTCTGAACACATGATTCCATTCCCACCAACATTTTCTGGTGTATGTAGAATAGTATTGCATTTTTCAGATTTCCTCTCCTTTGTAGTTAAAGATCTTTCTCCTGATGGCTTGCAGAACTTGTTTCTACATTGAATTGTTAAATTTAACCACTATGTGTCTTAGAATTTTCAGGCTTGTGTTTTTTTGTGTTTTTTTTTTTTTTTGTTCCCCTTAGAGGCAATTTATGAATTCTTTCAATTGGTATTTTATTTTCTATGTTCAGAAGTTCCGGGTAACTCTCTTCTATTATTTCCTGCAATGCGGTGTTAAGTCTTTTTGTCCTGTTGTGTTCTTTGGGGAGACCTGTAATGTTTAGGTTGTCTCCACATCTTGTCTTCTAGGTCAGTGTCATAGTAAGCATAATTTGTTTTAATGTTGTTTTTTACTTTTCTTCTTCCAGATTGTCCTTCTCTTCTGCATATTTGCACACCCAATCTCTTGTTCTCTCTTTTCTTTCTTTAATGATATTCGCCATTGAAGATTCTAGTTTTTCTATTCTGCCCAATTTTTTTTTTTTTTACTGTGTAGGCCATAAATTCTGCTGTCATAATTCTCATTATGTTGTGTTGTGATTCCATGTTCTCCTCACATTCCACAAAGACCTCTGTTTCAACAAGTGTTAGATTGTTTTGCTTTGTTTTGCACTATTCCTAGATGCCTAAACTCATTTACTAAATCTATAGGCCTTATTTTTTTCTGTTGTTTATGTTTTTCCTGTTGATTTGTCTGCTTGTGTTCAGGTCTTCGAGTTTTCTTTCCTAATGTCTTTGGCAATGCTAGTCCTTTTTGTTCCCCCTGATTTTCCTCTATTCCTCACTTTCTGACTCTGACCTCTCTTTAACTCATTTCCTTGGGGCTGGATCTCAAAGCATCTGAGCCTCTTCCCATGATGGGTAATTCAATTCATCAGTCTAGGTTTCTGTCTCCAGGTGACTTTTGGGTGGATAGAACTGGCCTAGCTGGATGTTGTCAGCTTTCCCTCAGGCTTAGTAGAGTTCTGTACAAGTCTTCCCCTCCCCGCCACCCCTAACACATGGGATCCTGTCTTGCTCCCTCTGTCTCTCAGTTCTCTGACTAGGTACTGATATTAGAGCTTTGCAGGGCTGGTGCTATAACTTTGTCTCCTGCATCACTGGCTGTCTGTTGCAGACCCCAGCAGGCTTTTGCTCCTGAATGACTGTCGGGACCTGAGCAAACTACTGAAGTCTGAAGCTGGGGTCTCCATAGCACTGGAACTAGGGATGGGGGTCTGGGGTTGGATTTTGTTGTAAACCTTATGTGTGGAGGTTCCTTGTGTCTGCTAATGCAGTAACACTGGCTTTCTTCCTCGCAGACAACACTACACCTTTGGTCTTTGCCTGCGCCGGCGCCCACACTGAACTATGTTTTTCTGCCAGCCCGGCCCGATAGACCTTTCTAATCAACCATCCAGGTTGTCTTGGACTGGAAGTTTGTTTCACTCTGTCTTTTTGTGGGTTCTGCTGCTCTAGAATTTGTTTAGAGCCATTTTTTAACAGGTATTTGGAGGGGTTTGGGGGAGAGCTCAAGCAAGTCACTGCTTTCACTCCGCCATCTTGGCTCCGCCCCCAACACTACATCTTTGGAATCCACACCATTTCACTGGCAGTCCCTCAATGCTTGGAATGCTCTCCCTGCTCACCTTTGATTCCTGGCTTTCCTGATATCCTTCAAGTCAGCTCAAATGCCATCTTCTGCAAGAGGCTTTCTCCTGTCCTCCCCACCCCATTCTCTACTGCTAGTGCCTTCCTTCTGAGATTACTTTTCATTTATGCTGTATCTATCATATATACATTTATTTGCACATTGTCTCCCCTTGCCTTGAGAGCAGGGACTGTCTTTTGCCTCTTTTGTAACCCCAGTGCTTAGCACATTTTAATTTGGGGGTTACTTTCTTTCTTTTTTTCTTTTTTTTTTTGGCAATTGGGGTTAAGTGACTTGCCCAGAGTCACACAGCTAGTAAGTGTCAAGTGTTTGGTCTGAGGCTGGATTTGAACTCAGGTTCTCCTGACTTTAGGGCCGGTGCTCTATCCACTGTGTCACCTAGCTGCCCCTGGGGGTTACTTTCAAGAGGTGACTGGTGAATTTTTTTAATTTCTACTTTACTCTCTATTTCTGAGATATCTGGGCAGTTTTCTTTCATAGTTTTAAAAAAATATGATGTGTAGGCACTCTTTTTTTGTTTGTGTGTTTCAGGTAGTCTAGTGATCCTTAAATTATCTCCTCTTAATCTATCTTCAAGGTCATTTATTTTTCCTATGAGATATTTCACATTTTCTTCTTTTTCTCCCCAATCTTTTTTTTTCTTGATATTTTATTATTTCTTGATGCCTTATAGAGTTATTAGCTTCCATTTCGCCAATTCTAATTTTTAAGGAGTTATTTTCTTCATGAATATTTTGTATCTCTTTTATCAAGACATTAATTTTCTTTTCATATCTTTCTTCCAAGGTTCTCATTTCTTTCCTCAATTTTTCCTATACTGTTGCTGGCTATCCTGGCCCAAGTGTCCATAGACTGAGCTCTGTCTCTTTTCCTAGTCTGTTCTAGTCTGGAAAAATGACTCACTGGAGATTTTTTTCTTGGCTATCTCAATCATAATTCAGTATAGCACATGTTTTAGGTTGTTATGGAGGAAGCATGTTGAGTGAGCCTGGCAAAAATACTGACTCTCACTCTGCCATCTTGACTGCCCCATTCCAAGTTATTATCATAAAAAGTGCTGCACTTTGCCAAAGGTATTTCAGATTCTAGTGAGTTGATTTGGTGGTTTTGGATGTAGTCATTTTTAATATGAATAATTATTTTGATTGTTTTCCTAGTATTGAACCATCCTTGTATCCCCAGTATAAATCCCCTTGGTCATCCTCATTGATTGTTTGGATACATCATTTTATTCTGTTTAGGAATATTTTAAGGGGCACCTAGGTGGTTGCAGTGGATAGAACAATGGCCCTGGACTCAGGAAGACCTGAGTTCAAATCTAGCCTCAGACACATGACACTAGCTGTGACCCTGGGCAAGTCACTTAATCCCATTGCCTAGCCCCACCCCAAAAATATATATTAAAAATATTTTGGAGTCAATATTCATTAATGATATTGGCTCATAGCTTTCCTTCTGTGTTTTTTCTCTCCCTTGTTTGGGGATTAGCATTCTAATTTTCCCATAAAAAGATTAAGGTAGGATGCATTCTTTCTCAATTTTTGAGAATATTTTGTGAAGTATGGATACTAAGTATTCCTTTAAAGTTTGAAAAAATTCTCCTGTGAATCCATCAGGACCAAGTGTTTTCCCCCAACCTCCCCCTACACACACCATGGTAGTTCTTTTATAGTTAGATGTATTTCCTTTTCTGAGATTGGCTTATTCAAGAGCTCCATCTGGCCCTCTGATACTTTGCAAAACTTTTGTTTCTGAAGTTATTCCTCCTTTTTTTGAGTGTGTATTTTCAGTTTTGTTATCATATAACTGTGCATAATATGTTTCAGTT
>NW_020940527.1:27405047-27527640 GCF_900497805.2 Vombatus ursinus
TTCACTTGCAAGTCATGGCATCACCTCCTTGATGTCATGGTCCTCTTCAAGAAGGAAGGACAAACAACAACAACAACAGCTTAGCACAGTGGCTGGCTCATAATCAGCACTTAATAATTGTTTATTGATTGATTGATTGATTGCATATTTGTTGTGATGTTAATTTAAGGTATTTACCTGGGATGCTAGGTTAACCGTCCTTGTTTTATTAAGTGCTGATATAATTCAATGCTATATTGTATAATTCCAGATTTCAAGTGTAGAACAGCCTATTTTGCAAGGGACTGCAAAGTTATAAGCACCGGGAAGAAACGTCATATGGGTTTGAAAACTCACTGGAATCATGGGATTTGTAGTTCAGACAGACAAGCATTTCCTCTTTACCCTAAGAGTGATTTGGGGCTGTCATGATGCTTTAGTCAGAAGTCAGACTTGAGCTTATGGGTAGGAGTTTTTTAAAGAGATATAGGTAATCTGTAAGGAAGCAAAATAATGGAGGAATAAGTCCCTACTTAAGTCCTACTGAGCTGAGGAGATGTATCATGGGAAGATTCAGTGTGCTCAGCTCCGCTCAGAACTTAAAAGACAGAACTGAAAAGAATGAGTAGCATAGGGGAAACAGGAAAAAAGGAAGAAAAAAGAAGAAAAAGAAGAGAGCTAGCTGAGCAGTGGAAGAGAAGCGAGAGTGAACCATTGAGCCCCTGCAGGCATCTTGGAACACAAAATTTAGACTGAAATTGCTGCTTGTAATTGCCTCTTCAAAGTCTGGAGGAAATTCCAAAATGTCTTTTCTGTCCTGAATTTCCCTTTCATATGCTCAATCAGTATCAGGCACTGTGATATACTCTTCTCACTTTTACCTAAGTACTTCTTGTATCCTGACTTTGCCTTGAAAATGAAAAGCCAAGGGCTGCTAGAAATATACAAAATTTACATTAGAGTAGAGAACCAAATTTCTACCTGAAAGTTAGTAATTTTCCTAACTAGAGGCTCTGAGCTATTGTGATTGTAGTAATCATTTTTCATCTGATATTAACTTTATAAAATGGCAAAGAAAGTGACCTCATGGACCTGAGTGCCATTATATTGCTCCTGGGCTAAAAGTGAGTTTACTATTATAACAGGGTGTGGTTGTTTAAATTTCCAAACTCCAAAGTGAGAAGGAAGGAATGGGGAGGGTAGAAATAGGTGTGGTGTGAATGAGATTCAGCTCCATCCCTTCCAGAAATCTTGGACCACCAACCAGGTGTTATATCAAGATTAATGTAGGCCATTAGGTCTAGTTTAACATCTGCATGGAAAATGTTACACTTCTGGGTAGAAATGTTATCTCAAGAAAGTAAACTCAAAGACTCTTTTGTAATGTTAAAAGGAGAAAACATAGCACATAATTTCAAGTACCTTCAGATGTGAGATCTAAAATATTGCAAATTTCTAAACAAATGGTTTTGGTTTATTGTAGTTGGATTTTCAGAACAAATAGCCATTTAGTTCCTGTTTAACAATGGTATTTTTCCTGCCTACTAGCACAAGTCAACAGATGACAAAATGAAAGCTGAACTAATCAATTCCTTATTTTACTCCTGTTTATCCAAGAGGGAAAATGGTCTTCCAAATGGAAAGGGCAGGATAACCATTAAAAAAAACTGAAGCCCAAGATAGGAGAGCTAAGAAGAGAAGAGCACTTTCATATGAGTTTCAGTCTCTTGGTCCAGACAAATTCTATCCAAGGATAGTGAAAGAACTTAAAAATGTAATTTCAGGATCACTATCAGTAATACATGAAAACTTCAAGAATGAGAAAGGTACTAGAAGATAGGAGGTAGGCAAAAATTCCAATCTAAAAAAAAAATGTACGTTCAGATAATTAATCCTCTTCCATTTGTTTTTGTTTTGTTTTTTTAGTTAGGCAATCGGGGTTAAGTGACTTGCCCAAGGTAACACAGCTAGTACGCATCGAGTGTTTGGACTGAGGCTGGATTTGAACTCAGGTCCTCCTGACTTCAGGGCTGGTGCTCTATCCACTGCACCACCTAGCTGCACCAACTGCGCCACCTAGCTGCCCCTCTTCCATTTGTTAATGGGTGTTTCAGGGATATATTTCTTCCCTAAGAACTTCTTTGACTGCATCCCAGAAATTCTGGTAAACTATTTCATTATTATAACTTGATTTCACTTAATTATTGTTTCAATGATGTGTTCCTCAATTCACTTGTTATTTATTCTTGTTTGTAATATCTCTGTGCCCTAATGTGTGATCTTTTTTTTAAAATAAAAGTTCCAAGTGATACTAAGAAACACATATATTCTTTAGCAGCCCCTGTTTAGAAGACATTATGAGTCTTTTGACTCTAATTTCTCTAGCAATTTGTTCAATTTTGTATTTCTGCTTTTCAAAAAACAACAACTTTTTGTTAGATTACTCCAACAGTGAAGGAGAGACAAAGAGATCCCCTAACACTATTGTATTATTGTCTATATGTTCTTATAATTCAGTCAAATTTCATTTATGAATTTTGTTGCCAAGACATTTGGAGCACATAAATTTAATATTAATATTGTTTTGTTGTCTATAGTTCTCTTTTAGCATAATGTAGTTTCCTTGTTTATCTCTTTTTCTTTTGTGCTTTTTTTGTTTTTGCTTTGTCAGATAACATGATTGCAATGCTTGCTTTTTTGGATTCACTGGGGGTTAGTAATTTTGTTCCAGCCCCTCATTTTTATTTTGTGGATGTCTTCCTTTTTAAAATGTTTCTTGTAAGTAAGAAATTGTGGAATTTTGTTTTCTTAACCTATATGTTACTTTCATTTTATTGAATGATTTAATCCATTGCATTTAAAGATATGAGTTAAATTTATATTTTCCTCCATTTATCTGTAATTTTTTTTTCTGAATTAGAACATTTTTTTTTTGTTCCTCTTCCTCTGTAAAGACAGGACTTTATTTCTTCAGTTATTTTCGCTTAACTTAATTTAATACAACTTTATTCTCATAGGGCTTTCTTATCACCCTCATTTACCCTCCCCTCCTCGCATCCAGGTCGACCCCCTTTTTCCCTAATTTTGGTGCTTAACTTCTTAATTCTTTTTTCTTCCCTTTTATCTAGTTATCTAATATCCCCCCTTATTTTTCTCTGTTAGGTAGCCAACTTGTTTTGTTCATTAGTTTTTATTTCATTTTCTGTCTTTCTAAAAAGGACTTCTTTTCCCCATTCTCATCCAATCTCTTCACTTTTTGTCTATTCCAGATTTTAGTTTTCTGATTCATGGTCCTTTTTCTAATTTATTCCTTCTTTAGTCTTTGTATTTCTCATGGAATTTAATCTTCTAAGTTACCTATTTTGGGTTCCTTTTTTTTTTTTTAAGGCAATTGGGGTTAAGTGACTTGCCCACGGTCACACTGCTAGTACATGTCAAGTGTTTGGTCTAAGGCCAGATTTGAACTCCGGTACTCCTGACTCCAATGCCGGAGCTCTATCCACTGTGCCACCTAGCTGCCCCTAGTCTTTTTTTTTTATTAATTTATTTTGATTTATCAACAATCACTTCCATAAGCTTTTGAGTTTTAAATTTTTCTCCCCCTCCCTCCCCAAGATGGTGCACAATCTGATATAGGCTATACATATACACTCCTATTAAACATATTTTCATATGAGTCATGTTGTAAGGAGGAATTAGAACCAACAGGAGGAACCACAAGAAAGAGGAAACAAAAGAGAAGAAAAAAAGAGCAAATAGTATGCTTCGATCTGCATTCAAACTCCATAGGTAGTCAATGACTATAGTAATCTACTATTTGATAACCCCAAAGACCCCAGCTTCTGGGATAAGAACTCACTATTTGACAAAAACTGTTGGGAAAACTGGAAAAGAACATGGCAGAAACTAGGCATAGACCAAAATCTCACACCATATACCAAAATAAAGTCTAAGTGGGTTCATGATTTAGATATAAAGGCTGATACTATATACAAACTGAGTTCCTTCTTGTAAACAGCTTCTATGTTATTGCCTTGTAGATCTTGCTCTCTGACCTCTTTTTTTTTTCTGTTATGTTTCACCATTAGAAATATCAATTCCTGCCAGAGATAGAGAGGACCAAAGGTGGCAATTTTCCTGCATCCCCAATTGTGCAGTTCATTACTAATCTTTGCTCTTTCCATGATCATTTTCCTATTTGCCATGAAATCTCCTCCCTGGGTCCATACCCTCCCACTCTTCTGGATGTCCATGGAGGCGCAACACTTTATCAGGGGTAGTGGTATCTCCATGGACTGAATTCCTGCAGATTATACCTATTATAAAATCCTCATCTCCCATTAGAGAACGTATCTCTCCTCTCCAGGGGAATATCCTTCAGTGAGAACCTTTTCCATTTCTAAAAAGAGATTTCCCCTTCTTTCCTCCTTTGGCACCTTATTTACCTGTAAGTGGGTTGCTGTGAGGCTTACTCTACTATGTCTCAGCTCTGTTTCTCTACCATCAGTTATTCCATTTAACTTCAACTTTGTTTCTTGTCCCTTTGAGTACTTTTAGGAAGATATCTCTTAGTGGTCCCTCTGCTGTTACTTTATTGCTTTGGCTGTGGTTGTGGCTGTGCTTATGGCTGTTGGAAAGCAATGAATTCCAGGTCATAAATTCAAAAATGGGAAGGGTATGACATTAAGGAAGGAAAAGTAATGAAGGAAAGGCAATGAATGGGATTGGGTCTCAAAATTTTGGTTACAAAACAATTCCCACTGTATTGTTTCTGTGGTACATCCTCCCCACTTTCTAGGCTACCTTCCCAATCTATACTCATAGAGTAGGGCCCCATGAGATTCATATCTCCTGTTCAAGGTATTCTGTGGTTATGCACTCTGAAAACTAGCTCAAAAGTCTCTACCAGTGGATTCATCTTTAATAGTCAGCTAGTTGACAGAATTAACTCAAAACAAAGGCATTTATTAAAATGGCTTAGCATGAACAATAGTAACAAAATATCCCCCCTCCCCAATAAAACTGGGGCACATTCTCACACAAATACACACAGTGCCAGTGGGAAGAGTGGGCACACAGTAGTAGAGGACACACCCATTGTTAGTCAACAATTTTCAAGTGTTTACTCTATGTCAGGCAGCTAAATGCTGGGGATACAAATGGAAGCCAAAAGAGAGTCCTTGCTGTCTATGTGTTTACTTTGTAATGGGGAAGACAATATATAAGAGAGCTGAAAAGCCAGGATGTGAGGGGAAAAGGCACCCATATGGGGGCGTAGTGAGGAAGCCCAGAAAATCAAAAGTAGAGACAGGAGCTATGTGTTATAGTGGAAGCCAAGAGTGATGACCAGCCTGGCCCCTCCCCAAAATGGAAGCCCTAGGAGAAACACACCAATGGGAGAAGTAGCCAAGGCAACCACTTCCAGAACAAGACCACCACAGTGCTTTTTCTCTTCTCTTAATGTCTCCATGCTTCTCTCCCTAAGTGGACCATGTCTACTAGGTACGACATCCCACGAAAATCTCTAGATTTGTTCCTCTTTATTGATCAAATTGCCTCTGTAGCTGGTCAATGTCTCAATTGCTAATATTCCTCATACAACTAATTCCTTAGAAGAATGAGTGCCCCATCTGCAGAGCTGGCTTCTGCCTCAGCTGACCAAAGGTTAGGAATTCTATCCTATATTCCATCAAGGAACTGAATTATCTTCTAAGGGAGCAACAACATGTCTACATTTCTCTACGCTTCCTTTACCATCTGTGAATTACTATGTGTTTTGTACCCATTGTGATATTTAAGTAGGTATAGGGGTGTGCTGGAGTCAGCTTGGACTGAGAACTGATTGTTAAATTTTCATTGTGAGCATTTAGACCTCAGAAATTAGCAAATGTTTCAAATTAGGGCTTGGCTTATTGTTTCATTGATTGTCTAAACCAGGATTCACCAAATTACATTCTGAAAAAAACAAAACCTTACTTTCTACTATAAACACTCTTAGCTCACAAGCTTACAAAAATGGGTAGCAGACTGGATTTGGCCTGTGAGCCATAGTTTGACAACCCTTAGTCTAGACTTAAGACAATGATGGAGAAAGTATGAATAATGCATATTAAACTTTAAAATGTGTTATGCATATTTTTTTTTTGAAGACTTAGTTTTAAACATTTACTAGCACACCACTAAGTAGGGCACTAGGGGCATGAATCACTCAAAGTCTGAGATGGAAAAAGTGAAAAATGAGCTTTCCCTTGCATACTTACATTTGATATATTATCCAGTTAGATAATATGTATAAAGTGCTTTGCAAACCTTAAAGTACTATATAAATTCCAGTTGTTGTTTTTATTGTTATTGTAATTTGATATTTGACCCATTCATTACTCAGAGTTGTGTTTGTCTATATTATGGTCTGTATCTTTTGCTCCCCATATTAATTATTATATTATTGTTACGATCAAAGGATGTAGCTAATAATTTCACCCTTTTTTAACTTAAGATTTCTTTGTGCATTTTGTTTGATACTGTATTTATTCAATAAAGTATTTAATTAATACTTGTGACCTGGACCCTGTTGCTAAAACCCAGCAAGCAATCATAAACTAGGTCAACAACCTGGGGGTCAGCCTCAACTCCTCACTCCTCCAGCCTTATCCTGGCCCCATCCAATCTGTTCCCAAAGCCTGTCGATTTTACCTTTGCAAGATCTTTCAAATACAAGACCCTTTTCTCCTCTAACAATAACACTACTCTAGTGCAGGCCCTCAGGACCACACACCTGGACTACTGCAAAGCCTGCTGGTGGGTCTACCAGCCTCAAGTCTTTCCCCACTCCAATGCATCCTCCATTCAGCCACCAAAGTGATTAATCTAAAACGCAGGTCCAATCATGTCACACACCTCCACCCCACCCTACCCACCACCAATAAATGTCAGTGGCTCCTTATTACCTCCAGGGGCAAATTCAAAATGTTCTATTTGGCATTCAAAACTCTTCATAACCCACTCCCTTCCTACCTTTCTAGTCTTCTTACACCTTACTCCCCAACATGTACTCTTTGATCCAGTGGCATCGGCCTCTGGCTGTTCCAAGAACAAAACACTACATCTCTTGGCTCCAGGCATTCTCTCTGTCCTCCATACCTGGAATGGTCACCCTCTTTCACTCCAACTATTGACCTTCATGGCTTCCTTTAAGTCCCAACTAAAGTTCCCCAACCCCTCTTAATTCCAGTGCCTTCCCTGTTAATTATTTTCTATTTATTCTGTATATAGCTTGCTTTGTATATATTTGCTTGCATGTTGTTTTCCCCATTAGACTGACAGATCCTTGAGGGCAGGAACTATCTTTTGCCCTTTTTGTATCCCCAGCACTTAGCACAGTGCCTGGCACATAGTAGGCGCTTAATAAATGTTGGTTGATTAATTGACATAGAATTTGGCCAGATGTATTATTCTGAGGGTGCATTCTGATAGCCTTTCATTTTAAAAATCATATTATAATCTCTTTTTTGATTTGTCATAGAAAAGGTACAATCCTGAGCTATTAAATTTAATTTTTCTTAGTAGGTAAAGGCCTTTCTCTTGGTTGCCTTGCCCTGCAATATCTATTGTTTGATACTGAAATTCCAAGGTGGTACCACTATGTTGAGTTTTTCTCTGTTGGTAATCGATGAGTTCTACCAATCAATATTGTGTTTGCTGTATTCAATACTTTTGAGAAATGTTCCTGTATTATTCTTATAGTATAGTATTCAGGTTTTTCAATTGACCATATTCTTCTGAGAGATTTATGATCCTCAAATTACCTCTTCCTATCAAGTCCTCAAGTTTTGACTTGTACAGAACTGATGTTTCTTCTAGTGCTGCTACCCTTTGACAGTTTTTTTTTTACCAAATTTTCTTCCATAGGTGTTTTTTTGAGTTTTAAATCATAAATTCTCTTTTTCAGAACTAACTTGTACTGCCTTGAGATTCTTTTTTCATCATATAATCACAACCACTATTTGCCTCGGTTTCCTCAACTATAAAATGGGGATAATAGCACCTACCTCACAGAGTTGTTGTGAGGATCAGATGAAATGTCTGTAAAGCATTTGTTACAGTGCCTGGCACATAGCAGATGATATAGAAATGTTTATTCCCTTCTCTGTCATACTATTTAAAGTGACTTTTTTCTCTTGAAAGGGACAGATCTCCATTTGATTGACCAGAATGATGATCATTCTTCTTTGATGGTATGATAAAATAACCTATGAATTGATAATTCTCAAAGCTAACTATATGTAGAATCAAAACAGTACAGAAAGAACCCAGACTGAGTCAAACTATATAAACTTATTCTGTAATTCTGGCTGTGACCTGGTAGGACATCCTTTCACTTCTGATAGCAGGCACTTTGTAATGGATAGTAATTTCCTGGTGAAGGATAGAGAGATGGCTATATATCTTCCTGACACAGGTAATTGGGAAGTATACTACGTCCATGAAGAATGCTTCCGGGATGTGAGAGTCCTGAGATTTATCAAGCTTAATGATCACTACTCAGTTCTGGTGATGAAAGTGGAATGAATAATACTACCAGAAAGAACCAGGAAAGAATCTCCAGAAACTGCAAAGTCCTGGGTAGAAAACTAAATGACTTGAGGGCACAGGATTTAATGATAAATTAATTACTGACTGAGAAGATGGTATCAGAGAATGGGATTTTGATTTATGGAGCATAGCTTAAGGTAGAATAGTGATGATAAATTCTTGGCCAGGATTGAAGAGCTTCTAATGAGGTTCATGAAGAATCACTCAGACCTAAAGATCTTATCAAGACGCTATTAAACTGAAAATGAACATCAGCGGATAGGAAAAAAAACAAACTTTTCTTAGCAGTTGCTGAGCTAAACATTACAAAGAATAAAAGGTATTACACAGAAGGTTAGAAGGACTGACAAATAATTCACAGGCAAAACAACTGAAAGAACAGGAACATTATTCTTCACCTCAGGTATTTATATGCCAAATAAATATAAATCATAACCAAAGTGCAATTGAGACCTTAAGGAAAAGTGTTTAGTGTTGTCATGTTTGGGGTTCTCAAACATACCTTTAAGCAGTTGGGGCAGCATCTCAGAACATGATTATATCATAAAAACAGTTTGACCTGTATCTGAATAACCTTTTCATGAACAAATGAAACTGACTTTTTTAACACCAGAGAAGGTACCAAACACAACCATAGTAGACAAGTTGCCTAGGGGAGCAAAATGTAGATACAACATATTTGTTTCTCTGACAGTTTTCCTATTAGTTTTTAATACCAGAGAAACACACAGAAAAGATGATGTAAGGGAAACACTCCCAGGATACTAGACTATGTAACTATATCCTTCCTGAAGTCCAGAAGCTCATCTGGGTCTCATACATGCTCTATGACCAAATCTGTTTAAAGACAATAGTCTACAGGTTAGCCTAACAATCTATAACCAGCAGTCACTGCTTTCCTTCTGAAATAACTAGCTGTCCTTACACACAGATAATAGTATCACTTATTGATATAATTCACCTACTCTCATCTCTGCTGCTTCCTTCCCTATGGTTTCTCCTTCCCTTCTCTTCTCCTTCCACCCCAGAGAAGATATTCCTTTAATAAAACTTTCTAATGATAGAGGGATATTTTCAACTAATTCCCATGTGTCATTGTTTGAGCCAGAGCCTTTTCAAGCAGATAATCCTGTGTGTCTGCCATCAATCAAAAAATCTAATCCTTATGCTTTTCTAGACATTCTTCACCCAGCAGCAGGTCATTGTTATTGTTGCTATGGCAGTTTGGGAGAATGTAATGGTTTGAGATACGAGACATGGAAGACTGGATGAATCTGTCATAGTTATTCTAACTCACACCTCATGAGTTCAGTAGTCATGGCAAGTATATATAAATACCTGTTACATGAAATTCAGGAGAATCTATGGATTAGGGAACAGGACCTCCCTGTTCTAATAATGAAACTTGTTCCCATGACTACCTCAATGCTTGTTGCATGATTCAGATTCCCTTCTGCAGGAGCTGTTGCCCATCTATCAATACTGATATTGACCGAGTGCCTGGTATGTCCCCCAAGAAAATACATGAGAGAAAATAGACTACCTGAAAAAGTAAGTTTCCAAGGACAGAGCGCATAGCATGTTTTTTAAACAACAAAGTCTATCATTGGAAGAACCCAACTCTTTCTATAGGTGTGCAGTACAGCAAGATTAAAAAGTGTCCAATGCCTTGATTTGCATTTTCTTATTTGCCCATCAGCTACTGGGCATCAGGTTATAGTAACCAGTAGGTGAACCTTGTCTAATCCTTTCTGAAATGCTCTCCAAAGCTTGGCTAGAAACTGTGGCCCTCCTCAGAGAACATCTGTATGTGAAACCCATATAGGTGGATAACTTCAGAAAGTGCTACTATCCATAGAGCAGATGAGGACATGAGATCAAAGGACACATTCTCTACAAGTGACCCACTGCCATAGGGATGTGCACCTTGCCAAAGTGGCAGATGAATTCTAATATTAAACCTTATTCTATAATATCTTGGTTTTGTTGGAGCTACCAAGACTTTTGACAGGCCCTGTGGGTCCCCTGGTGATGGTTAATTTGCTAGCACTCATCACCCGCTTTGGATATAGTGATGGAAGTTCTTTGCTCAGTTAGGCTGCCAATAATGTTGAGGATTTAAATTCTTGGTCATTCCTTTGCCTGGATATCTGGCTAACAGAGCTTGATCTAGGATCTTTTCCTGACAGTTTTGTAGCATTTTGACCCACCCTTGGGAAGAGTCAGTTAAGGTCACCCTGTTTATGTACCATTGTTATGTATACTCTGAACTTTTGGGGCTTGGGACCACACTTTACATTCTTAAAAATTAGAGTGGACCTTTATGAGGTTTTGTTGATGTGTGTTATACCTATCAATCTTTCTGTTGTGATAAAACCTGCATTTCCCTGACACAGCTTCCTTCCCCATGCTACCTTCCTCCATCCTGCACCCCAAGGCATCATGGAATAGGACCAGGCCATGCTGTCCCTGGGACCTGACTTCCCTGGTACAGCTTCCTGGCCATCTAGAGGCACAAAAAGTCTCAGACATAGAATCTAGGTATCTCAGGCTTGGTGGGTGTTTAAGACCACGTGAGTTGCCTACTCTGATGACCGATTGTTCAGATGTGTTTCTGTGAGAAGACAAGGGAGGCCGAGTATACAAAAACTGTATTCTTGTTGCACGTCGTTGATGTGTTCAGGCAAAGCAAACTCCCTTTTGCTTAGTGTTTAGTGTCTTACAAGCGCTTCATTTGATCTCAAAATTGACTCTGAATTAGCCTTAATGCTGGCATTTAGGTCACATCTCTGACAACCTCATTAGAAATTAAAACATCTTGGTATTATTATGAAAATAGTTTTGATCTCAAAGATTCCTGAAAGGGTATCAGGGGACTTCCAGGGGTTTCTGAACCGTATTTTGAGAGTATGGGAGAAATAAAGACTTCATCTGAGATTGCTCTCCTCAGATTTCTGACTTTGAGACGGCACATTGGTTAAACTGTGTCTCATTGCAGAGAGAGATCACCTGGAGAAAAAGAGTCACTAAGCACAATGTCCAAATAAGATCTGAGCCTCTGTCAAATAAAGCAAATTTTTGTTATCAGTTGGAATTATAACTGGGTGCTTCTAGCCCTTTAAGTAATAACCTATAGTTTCCAGAACAGTGTTTCTCAAACCATTATAATGTAGTTTCTTTCCACAGATATTAACTGATTGGAGTCATATATTAATAGAAGGTATATGGCATTGGACTGTCACCATTCCTCCTTTTTAAACAATTATTATGTCAGTTGTACCCTAACAGTCAACCCAGTAGTGTAAGTCTCCACACACACACACACAAAGGCAGCAAGTGTTTGAATGCTATAAATTTTCAGTCATAAAGGACCTCTTTCGAGACCAGAAAAGACTTGAGTTGAACTCTAGCAGAGAGAGAAAAAGAGGGGGGGGGATAGGAGGAGAGGGAGAGAGAGGTGGAGAAGGGGAGAAGGGGAGAGAAAACAGATGAGTCCCTGATAGATCACTAAACTGGCATGGAAGGAGGATAGTTATGTCGGAGGACTTTAAGGATGTGGAGTAAAAACAGAGTATCTAACAAATTTTTGTTTTGTCCAATAATTTCATCTTTCATGAAGAAGAGGAAGCAATGAGCCTAACTATTGCTCTGAATCAGAGGAACGAAATACAATATGTGAACCAGTGAAATAGGAAATATGAAAACTGTTATGAAAAATTTCAGAATAGATGAAGTGGGGAATTCTGGGGATAGTCTGATGTATCTCTTAAATTTTAGAAAATAGGATTGTAGAAATTTCAGAGGTAATATAGGTTTGATTGATTACATGGTATGACTTAAAACATTAGTTCATTCAAAGTGGATGGGAGGGTTTTAAAAGCCAACGTGTAAAAATGCCATCTCGAAAACTTTCTGATGATTAAAAGGCCAAAGTACCTGAAAAGATCATTGTGTGTGGTTATATGGGGTGCTCTTGGTAGACCTCAGATTTTAAAAGTACATGACAATATATGAGAGAAGTAAGAATGAAGACCAATAACTAAGGATAAATGCAAAAATATGACAAGGTTCTATTTTTTTTTTTAAGGCTGGAACCAAGAGTAAGGTGAATGAACTGTCTTGTTAAAGCCCTTTTCTTAAGGAATAGTTTATGATTAAAAAAGGGTATACAGAGTTTTTTTGGGTAAAGGAATAAATTTGTATTAGTTGCCAAAAGGTGTGGGATATTGGCATTGTAGAAAAAGAACTGTTTTAATATAAACTGCTAAAATACACGTGTGAAGAAAAAAAGTTTTTACAAGGAATTTGGACAGTTTTGGAGAAAAAAAATTAGAGGAATGTAGAGAAATTAGTTCTGCTAGACTATATTGTTATAAGGTTTTTTCCTTAAAAAAAAAATAGGTGGAGAGGGAAAGAAAATGTGTTGATTGAAAAAAATTAAAAAACCCAGAACTAATCCATGCCCCACCCCCAACCCCAGTACTATTTTTAAAATTTAACTCCCTTAATGCCATTTGAAGATATCAAGGTTCTGAAGTGACACATTTCTTCTCTTCCAATTAAAATGTTAGCACTACCTTAACATACAGCTCCTTCCAGTTGCTTAAATTAACCTTCCTAGGTTTTTCTGGACTCATTTTTATTTCAAAATTCCTACACAACTAGTCTTTTAATCAGAAATACTCAACAGTATTCCGTTAAAGACCTGTTTTGCTAATCTGTAGGATTATACTCACCTTTGCAGAAGTTACTCTTGGATTAAGTCTTTCTCTTTTGCCTTTTGGAATAACACAATCTAAGATTTCCTCTGGTTCTTAGTGGAAGCTACTAAGTATTTTTTAATCACTTATTTATTTATACCATTCCTTAAAAAAAAACATTTTGAATTCCAAATACTCTTCCTCCCTCTAACCCCTTCCACATCCATTAAGAAGGCAAGCAACCATGCAAGCTGAGAATCAGGTATATTCTTTACTATTACCAGTGAGTATTCTCCAGAGGTCTATCATATCTAATTTTTCTAAAATTCTATTCATCTCCTAAATTTCTTGTTTATTTTATGGTTATGTTTATCTAGTTCTGAAAGGGGTAAATTGAGATCTCTCACTAGTTTAGTTTTATTGTATTTCCTCCAATCATTCATTTAATTTTGCCTTTAAGAAGTTGGATCCTACCCCATATATGATTATTATTGATAGTGCTTCATTGTCTATGGTACCTTTCAGCAAAATGTAGTTTCTTTGATTATCTCTTAAGGAGTTATTTTGCTTTTGCTTTGTCTGAGATTATGATTTCCACCCCTGATTACTTCAGCTAAAGCAAAATAGATTTTGCATCAGCAAACTCTGTTTCCTATAAACAACATATTACTGGATTCTGGTTTCTAGTCTACTCTGCTATCCACTTCCATTTTATGGGCGAATTCATCCCATTCACATTTAGTTATGATAACTGTATTTCCCTCCAATCTATTTTCTTCTGTTTATCTTTTTTTTACCCTGTCCCTCCTCAAAAGTCTGTGTTGCTTCTGACCACAACCTCTCTTAATTCTCCCCCGCTCTTATTCCATCCACCCCACCCTTTCTTTTATCTCCTTTCTCTCCTACTTCCCTGTTGGGTAAGATGGGTTCTACACCCACCTGAATGTGTATATATATTCCCTCCTTGAACCAGTCCAGATAACAGTAAGGTTCAATTATTGTCTAATCTCCCCTCCTCCATTTTCTTCTCCACTCTAAAAGCTCTTCTTTTTGTGCCTCTTTTATGTGAGGTAATTTCCCCCATTTTTTCCCTCTCTTGCCCCCCATTTTCCAGTGCTTCCCTCTCTCACCCTTCCATTTTTTGGGGAGACCAACATAATCTACTCACACCCATGTTCTCTATGTAGACTCCTAACTGTCCTTATAATGATAAAATTTTTAGAAGATACATGTATTATCTTCCCCTATAGGAAGTAAACAGTTTAACCTTGAGTCCTTTATGATTTCCATTTCATTTTACCTTTTTATGCTCAAGTCTTATATTTGAAAGTCAAATTTTCTGTTCAGCTTTGGTCTTTTCATCAGGAATGCTTGAAAGTCCTTTATTTCACTAAATGTCCACCCCACCCACCCACTCCCATTGCTGCCCCCCACAACGAATTATACTCAGTTTTGTTGGGTTGGTTATTCTTGGTTGTAATCCTACCTCCTTCGCCTTTCAGGATATCATATTCCAAGCCCTCTGCTCCTATAACATGGTAGCTGCTAAATCTTGTGTGAACTTGACTATTGGCTCCACATGTATTTAAATTTTTTTTTCTGGCTCCTTGAAAATATTTTCTCTTTGACCTAGGAGTTCTGGGATTTGACTATAATATTCCTGGGAGTTTTCATTTGGGGATTTATTTCCATTTCTATTTTACTGGTTCTGGTTCTAAGATATTGAGGAAGTTTTCCCTTGTAATTTCTTGAACTATGATGTGTAGGCTCTTGTAGGGAGTCCAATAATCCTTAAATTATCTCTCTTTGATTTATTTCCCAGGTGAGTTGTCTTTCCAAAGAGAAATTCACATTTTCTATTTTTTTCCCATTCTTTTGACTTTTAAAAAATGTTTCTTGATGTCATCTCATTTCTTTTAGGTATTCATGCAGTTTTTATGGAAAAAGTTTTGTCTTTGTGATTAAGGCTCAAGCTATTGATATGTTCAGTCAAAGGCAAAAAAAGGCCAACCCATAAGGAATCGATACTTCCCAAACTTGGTGGGTGTCCCACTGTTATGCTACTCGCCACATCCATCTGACCCAACATACTCTGCTGCCAGGTGATCCAGTCAGATGGCAATTTTCCAATGAGTTTCCATTCATTTTTCCTCATATTCATCCTCAGGCTAAAAATTTAGTTTGTGTTTGAAAAATACCTGCTTGAATGATCCACTTTTGCACCATGTTGCACTCAGGACCTTTGATCAAGATGGGTTGCCCAATGCGGGGTTGGGTATGCTTTTTGTGATTTTTCCTCCCTCTGTAGTTTCTATTTCTTAGAGGCTGAAATTTTAGGGACATAAGACCACCAGTAGCATGGTTCTCATGCTTTTTGCTCAGGATATAGTATTACTTTTTGCCATGAGGAAATGCAGAATGCCACAGGAAAATTAAGAAATTCACCCATTCACTTACAAGTATAAAACAATTCATGGGAGACTGGCATATGGAGCACATCTAGCCAAGCCTCATGCCTGCCAAGGTATACACACCCTTTTGATAACAACTGTTCTATTACATCACACAAGGCATTTAATAAATGCCTATTTACTGACTGTAAAAATACTACACTTAAAATCGCCAAGTAAGGCTATGAACATCATTGACTATTAACATTTTAAAAGCGAAATTGCTCTTGAGGAAAAGTAACTTACACAAGACAAATCTAATTTCCACTTGGGTAAAAAAAACAAAAAAAATCAACAACAAATTTCCTTTGCCAAGCTAGTAAACTTCTCTACTAAGATCCTCCTGTGATACCATATCACAGCATGAAGGTGACCCTGGGTTCTTAAAGGCTGTGTCCACAGAATACACATTGCAGCACGTCCCACTAAGCTGGAAAGGCCAAGCATTGCCCAGTGATAAGACCAGGTCTATCTTTTAAGGACCAGCCTTACTAAATTCAGAGAGGCCTATCACCAGACTGGTCACAGGGTGATTTATTCTTCGGCCCCAGAAGCTCCTAAAAATCATCCAAGACGTAATGAGGTTAGATCTCCACAGGTAAAGGGAATAAAACAAGGAGGAAGTCAGATGCTTGATGTATCTTGTATATAAGTTTGATGGAAAGTGAGTTAAGACACCACAGGAAACAAATGTCAAGTGTCAGTGACACAGTCTGTTAACTTGCCCCCTGCTCTTTTTTCCTCCTGCTCCCTGACTTTGTCTCATTCTTACTCCCCATCCCCCACCCTCACTCTCCCATCCTTGATCTTTTGTTTTTTGATTTTCTACTTGCTTTCTCTTCATTTTTGGAAAGCAAAGACTTCAGTCATACTATTATTAAAGATGCATTCATTGTTCTCTGTATCTAAGCACTGAATGTAAGATTAGACCACAACAAGCTTAATGAACTGAAACAAATGTGCATAATTACTGCAACATAATACCATTTCTGGGCCGATTTCTTTTTATTATTTGCGAATATAACTAAGTAAACAAGTCCGACTTATAGTTGAACATGGTTAAATGAAACGATAAATACACATCCAGAGTTCATATTTAAACAAATACCAAAGCCATAGTACTCAAAACTAGTTTTATTTTAAAATTCTAAGTGCTTAGCACTCATCTAGATTCCATTGTTGTGGACTTTTGCATTATAAGCACTATTTGGAATTAATGCCATAACACATACATTTTGGTTTGCAGTCTGACCTTTAGTAGTGTATTCAGTGGGCTTTGGTAAAGCCCTCTTATATAAAATTAATCTGTTCACAGTACATGTTTTTGATGGTCTTGTACTCAGAGAAACTCAGACTAAGCAATAAGTTAAACAAAACAAAAAACAAAACCACAGACAGCAATAATGAATTGCTTTTCAACTGAAACCGGGAGCTTTAAAATAGCCAAATAAAAAGGGGTATGCAGCAATAATAACCAATTATTTAATCCCTTCTCTAAAATCAATCCATTGTTAATTGGCTGTCTGAACACAGACTGGAAATTACTGAATTTTTTTTTTTTTAAAAATTACTCTTCTGCAACAAGAATGACATTTAAACCAATAAAAGCATTTGACAAGACATTAAGTTACCATAGGCACCAGCTGTTGTTTCAAGTTGGGATCTCAATCCCAATACTTTACATTCATCACATATCGAGGTAGTTAAAACACTGAAAGCTTGACTCAAGGTTGCAAGTACTGTGAAATGTGAATATGACAGAAAGTTTCCTTTTGTGTCAACATCCCCCAAGTAATTCAAGTTTTTTCAAGGCAAGAGACTTACAAATAAGGAAATACAGATAAGCGATGTTTGGGGGGAAAGTTAATTTTTAAAATGGCACTTTAAGAAAGCAAGACTTCCATATCGGGTTTTTAAAAAGTCTTACCTTGGTGTTAATCCCTACCAAACTTAAGTACTATTGGATGACTAAAGCATCCAATAAAGCATTTATTCTTTTATGAAAAAAAGGAAATAGTCTCATAAACACTGTAATTCACATATGTGGAACTACCACCTGCATCAAGTATTGGAATTTTCCTGGGAGAGTTTCCCCTCCTATGACGAGTCCCTTCTCTATTAACAGTAATACCACAACTACTTTGACTCCCGCTGCATACCCATATCTTGGCAATAACACTGACATTTGACTTTAGCATATAAAATGGCAGTCAAATATCAGCCATGTGAACTCCTTTCTACTGAAGCGCTACTTAAAAAAAATATCTTTAATGAACTTAACTCATTTTTAAGCCAGGAAGACTCCCTTCACCACACCTCCCTCTCCTCCCACAAAGAACATAATATATAGCTAATCGCATAGTTATTGTAATATGTTTATTTTCTCCTCTTTTAACTTACTACTCCCCCCACCCCCAACACTCCTCAGCCCCCAAATTGCTCTTGTGGTCATGATTACTGCTGCATCCACTGATTAACAAGGCAGTGGAATTTCAGAGAATAAGCCAGTCCTTGTACTGCCAGCTGCCATTAAAGCAATTTTGTGTAAGCACCCTTAAATAACATTTATTCGTTGGACCCAAAAGTTAGTTATAAATCTCTGTCTCTCGTGAAACAGAAAGTGCCATCCTGGCACAACCTGAGAACCTTTCCTTACAAACACTTTTTTTTTTTTTTAGGCTCTGCATTTTATAACCGTGCTACCTTTAAAAAAAAAAAAAAAAGAAAGAAAACTGAACTATCAGATTGGGGATAAGTCAAGAATTGCAATAAGAAATACAAAACCTACACACAGACATATAAAAATGAACCACAGGTACAACCACTTTATCAGGCCTGTGCTAGGATCCTATATTCTCATTTGAAAGCATGTGGAAGTATTTTGGCCTAATTACAATTTATAAATATTTATAAATTCCCCTGGCTGTCAATACTCTCAATGTCTCAAAAGCATGCTGCATTACAGTTAAGTGTTTCCAAGTAGTGCAAATTCCCTGAGTTTGTACGTGTTTTCATCTAAACTTCAGGCAAATATGTATGTATATTAAAAACCATAATTTTGTAAACAGACAAATTTTGCCCTTAATCTGTTTATCCAAATACACATACTATTTGTAAGAGGAAGTTATGTAGGATAATTTCTACTAATGAATTTAGTATTATTCTACAGCAGAGACTGATACTGTAGCACAGCACTCAATGAATTTGAATGTAGTCAAAATTAATCTATAAATCAAGTATATTATTCAAAAACATCAGAATATACAAAAATGACGTCTTCAAAAAGTAATACTGCAAATTTCCTTCATACAAAAACTGTTTGGCAAGTCCACAGAAAAGTGGTTTTCCTTGAGATAAATGTCAGCATAAAGTTTATCACAAGACAAACCCCATTACAATGAAGTAGGAACTGTCCAAATTATTTTTTTTCTTTTTGGTAATGAATAATGCTTGAAATAATTGGACCTACACCTGGGGTTTGGAAGTTTTTGCTATACAGAGATTCTTGTGGAAATAACATGCAACAAATTTGACTCGTACATAATTATTAGTTCAGTTTTCCCATGTGTACATAATGCAATGAAAGGGATATTTTAAATTCAATTTTAGTGGGTTCAGTGTTTGAAATCTTGTTCACATTCAAGCTCTGCTTTCCTTCTGAATAGAGCTCTTTCTCTTTAATCTATATTCTTAGAAGTTATGTGAGAACAAAGTCTGGATCAATGCTTACTTTGACAAATCATCACCTCTCAAAGCATGGAGTGATGCAAGGATAATGTTCATTTATTTGATAACTCCTGTTGTAAGAAACACTAAGACATGGCTTAACCTCTACTGGTATTGCCAAGGACATACCAACACCAGTCTGCATGTGCCCAAGGCCCTGAACGCTGGTTTGTAAGCCAGTAGGACAAGTCTGTAACGTGTAGGTTGAGGTGTGAGTGCTGGTAGATACTATCTGTGGACAGTTCTGTTGTTCTGACACTGGATGGCGATACTGCAGTGCAGTCTGATGTGCTTGATGGAGATACTGAGGCTGCTGAATGTGGACTGGTCGGGTAGTTTGGGATGTAGGATGAAACACATTCAGCTGACCTTGCTGGGGGCCAGGTTGTCCTTTCTGCTTGTTTGCTTCCTTCACATCATTGTCATGGGCACTAAAATACAAAGAGACAGTAAATTATTTTACATAATTAAGTACTCATTTTTTGGTTTAATCTTACTATAATCCTCAAAAACTTTAAAAAAGATAAATTTGGCAAAAGACTCATTATGGCAATGGCTGACCTCAAAGAACCTGATATTACCAGTGTTCTCTCCAGAAAATGACTATGTTATCTTAGAGTTTGCGACAGCCCAGAGAGGAGAATGTAGCATGTGGTCTAAAATTAGATCTAGATTTAACATCAGACTTGGATTTTTTCTAGACCTAAGAAAACAAATTTTTAAAAATTCAGAGGGAAAAGATCCCTGTGATCTTACAGTCTGACACTATAAAATGAAGTCAGCTCAAGAGGAACTAAAGATGCTGAGGAATGGTTATTCCGATGAGAAAGAAGAGACATCTACAGAGAACAACACAGCCGCACTACAGGAGCTCTTTGATGAATTCAGATTTTTACAAATGTACAAAAAACAGGCACAGAACCAATCATGAATACAAGAAACGTGCCAAAGGGCTATAAACACAATAGGGAAACACAGGACGATTCCTTTATGTTCATGTAATACTTGTTTAGCTATTCTGCAATCAACAAGCATCATTTTATTTTAAGGTCTTTGCTACAACAAAAAGTGCTGGTGTAAACATTTTGGCATACATGGAACATTTCTGTCAATGAAGGTTACAGACATTTCAGTCATTTTATTGGCAAAATTCCAAATTGTTTTCTATAATGTGCGCGTTACTTTGTAGCTTCACCAACAGTGCAAGAAAACAGAGAAACATGGAAAGACTTCTATGAACTGATGTGAAGTAGAGTCAGGAGTCAGGAAAACAATAGGTACAATGACTACAATAATGCAAACAGAAGAACCATCACAAAATAATCGAAAATGAATGCTGCAAAATTAAAACAAAAGATATCAATAAAAGCCTAAGTGTTTTGTTTTTTTTAAAAAAGAATAACAGGAAGCCAGAGTGGTACAATAGAAACAATCGGAAAATTTGGGTCCCAAGCCCACACACTATGTGGCCACATTCAAGTAATTTATACTATAATTTGGTTTCCCTGTCTATAAAGGGAGAGAAAGTAAGGACCGGACCCTGTGATTTCACCGGTTTAGGGAACTCCCAAGTAAGAAAACTGCTTCTAAGAATGCAGGTCTGTATAATTTTTGCAACTTAAAGTAATAACAACTAACATTTATATGGGGTTTACTATGTGACAGATACTATGTTAAGTGCTTTAGAATTATTATCTCATTTGATCTGCACAACAACCCTGGAAGGTAGGTTTTACAGCTGAGGAAACTGAGGCAGACAGAGATTGAAGTGACTTGCCAGGATAACACACCTAGTAAGTGCATTTGAACTCAGGTCTTCCTGACTCCAGGACCACTGTACCACCTACCTTCCCCTAAGTTAATAGCATAGTATTAGAGAGTTGCCTGAGACCCTTAGAGGTGAAGTGACTTGTCTAGCATCACAGAAACACGATGTATCAGAAGTGGAACTTGAACTCAGGGCTTCCTGATTCTGAGGCCAGCTGTCTATTTACTCTGCCACACTGACTCTCTCTTCTATAAAATGAGGACAATGCTAATGAACATTATTCATCCCACAGATATGTTGAAAGGAAAGTACCCAAACATCAGTCAGCACTATAATTTTTAAGTCAAAGGCGAAACACCAGAATATCCAAAGACTATGTCCAATACAAGCATTTGCATAGTTTCTAAAGGGCTTAAGAAAAAAAATCTACATTGGGTTAATAGTCATTTCATGTAGCTGGTAGCATGATGAGTGACTGAAAAGAAGCAGAATTACTAAACTACTTTCCTTCTACCTTTTCTATCAAGAGGAACAATCTTCAGATTGAAAAGGATAGAACAGCAATGGTGAAGATAAATGAGCTGATAGTAAGAGAGTCCCTGGCTAGCCCTTAACCTGTTCTAATGACCTAACCTGACTGTAGTAGAGAACAGCCTACTTGCAGACGTGATTGCTAAATGGCTATCTGAGATAACTGACATAATTATACAGGTGCTATGCTGAAGATCAATGGTGTCCCATAGGCTATACAGATTCTGAAGACTACAGACTTTGATATCCCCTCTAGTAAATGTCGATAACAGATTGCCTTCTGGATATTTAGAAAAAGAAGCAGTGATCAGTAAGACCTGGCCTAAGGTCACTAAACTCGTAGATTAGGGGAATGCTGTGGACAAAGCATACACATGGATTTCTGCAAGGTATTAGACAAGTCTCTCCTAATAGCCTTGTGGCCAAAATGAAGAAAAGCAGATTGGGTCATAGTACAGAGAGGTACAAGGGAAAGAACGCTAGCTATAGATTCAGGTTTAGTTTTTTTTGTCATATACCCTTGACTTATTTGGGCCTCAAGTCTATTAAGACCACCAATCTGGGGTTGTGTAAAGACAGGTATACTAGTGCACTGGTGGAGCTATGAAATGGTCCAGCAATTCTGGAAAGCAATTTGGAACCATAGCATGCAAAGAAAATGATTAAATGTCCATACCCTTTGACCCAGAGATTCTACTGTTAGGCATACTTTATAACTCAAACAGGTCAGTGACAAAAAGAAAGGCCCCCCAGAGACACCAAAATATTTATGACTGCACTTTATGTAGAACCAAAGAACAAGAAACCAAGTACATACCCATCAACTGGAGAAAGGCCAAACAAGTTGTAGGGCATGGAGGAAAAGGAATACTATTACTACGCGGTAAGAAACAAAGACTGTGGCGAATTCAGAGAAGCATGGAAAGACATCTACGAACTGATACACAGTGAAGGAGAACTAAGAAAATGACAACAATGACTACAATAATGTTAAATGGAAAAAAACAACAAGAAAATGTAATGGAATATTATTTAAATTTACTGACCAAACTTGGCCTCAAGCAAGAAATATGAGGAAAAACATCTGCTCCCATTTATTCTGTTTTAATAGCTTTAAGAAAAGAGAGACAAGGGAAGGAAAAAAGAACATACTGAGAAAGAAAGGAGGAGGAGGAGAATGGAATTTGTGATTTTTCATAACTGGGGTACATAAAAAGAAGAAAATATAATCATGAGCTAAGAAATGGGACTAATAGGAAACACATGAATCACATTCTTATTTGAATCAAATAGAGGACCACTGAACACATGGAGTGTGGTGAAGTGAGTGATACAATGAGCTCAATAAGCAATCAGAGAGGGTGGAATCAGGGAAGAAATAGTCACAAACAACCCAAATTTCAACTTCTAAGGGAATATTTTAAGGGAGAGTAAAAATCAATGGTCAGAGTTTCGTCTAGGGGAAGAGAGGAGGGGCAACAGAATGGAAGCAGATTGATTCTATTATGTATCACTAGTGTTAATCATTCTCTTCTTTCTCATCTTCTTTGTAAAGAGGATGGGATTGGGGCAAAGAAGGAAAAGCACAAGAGAATATAATGAGGAAAATATGCAGTTAACAATCATAACTAGGAACATAAATGGTATGAACTGACCCATTAGAGAAGACAGAATTAGACCAGAAAGAAGAACTTGACAATATATTGTTTCCAAGAAAGAAACTTGAAAGATTCACATAGAATGAAGGGCTGGAAGAGCATTATGCTTGAGGTGAACTCAAGAAAGCAAGCGTAGCAATTATGATCTTAGACAAGGCAACAATAAAAAAAAGACAAGGTTAAATGAGATAAAAAGGAAAACTTTATTATCCTTAAAGGTGCCACAGACAATGAAATTACATCAATAGTTAACATATAGTCATTAAATGGAACAGCATCAAAATGCTTAAAGGAAAAATTAAATGTTGCAAATATATACATATGTATACATACACACATCCATATATATGTAGTATATATATATAAATGTAGAAAGAGAATCTATATCTACACACACACACACCCCTCGGTTGTACTTGTCACCTTTACAAAAGAGGTGACCATATTTTAGGGCATAAAAACTTCATTAACAAATGTAAAAAGGCAAAAATTGTAAACTCTTTATTGACCACAATGTAGGAAAAATTATAATAAAGAACCTTTGAAGAAAGGATCCAATCTTAAACGAGAGAGTAAGCAGTTTAATCTTTAAGAGTTGATGGGTCAAAGAACAAATCATAGGAACAGAATTTCATGAAAGAAAATTAAAAAAAAAATGAGAAATGTTAATACTTTGAGATATAAAATGGAGAGGAAAATTTATATCTAAACACTTTCATAAACAAGAGATAAAGAACAGATGAATCCGTATTATAACTAAAAAAACCCCCTAACAAATCCAAAAACTCCAACTAAATAAAAAAGAGATGAGCCAAATGAAAAGAAAAAAATAAACACTGACTCCATAAATAAAACTAGGAGCTTTTTTTTAAAGAGTAGTTTCAAAAATGTAAATAATTCACAACAAAAGAGGGAATGAAAGAAACTATCAGAAACTATTTTGCCCAATATGCCAACAAAGCTGATAACTTAGATGAAATGAATATTTATGAAAAAATAAAATACTGAGATTAAGAGGAGAAATAGAGGATTTGAACAAAACAATTTCCCCCCAGAAACACAGATGGAACAATCTATAAGTTTAGTACTGGGAGAGAGGGGTGACAATGAAGAGAAACATGACTAGATGGATTTAAAAGTGAATTCTATCAAATACTACAAGAACAATTAACTACAATTTAATATAAGCTATTGGAAAAAACAGGAAAAGAAGGGATCCTACCAAATTTCTTCTGATACAAATATGGTCTTGGTACCTAAACCAGGGAGAGACAAAGAGGAGAAAGAAAGCTAGAGACCAATATTCCTAATGAATATTGACAAAAAAATATTAAATGAAATATTAGCTAAGTGTCTAAAGCAACATATATATTAAAAAGATTCTACACTATGACTAGATTGGATTTATACAAGGAATAGAGTTACTTCAATTATGTAAGAAAACTATAAACATAGTAGACCATATTAATGACAAAAGAAATTTTTTTAAAAAAAATCACAATTATAATCAATAGATATAAAAAAAACCCCAACCTTTGAGAATAGAAAACATCCTTTTATATATTTAAAAAGGCAAAACAAAACACCACCACACACTAGAAAACATAGGAATAAATGAATATTTCCTTGGTTCCTCTAAAACCAAGACCTATATATAATGGAAAAACTCTAGAAGTCTTTCAATTAAGATTAAGGGTCAATCAAGGATGATCACTGTCACTGCTATTATTTGGCACAGTCCTAGAACTGCTAGGTAAAGCAATAAGAAAAAGAAACCAAGGAAAAGGAATAAGCAAAGATGAAACAAAATAGCACTTTTTACAGATGATATGATGGTTTATGTAGAGAATCCCAGAGATTCAACTAAAAATTAATTGAAACAATAACTTCAGTAAAGTAGCAGGATATAATAAAAATCACAAAAATCATCTTTCCTGTATATTACCAACAAGCCCAACAGGAAGAAATAAAGATATTCTATTCAAAATAACTACAGAATGTACAAAATATTTAGAAGTCTAACAAGTAAGACCAAATACAACTAGAAAATACTCTTTCTGGAAATAGAGACCTAAATAATTGGAGAAATATTCATTGCTCATGGATGGATAACAATGTAATAAAAACAATAATTCTACCTATATTAATTTATATTTTTAAATTTAGTATTCAGTTCCATAATAAGGAAACTACCAAAGGGTTACTTGACATCAAGCTAGGAAAAAACCCAACAAAATTCATCTTCTGGTAAAAAAAAAAAAATTAGTAATAGGGAGACGAAGAGGGGGATGGGAAGAAAGGGAATATAGCATTACCCTATCTGAAACTGTCCTATAAAGTAGTAATTATCAAAACATATTTTGTAGTGGTTCACAAAATAGGTTAAGTGATCAGTGGAACAAATTAGAAACATTAAGATCCAAAAGGCAATAGAACCTCAACTATTAAAGTAAAGACTTACTATTCAATGAAAATTGCTGAGAAAACTGGAAAGCTGCTAGGCAAAAATTAAATTTAGACTAACATCTCATACCATATACCAAAATAAGCTCCAAATAGATATATGGCCTAGATACAGTTTATATGGATAGCAAAGTATGAAGTTAAGTAGCAGCTGATGTTCCTGACTGCCTTTTCTTGGTGATAAGGTAAGCTTTCCTCATCTTCCCCTTCTTTGAAAGTCTTGCAAATCAATCTTTCAATGGCTTCACAATTTTATCATCATCTCCAGTAAATATTGACTCTTTATATGGTCAACCTAATCTGATTGGTTTTCCAATCTCTGTTCTCTTTAAAACCATTTATACCTCCTCTAAAAGCACACTAGAAACTGTGATGTTAAAATCTAAGTTCCATCATCCTTCTCTGTAAGAGTTTACTAACAAGTTTACATTCTAAACTAGTGTTATGCTCAGCTGTAATCTCTTTCAGCTTGGCAAATTAATGAAATATTTGATATACATTGGTTAGATTTCTGTATGAGTGCCTGCAGTCTTGTGTCTATGTCTTTGTCCATCTATACCCCATTTTTCATCATCAAGAACTTGTTTAAATAGATCACAAGTGGGTTGTTTTAATTGTACAGCATATCTTTCTCATTTTCATTTTTTTTCACCTAGCCTTTATTATTTTTTATCTTTGTTTTAACAAGTCAGTGTTCTGTCTGTATGGAAACAGCCAATCTATTTGGGTTAAAGAGTAAATCAACCATACAAGTACAATGGATATAGTTAAATAACAGTTCGTGTTCAAAGACATGGTAATGTTAGTAAACTGCAAACTCAATGAACTGACAGTGACTTGACAGTCACAAACTCTAGACAAAAGTATAATACTTCTAACAAGATAGGTGGTATTCCCACTGTACTCTTCCCTATTCAGCCCACATCTGGAACACAATGTTTAATCCTGGGTTCCACCTTCTAAAATAAAATTTGACAAATCAGAAAGTGCCCATAAAGGCAAAAGAATGGAGTGAATACTCAAAATATTATGCCATATGAGGACCATTTTAAAAACCTGGGTACATTTAGGCTGCAGAGAACTCAGGAGAGATCTGAAGACTTATAAAATTTGCAGAGATGTCATAAGAAAGAAGGATTAAGACAGTCTGCTTGTCTCCTAAGGACAGAACTATGACAAAAGTTAAAAAATTACAAGGGGGCAAATAGTGCATTAAAGCAAAAATGTCCTCACAATTACACTGACCTAAAAAGGAATAGACTAAATTTTGTCACCATACATATTCAAATAAATGTCCATCTACAGGGGATGTTGTAAAAGGGATTCATCCAACTGAACAAGATGTTGGACTAATTCGGGTGGGGAACCTGTGGCCTTGAGACCACAGGTTACTCACCTTTGGACTAGATTATCTCTAAGGTCACGTCCAAGTCTAGTATCTCATGCTTCTAACTACTGCTCAGATCAAAGTCATTGTACTGTTATATAAGTGATAATGTTTAGAGCAGTTTCATAATTGACCTGATCCCCCAGCTTTGATCCAAAAAGGAGAATTCCTCTCCTTGTTGCCTTTCATAGGCTGTCTCTCCTATGTCTTGATCCTGGGGAATGTCAGACTGCCATCATATATAGGCAAATAACTACTGGAAGCTATTGTAAAAATTTCCAGAAAGTCCCTAGAAATCCTAAGGTACTACTGCCACTAAGGTACTACTGCTGTACGGCAGCCCCCCAAAAAGATCTTGGAGAACAGGAGAGAAACAAAATCTGCCCAATGCAGGTCAGAGATATGGAGGAAAACAAGGATGCAAAGTCTGCTCCCTATCTCTGTCACTCACCTATTATTCAAATCCTGATAACAAGACTTTTATCTGAGTCTCTGGCTGATGTTAGGCCTGGATCCTTTCTTACAATTTTATGTCCTTAACAATATGCTCATGGAACCTAGCTGGCTGCCAGGGACAAGGTTTTTCTCAAGCCCTTTGTAAAAATCCACATGTAACAACACATAACTTGAACTGGTTGCTTCTAAAGCAACTTGTATGTTAGGAAAAATATTAGAAAAAGCTGTGATTTAAAATACTATCTAATTCAAGGAATTACAAATATAACTGTAAATAGAGGCTTACATCAATAATCGTTCAATGCACTGTACCAGGAAATCCCAAGAGTAGGCAGTCAGGCGATGTAGTCTAGTAGGCCATGTTGGGGAAAGACGAAGAATAATTCTCGATGAAGCCACACAAGCAGCGGCTACTAGAGAAGGTGCATAATTTAGAAAGGCATAATCTGTGAAGACACCAAGAATGAATTTAAGTTAACAGAAAACACACACTGACCAACTAACAAATCTTTCTTTACGAGAAACAGAAGCATACCTTGCAGTGACACTTCCAAAAAATAATCAGCATACTTCGCCATGTACAATTTAGTTTTTTCCAGACAAACCATTGGCCAGCCATCATGCAGATCTGTTTCATGGACTGCTTCAGAAAGATAATACTCAATAAAATGGGCAGCTGTTGGAAGGCAGAGGTTCCATTGAAACGTTTCTAACAGCAATAGCTCCATGTGTAGTAAATTTTGTTTTGTTAATACTAGATTCATGTTAGTCATACAGCCAAGGCTGTTCAGCTGCTCTAGTTTGGGCACACTATCTTCCTTTTCCTCAAATTTACCTTGGAGAACAAAAACACAAAAGGAAATAATTAGGCAGTAGGAAATTTCAGCCAGTCAATGAAATATTATTCATCTGCCATCAAAATGTGATACAGCTGATCCAAAGAAAAAGTCTCTTCCTTCTAAAGCATATAAAACATGGAATTACCCATTTTTTTCCCCCTACTGGTTCTACAGATTACCTGATATGGTTAATCATTTTCCTCCGAGAATTCAAAACTATGGAACATAGTAAACATTTGGATGTATAGTCTAATGCAAGATGAGAATAGAGGTAACCATGTGAAAGAAAAACAAATTATCTTACCAGCTAAATCTCAGTTTGATTTAAGGTCCAAAATAATAGGTTAACAATCCTTTTAAAGAACAACAACAAAAAACCCCTCACCCTTTTCTACTTCTTTCCCTTTGAGGTAGGATGTCATTCTGGGCTTTTTTTCTAAACTCAAAAATACTTCAGTTTTTAGAAAAATAAACACTTCATCATCGGAAATAGAAGCTTGAAAAGACTGAAGAAATTGAATTCTGTTCCCTCTCCCCACTCCAAAAAGATGGAGATAAAGAATGTTTGATGTGGAAGGAAATTCAGGTACTGCTCTGTCCGACCCCTCCTTTCAGAGATTAGAAGATGGACCCAGAGATGTCAAGTGATTTGCCTAAAATGAGGATTCTTAACTTCTTGGGGGATCATGGAACTCTTTGGCAATCCAGTGAAGCCTATGGACCCCTTATCAGAGTTATGTTCAAGTGCATAAATAAAACATATAGGATGGGGAATGAAACCCATTATAGTTAACACATTTTTTAAAAAAAGTTAAAAGATCCTCTGAAGGCTATCCACAAACCCCTAGCTTAAGAACCCCTGGCTAAAGGTATGTGGCTAAAGTTATCTATACCTCGTTAAAAGTAGACCCAGGGACTCAGATCCAGGTTTTCTGACCTCTAAGTCCCCTATTTTCTACTATGCCAACAATCACTCTCTTGCTCCTTTAGGAGGTAAATTAGAGTACGATTTAAAAGACAAAAATGACAATTATTCAGAACCAACGAAGTCTCAAGGGTTCTAACTTCCTCTTGAGAAAAAGTGATTTAGATCCATATGCAAAGACTAATATTAACCTGACTGTTGAATGATGAAGACTTAGGAGAAACGATCACTCTTCTCGAGGAGACAGTTACACTTTATACTTCAGTTTTCAATCATTTAGGCATTATCTTCATATAACCATAAAATTTGGGTAACGACCTCAAGAACTCATCTGGTCCAATGTGCTAACTACATCCCAGTACAATCATTACCTCCATTTTAGGGATGAGGTAACTGAGCCTAACTTGTTCAAGATCATCTTGTAAATGGTAGAAAAGGAACTCGTCCTCCTGTTTCACTAAACTAGGTCTTTATCTCTTGAAGTACCTTCACTATCACAAAAATGTGTCCATGTGAAAAATAACAATGTAACAACACTAGCTTCAGTAGCCCCTCCGTGGCTGTCGCAATAGCATACACCATGCACATTTACAACATTTCCCCCTCCATCAGCTCATTTCCATGCTAGTTAGTTAGCTGGTGACACTTGACTGCATCAAGTCATGGACTCATTATAGATAAAATTCATATATAAAATTGCTGGTATGAAATCTGTCTATCATCCAGAATTTTCAGACATAGTTTGTAAATAATTAGCCCAAATTACCATGCCTAAATTTTCTAAGCTTCAAACTATCAACACCTATTTATGTCTAGGGAGCTGCTCTAAAATAGCCTTAACCTATAAGACAATGATTCCAAATTATTGTAATGTGAAGATACAGGAGATTAGTTTATTGGTCTGACACTAACAAAACAAAATTCTTTAGAATGAGTAGTGAATTAGAAATGTAAACCAAAACTCTGCCTTGCCAACTACAAAGTGGCAATAATACTTGCCATGTACTTCAAAGGACAGTTGTACACCTTAATTAATGAGAGATTTGTGTTTGAAGTTGCTTAGAAGAAAGATATTTATTATTACCAGACAGTGTCAGCTGAAATTCTGGTACTCCACTGCTTGATTCAAAGAGCAAGAATGCTTTATATTACCTCATTGAAACTTCAACCACCTAAACAAAGGACAAGGTTACTAATTTTACAGATGAAGCAGAGAAGGTAGGCGCTTCACCAAAGGTCATCAAAGCTGGGTATCACTGAGAATAGAAGCTGGAGAGCTGATCTTTCCAAGCCCACATCTGGACTTGTAGATCAAAGCATAGCAACTTGACTTCACGTGCAAGACTATTACCTGAGTAGGCAGGGGCTTGTTATGAAACCTATATTAATAAGCATTTATAGGAACTTTGTATTTACCAAGTAGTTATTAAGTAAGTGAATATTTCATAATTTATTGACTTTAGAAAGGCAGCATATCTTTAAATAACCACATCTGGGATTTTTGCTTTGCTTCAGATGAAAATTTTGGAGAATCTTTTTTTCCCCCATTTACAGCTAATGATATATCTCAGCTATCTAAGCACTTCACTCCAACTAGTTAAAGAAAAAAAAAAAAAGCACGTCCAAAAAATCTAAATTCTGGGCCAAGAATTAGCACTGTGTTTCCATGAGGTTCCACATCAGGTACAATGTCATTGAATAATAATATTAAGTATAAAAAGGAAAGTAATACTCTGCAAGTTAATGGGTTTTAAAAGAGATTTACTTCTCTGATCATAAACCCTAACAGAGCCAGACAAGTGGCACCTGCCTACACACTAAGAGCCTTCAAAAGACCTTTCTTGACTTTTGGCTTCATCTAGACTCTGAGGGAACACTAAAATGGTTATATATTAATATGAAATGAAGTAACTTTTGGGACAAATGATAGAAAAAGAAAAAAGCTAATCATTAAATGTTTTGGCCAAAAAACAAAACAATTTAACCTTTCCGCACAAGTCAAATGCCTGCCATGATAGAGAAAGTTATATATGGTAAACTGTTTTATCTACACTGGGGCCTACTTGTGAACCCAGGAGGAGACCAGGTACATGCTTAGACTAAACAATGATTTGGCTATGTTCTATTCTAAGTCACAAGGGATGTGATTGAATCTAGAATTACACAGAACTATCCTAGAATGGATCAGAATCCATGAGGATTAAATGCTAAGTAAATGCTATATGGTTGTCCAATTAGAAAGACAAATCAAAAATAATAAGCATTTAAGTATCTATATCTCAGGTATAGAGGACACAAAGATGAAACAAAAAATTCCCTCAAGGACCCAACAGATTATGTAAACAGACAAATAAATCCATCCTGATTTAAGAAGGGAGCAAACACTAAGGATAAGCGGAGGATGAGGAAAGGCTTACGGAATTGGTGTACACATGAAGGTAATCATCTTCTAGTTGGCACAATCTATGCCTACAGGTTCCAGGGTCTTTCTACCAACTATACCTAGCCAGATCGCTCCTCTAGCTGACGCTGCACTTCAGCGAGCCACAGCGTTATGTCTGGGATTGCCTTCTGCAGACTCCGGGCAGAGCCGAAGGTGGAAGACCAAGGTCTCAACATCATATTCTAGGGCAACAGTTCTTAACACGGGGTCCCTGGATGCACAAGATCCATGGAGAGACTGCAGGGGATCCTTGAACTTGGATGGGAAAAATATTTTGATAACTTTGTGTCAACAGAACTGATTTTCTAACTCTATAGATTTTATTGTATTTGTTTAAAAAATGATTATGGGAATCCATGACACAAAAAGTGAATCTCTGCCCTAGGGCCAGATCCCGAGACTGGAAAGCCTCTACTTCATCAGTACTTTTTAAAAGCACGAGATGGGGATGCGGTGGGAGGAGTGCAGTTCCTTACCAACTAATAGGCCAAAATTTAGGATTTTAGATGCTGAATGGTAGGGGCCTCTGTCATTTATTACCCTAAGACACCCACAAGGGACTGAGATGCCAGTCATGGAGAAATAGTGGCTTCCTGAGGTCATCATTTCAAGGTCTGTAATCTCCCTTTTTCCCCTGTCCCCAGCCAAGGGAGGGGTGCCAGGATTATTTGAGAGAGGGGAAGGGGCCTTGGCACAGGGGCAGCACCAATCTTGTTTCAATCTGGTAATAACAATTCACATTTCCTTAGCACTTTTGAGATTTAGAAAAGTGATCTTTTGACTAAATGAAATGCTGATGTTCCACAAGGCTAATGACAACAGCAAAAACTATCCTATTCTGCAAATACTTAATGTGTGTGACCTGATAAATACAACTTCAAAATTTGTAAAATATTAAGCCACAAAGGGTTACCAACCCACAAAGCTACTAGGCTAGCTGGAGTCCTTAGAAAAGCAAGCAGTAGCTTTGGACATCAAAAAAAGGTTTACCTTAAAGAATGGTCTATCTCTGTAAAATAATCGTTTTAATTCTGCCTAGGTTGCCAGAATACCTAGGGCCAGCCCTGGGGCTTGTGAAAAATTGCTTTCCCTTCCCACAAATGCATATACCTGAGACAATCTCTTTCACATACAGATGTCTAAGTGAAGTAATTACAACTTATTTGAAGATTAATTGTTAGTAGATAAACAAGAGCTTTCTCTTTGGCTCCTCTGGGAGACATAAAGGCTCTGGGAACAATAGATTAAGGTATCTGGGTGAGTGACAGAAGGCAGTTTTGTGTAGAGGATGGGAAAATGGGGGAAGAGCTCAATTCAACAGAAGCTAGACTGTAGAAGAAACTATTGATTTCATGGTTATCCCAGCCTGATACAACAGAGAAGGCTGGGTTCCACAGGAGACACACATGGGAGCTCTTAGGTGGCTAGTGTAGGAGAATACACTAAAAGGACCAGGAATATAAACATGGAATAAGAAAGACCAGAGTCTAAATGGGCTAAGCAGAGAAGGCCAGAGAGAACTGCCTTGGCTGGTTTCAGGGTAGATTTCATCTCATAATTCAGGAAGTAACAACAAGGTAGCAGAGACTCTATTAGAAGTAGAAGTTTAATCACAGTGACTGGAAAGTAAGGCCCAAGTACTAAACTGGACAACAATGGACTTTACACAGGAAAGTAATTACAGTGTTGCTATGAAGCTCACACCCCTACTTATTCTCATGACCCATATTTAAGTAGTTTTGATAGCACTAAAAATGTTGGGCTTGAGATTATGCTGTTGTCATCATACTTACTAAAACGAGTATGATGGCTCCAAAACCTCAAGCCCCAAAAGAAGGTAAGTCCTCCCTCATGTGCTGGTGGTAATTACAGGCAATACAACTACACTCTGCCATGATGACAATGAGAAGGTGGATAGTAGGAATCCAGGCTGTTTAAAAGCTTCAATTTATGCTTCCAACACAAACTTCTAAGACAGATAAGCAGCAGAACTAACTAAAACCTTCCTGGTCCTGACACATCTTTTGGTGTGAGTGTTGACAAGCACTGAAATAGCTCAGGGACAGGCATCAAGACAGAGATACAGCTATTGGTTATCTATTGTTACATTATCTACTGTTAACTTAAAACTGATAAGGCCACCAGTCATCCACTTATCAAATAACTATGCAATGCTGAGGCTAAAGGTAGACTTGAACAATTGCATGTTTAATTTTCTACAGAGATACAACTGTAGACACGTGAGTCCCTCTCTAAAAGGGGAGCACACAAGGTTCTTGTTTGTTGTGGTCCAAAACAAGATTCTGTAATGGTCATCCAAATTAATCTTCTTACAAAACAAATTTGAAGGGACGTTTTCTAGGTCCTCTCCGTTTAAAACAACACATCAGAGTTGGTCTTCATATCAATAGTAAACTCTTTCCAACTTTGTCAGAGTACAAACTTACTTGCTAAAAGCAAACAGGAAAGTGCAACTAAATGCAGCTGCTGGATGGAGATGTCGTATCTATCCATAAAGAGGTCGAGCAAATAGACAGCGAGATGTCGTGCCGCGGGGCAAAGAGTGAATCGATTGCTCACAATAGCAATCAGGTCTGCAAAATACCGCCTGAGATTTAGCTGAGGAGACTGGCCTTTATAGGTGGGCAACTTGAGCTCCTATAAGAAAAGCAAGAATGCCTAGCATTAGACAAAACCCAGAGAATGAACTATTTCAGTGGATACAAATATTTTATGCAAATTTGCTTTTAAAAGATTAAATGATATACTACTTGTTATTTCTAATGACTGAAACACTTTGAGTAAAATAGAAGGAAACTGAGAACACATTTAATAAATGGCCTAAGAATAAGACTTAATTTTAAAAATTATTCTTTTCTAATTCTTTAGTGTCCCCTTGCTACCTCTGCTGTGACTTAATAAGTACCTTGGTGGTACAGGTAATTCAAATTCAAAGTGATGAGAAGGAAGCTCTAGAAAATTTTCTCACAGAATCTTATCCAAATAAAGATCTCTCATGCTTTATGAAAAGGCTGCATTCCAGTAAGGGGATTTTTTTTTAAATGGAGAGGATTCTTATTTTCTTCTTGATTTCCATCATAAAATCTCCATAATCAAAACATCTCCATAAGCAAAAAAATATCAGAAGAGCCTAAATACTTTCAGATAAGAAGGAATTACAGGCATACTCATCTGAAGTTACTATTCTGTAAAAAAAGTTTGGATAAAACAATGTTCAAGGAGCAATTAGCTCCATAGGAACCCTATTATAAACATGCAACCAGTCAAAAGATATTACATTAAGATTATAATACATTAAAATCAATATACAAAATGACATTGGTTAGGGCAACATTCACTTGAATACATGTCTGTTGATGGTGGCCAGTTCCATCATAAGTTGGCCACTATCATACACTAAGAACTATATGTCTTTCAGAAGTCTAGTCCACATTAATAGTCTTTTCCCCCTTTTTATCTCTTTGTTATTAGAGGAATACATGCACAGACAAAAGTTTTCTTAACTCATATCGATAACCTCTGGCTCCTTGGAAACTGAGTAGGGAGAAATAGGAACAATTCTCCCAAGAACAAAGGTCACTTTTTTACCTACACACTCGTAGCTCCTAGACCTTGCTCCAACTGTTGGAGCATTTATAACATGTGATGCAACCGTCATAATACACTCCAAGTATATATCACCATTTACCAGGTTAGACACTCTTGCCTGAAAGCATGCTAAGTACATGTTTCTCATCTTAACTAATTCTCTAAAATCTAGAGGTTACATTTACTTAAGACAAGGAAAACTTCTGTTAATCACTCAACACTCAAGTATTATGGCATGAAAAACAGTAACACAAAAGATTTTAAGACTTTATCAAAAACATTAAGATTGTGTATTTAAGAAAGAAAAAAAGAAAGGCATTGGCTATGTTGGACAACCTTTAGACCAATCCAAAATAAGGCAATACAACAAACTATATTTCTTCAAGCTTGCAAATTTCTCTTCTCCTACTACCCAGTAATAAACTTCTTTCTCAATTCCCTGCAGAATCCAAGTTCCACACAAGACTTGACTTGGTCAGCACCCTCTATCCCATTTATCAATTCCCAATTAGATAATCCCAAACTCCATTCTCCTCAAGTGGTTTAATCATTCTAACAATATTAAAGTGCAGACAGGTGATATCCTTAAGGATGGGAACAGCTAATTAATCTTACAAATGAAGAATTTTCTTAAACTTATCACCAAAAAAGCTGGAATATTCTTTTTTCAGTTTCTCTAAAAATTACTATTTACTTAGACGTCCCTAAAAAGCCTTCAATATCCTTGTAGGACCCTAGGATGAAGGCTAACAGAAGAAGAGGAAAGGGTAGAAAAATACCCAACTGTCACACAGTTTTTGATCTTAAGACATTTATAACCACATAGCCCACTCACTGGGAAAGTAAATTTGATAAAGTAAGCCAATTTCTTGGAACTCTCTCAGAAGAATTTTACTTCAATTCAGCGTAAAAAACATTTAAGAACCTGTTTTGTGCAAAATGCTCAGGATATAAAGATAAAAATAAAATCCAACTGCAAATCTATACAACTAAAATTGAGAAATTGCAAAAATATTTTTATAATACGTAATATAATTGTACCTGGATAACCTATATCAGATTGCATGCTGTCTTGGGGAGGAGGATGGGAATGGAGGGAGAGAGAAAAATTTGAAAATCAAAACCTTATAAAAGTGAAATGTTGAAAACTATCTTTACATGTAACTGGAAAAAAATAAAATACTATTAAGGGGAGGAAAAATATCTTCATTGATTTGTACTCCAAGAAAAATCTATCAAAGTTTATATGAAATAAGGAAATTTGTATTCTTGGCACTCACATTGTTCATACAGTGGGAGGAATATCATTCCAAAGGGAAGAAAATGTTCAAACTGAAAATGAAATTTGCATATAAAAGAAGTATTCCATAAAAATGTCAGTTTTCAAAGTGCAAAGTTAGCAGCTCTATTCACAACTTTCCTGAGGCATAGAATAGGTATCATTACAACAAAGTTCTCACAGGATTGATAGAGCTAAAATATTTACTAGGAAGACCTCTATTCCCTGATTAAGATTTTAAATTAATAAGCAGTCCTTCAGAAATCTTAAATCTACTAATAAACTACTTAGCTGAGATAAATAAATTGATACTTTCAAACCAAGGACAGCTGATCCTATATTCTAAATCAAAATTAAGTTTCACAATTTAGTCAGCTCATTCTTCTGAGAAATTACCTAAATTCAAGATCCTTTCTACAGAGGATTCAACTGTCATGTTTTCCCTTCTTCTTTCATTTAAGTAATGACCCAGACCTAAAACTGAGTGGGATTTAAAAGCAGTTAGATAAGACACCTTTGAGAGTTATAGGGAAAATGAGATAAAGAGATGGCTCATTGGTAGGCATAAGGACTTTTTACTTAAAAACACATAAAAAAAATCTACCTCTGACTATACCAGTAAATACATATTGTTGAAAAGATGGTAACAATAACTATACCAGATCTACTTTTATACTTCCTGCAATACATCTATGGATTCAGAATTCAATTGTTAACAGAATTCTCAGGACCTGAATGAAGTGTCTGCCCCTTCCACTCTTTTAGGCTGCCTTTATAATGCTATTCAGTCTCCAAGGAGCAAAGCAAGAACAATGTAAGTTGTTAAGGAATCCTTTCATGTATTAAAGCCTCCAAATTGTACATAACTAAATAAAAGTGAAAGGGAACTAACTGGCTAATACACAAAGAGAAATTAAGATCTCTTCCCTGCCCACATCCCCAAAAGTTAACTCAATTATTCTTCCTACAGTTGACTGCTTAACCCATTTTAGAAACTAATAGTGCAAGAAGGGTCTTGCCATTTTTTTTTTGGGTGAAGCTTTTTTCTAATTGACACATTTTTGGATTTTTGAGATACAGCCCAAGAAATGGATTAAGGAGGTGACCAGAGAACTAGGCAAACTCAGCCATTTCCCCTTTCCTGTTCTAAGACTACAATGAGCTAAGATCCTGAGCTGAGATCCCGGAATCTTGGTTCTCAGGCATGAGCAGATTCCTTGTGATTAGCAGATTATCTAACCCGGGCCACCTGAGGAGATGGGGAAGCATTCAGGATTACCTTGTATCTTAGAGCTTGATGGATATCAGCAGCCAGCTGTCCTTTCCACCACTGCCCCTCCAGCTCCATGGAATGGGATGGGAAGCTTAGCCAGATCCAACAGCTTCAGTCTATAAGCACATATATATACACGGGCAATTTACTGAGAGGAACATTGGGATGCAGTTAATCTCCCACCCTGCAAATATGCTCAAAAATCAATATCACCTGTCTCCCCCAAAGCTTTAAGACCTTAGAAACCTGATCACCCCAACCCAGCATTTATGAAGTGTATGCAAGGTACTGGGGTTGGGCTCTGAGGATTCAAAGACAAAGCAGTCCCTGCCCTTGAGAAACCTACAGTCCTTGGAGGTGAGGGTGGGAGATAATTAGAGGAAAGAGAGATCACTGACAACGAAGAGGTCGAGGTCTCTAAAGGAGAGTAGCGGAATTAAGCCTTAAGAAGCCAAGGACTTCAAGAGTTGGAGGTGAGGGGGAGAGAGGGAAGTCGAGGAAGAGAGCTTGCATAAAGGCACAAAAGTGGGGTATGGGATGCTGAGCTGGCCTTGGCAGGCATGACCAGAACCAGGAGTTGGAGCAGATTCAGAGCTGGGAGCTCAGGGAGCCTCAGAACCACCAGCCCCAGGATGAAGGCAGCCCTGCCGGCACCAAGGGCAGCGGCCGTCCCTCCACCCCCCCACCCCCCGCCCAGGCAATCAATAAGCATCGATCTATCTAGGTACCTTCGAGGCAGCAGGTGCTACTAGGGGCTGGGGTCCAAGGCGGAACTGACCCTCCCTTCACAGGGCTTCCGCCCTATGGGGAAGACACTTGCCCATCAAAGTAAATCACACAGAGACACAGAGACACACACACACACACACACACACTCACTCTCTCTCAAACTCACCCCTATGCACGCATCCCTAGGAGCCTGACCCGGTGCGAGGTACCAGGAAGCCAAATCCCAGGACGAAGCTTTGCCTGCCCTCAAGGGGCTTACATTCTATCGGGACAAGCATCCCTAGGCGCACGCGGATTATTAGTCCTCCACGACACCGCCCCTGCCCTCACTGGGCTTCCATTCTACCGGGAAACCCATACTGGCCCATCTAAGTACGAAGTGCACGCGCGCGCCCCCTCACACCCCAAGGCTGCTCTCCGGCAGAACCAGACAGACAGACTGACGGACCCGGCGGGCGGGCCGGCGGCGGCTGGGCGCGGCTCCGGGCCGAGAGTCCGAGCCGGACAAAGGGCCCGTCCGCCGGGGCCTCCGCCCTCACGCCGACTTATCCCGCACCTTCCCCGCCCCCTTTCTCCGAACTCCGATCACTCACCCAGAATCCCTGCGCTCAGTGCTCGGGCCAGGGCCTGGCTCATCATGCGCGGGCGCCCCCGGGCCCCAGGCTCGGCTTCAGCCCCAGGACAACCCGCTCTCGCCGCTCATTGTTAAAGGGCCGGGGAAGCGGCCGTGTGTACAAAGCCAGCGCTGGGGCACATGCCGGACCCGCCTCCGCCAATCCTGTGTCGCCTTACAGCGGGGTCGCCCTGGCCCGTCCAATCAAGAGCCGCAGCCTGGAGATCCAGGTACTCCGCTTCAAGCGTCTACTTGGTAACTCTGAGAGCGCTTTAAGCACTAGGCATGCTCAGTTGGGCTGCAGGAGCTGGGTCGGGGCGGGGAAGTGCTCCGCCGACGCCGATGCCGATGCTGCCGCCGCCGCCGCCGCCGCCGCCGCCGCCGCCACCCGGGCTGACTTTTTGACTTGGTCCGGCAGGGCAGGGCAGGGCGGGGCGGGAAGGGGCGGGAAGGGGCAGGGCGTGAGGAAGGTGGGGAAGGCTGACACTGACAAGGCTGCTGGCAACCGTACGAGTTGTTTGACTCTACCAGTAAACCCAGTGGAGGTGATGTTCTGCTTCCTTACCTTTTCACACTTTTGTGTGTATGCGATTATATATGGAAATGTTTTACACACATATACAGACATATAGGTTTATATGAATAAAATTATAAAATAACGAGTGATGTTAAACACATGGGAAAATCCAGATAAATGTTCCCTTCTAAGTGGTCACCTTCTTCTTACAAAAGGAGGCTGTATGGACGCGTATTCAATTCAATTCAACAAACTTATTGAGCATCTAATGTTATAAATGAAAATAATAAGAACATATAAAGTAAAAAAAATAACACACCAACTGCGAGCAAGGCACTGCGCCGGGGACAAGGAGGAAAGTGTTTAAGATATATAGATAAGGATGGTAGGAAGTTGAAACAATTGAGAGCAAAGCAGAGATCTAGGACTGAGGAGGAAGAGGACTTTTTTTAAGCTGGAAGTATCAGGGAAAGCTACCTCAGGAAGATGTACCAAGCTGAACCTTATAAAAAGATTGTAAGAAGCAGGAACAACAGTAATAAAAATCTGATGGTGTTTTATGGTTTTCTTTAAAAAAAAAATTTTTTTTTTTTACATTTTAAGTTCCAAATTCTCTGCCTTCCTATAGCCCCTCTCCCACCCACGCAGGGGGCAAGCAATTTGATATCAGTTAGACATCCTGTGAAGTCATTCTAAACATGGTTTTATGGTTTCCAAAGGCCCTTACATTTAATTCTCAAGGCAACTCTTCCAGGTAAGTACTACAGGTATTATACCCATTTTACAGGTGAGGAAACTCAAATTAAGTGACTTGCCCATGGCCATACTACTACTAGTGTCAGAGATAGGATTTAAACTGATGTATCTCCTAACCCCAAGACCACTGACCTTAGAGATAAAGGGGTGCTTCCTAGCCATGAGAGAAGACAGCCTGAACGAATGAAACAAAGCAGGAGAGATCCTCTTGAGTTATTTGATCAACACATTAAGGAGCCTGAAGGGGAGTAATGAGAAATAAAGCTGGAAAGGTAGGTTGGAGCCAGATCATAGAAGGCCTTAAATGCCAGCCTGAGAGTTTGTATTTCATCTTGGGCATATTTTGAGTAGAGGAGAGACATGGCCAGCCTTAGGAAAATAATTTTGGTAGATTAGGGAGGGAAGAGACTGAAAGCAAGAACATCAGTTAAAACTGAGGCTCCTGCAATTGCCCAAACAAGTGATAATGAGAGCCTGAGCTGCAATGAGGCAGGCAGAAGTGGGGAGGAAGCAGAGGTGAGATGTGGAGGCAGAATTGATAGGACTTGATATCTGGTGTGATGGGGGTTGGAGTCAAAGATAACTCTGCTTTGTGTTTCAAACATGGATGTTTGGGAAGATGGTAGTGCCATCAGCAGAAATGAGGCAGTATGAGGTAGTATGAAGGAGGATGATAAAAGTCCTCATTTCTAATGATTCTTCCATGGCTCAAAGTATTTTTAGAACACCTCTGGGAATTGCTGCCTATGACACATTCTTAGAACCAAGGATTTAGGGCTAGGCTTTAAAGGTCATGGGTACAACCTCCTCCTTTTACAGATGAACACACTAAGAGAGGCGAAATGATTTTTTCAAGGTCACAGAAGTGGTAAACAGAAAAGCTGGGGATTGAATCCAGATCCTGTAACTGAACACAGGGCGCTTTCCATTTCACTACACTGTACTCTTCTGGATCTTCTTGGTGGCAAAGCATCATCCTTTGATGATAGTTCCAAGTTCTGAAAATAACCCAGAGTTATTTGGGGCCAACTGTGATAAGTAAACTGAGTGATCAGGTTGAGTAATATCATTTTTTGGTCACAGATAAGATATGACTTTAAGTTGGCAAGCTGTCCCATGTAACTTGTAAACTCTATAAAAAAATTTCCCCAAAACAAATTCTGGAAAACTAGTAGTAATACCATTGGAATAAGTGTTTAGTCTCCCAAGGAAACTACTTTGAAGAATAACATTCATTTGGATATATAAATTGTATGTGAGAGAGACAAAGGCTGATGAAAGTTATTCATTACACCTTTACATGATGCAAATACTTCAACATACATGCACTTGTGGGTAACTTTCTAGTGTAATATCTGTATATTCTGTGTGGATGTCTCCCCTAGTGCATTTTAGACTAACTCCTGGATAAAAAGGGTTAGGGCTTGGTCACTGGGAAACGAGTCTATGCATTTACCTTTGTTTAACCCCTGGCGAAACACTAGACACAACTAGGAAAATTCTTTTTGACGTTAATGGTAAATGATGAGAATTTTGTATTGATTTACCCAAAATATAATAACCATTCAGAATGAAATAGAACTTCAATTCAGCAAACACTTATTTAGTCCATACTTATGTGCAAAGCATTTTGCTACTGAGAATACAATGATAAAAATAAAAATCTTCACTGGAAAGTAAACTATATTCTAGGGTCTACAAGATAATGCCCAAAATAAATGCCAGAGGAAGAGGATACTAACCATTGCTGGGATCAGGAAAGGCTTTGCAAAGGAGTTTGCTCCTGGGGTGCAAGGCGTGTGCAATAGAAGACTTCTCAGTAATTTTTACATTTTTGAGAGCGTATTTACATCTGCCAATAGTGAATGAATAAACAACTGTGAGAGCATATAAAGTCTTACCTTATATTCCATTTCATACTATTTTCTTACCTGTTCTCACTCCAACTCTTCAGATATGATGGGAGAGAAAGAATAGAGGTGCTGAAATTATTGTATTTTTAAATAATAGCAGATGGACAGCCTTACTGTTAACACTAGCATCTTTGAAATAGTAAAAAAAACTAGAGGAAGGCCTCCAGTGCTTTGGGCAGAATATGATTTTAAAAGGGACAAGAATCATCAAGGGTGAGCATGTATCAGAGCAATTCTGATCCCCTACTTGTTAGTCTTCCTCCCCACCCCAATTAGTTTGTACTTTATAAATGTATTGATTTATGTGTGCATTCTGTTCTCTACCTCAATCTCCCCCATCCCAGGTAGAATGTAAGTTCCCTGAGGGAGGTGTTTTGCCTTTGTCTTGGTATCCCTAGCACCTAATACAGTACCTTACACATAGGAGGTGCTTAATGTTTGTTGAATGAATGAATGAATGAATGCATAAAAGAATGTCTTTCATAGTGAAACAGGATCCAAATTGTTGTTCTTAGTTACACCTGTTACAATTAAAAAAACCCACCTTGACTTGACATTGCCATCTCATCAAGGACAACATATCTTCTCCTTTTGTAGGGCAAAATCCTATTTAAAAAGTCACTACAATCATTGCTACCAATTTCATACCTTTCACCAGGAGTTTGTTGCTATGTGACTCTCTGAAAAAAAGTGCACACTTTTAAGTTTAATCTGCATTACTGACATATACTCTATAAATTTCTTGTCTAGAAATCAACAAAATAAGCCATAATTTTTTTTTGGCATTTCTCACTTTCCAAAGTATAAATGCTCATACCAAAAATTTAACAATTTGTTTCTTGGAGGAGCTAGTGTGACCCGGCTCCAGCCCCATTCAATCTTGATTCTGATGCCACCCCTCACCTGAAACTATTCTCTTCAAGATTACCAATGGTTTCTTAACTCCCAAACTCAGTTTTATTCTTTGTTTTGTTTTGAGTTCTCCTCTCTACAGCTTTTGGCACTATTGGCCACCTCCTTCTCTTGGGTGGGCTTTGCATCCTAAGGCTTCCACTGTTTATCCTGCTTTGACTGGTTCCTTTTGTCTCCTTTACTATTATCAGCCTCTATTTCTCATCCCCTTAGGCTTCTTCTTGGACCCTCTTGTCTCTGAATATTCTTTTCATTGGTGATTTCATATGCTCCAGTGGCTTCAAGTATCATCTCTCTCTTCTTTTCTGTATGCTTTCCATTAGTGATCTCATATACTCCACTGGATGCAAGTATCATCTCTACACATGTAGCACCCAAATGTATATATCCAGTCTGAATCATCCTTCTGAACTCTAGCCCCACATCACCAACTATCTGTTGGACATTGTTAGATGATAACCCATTGCTATATCGAATTCAACATATTCAAAACAGTGGATAAAGTGCTGGGCCTGGAATCAAGAAAACCTAAGTTAACATCTAGCCTAACTTACTAGCAGTGTGATCCTGGGCAAATTGCTTCATCTGTTTGCCTCAGTTTCCTTAACTATAAAGTGGGAATCATAATAGCTAGCACCTACATCCCATGGTTGTTGTGAGAAATATCATTGATAATGAAATATTTGTAAAGTGCTTAGTACAGTGCCTGGCACATAAATAGACATTTAATAAGTGCTTATTCTCTTGCCTTCTTATCCCTTCCCCCTTTCCATCCCTCCTCGAAACTTCCCTATAGCTTTCAAAAAATATCTTTTGTTTTTAAATCACCTAAATTTTTCACTATATCCCTCCCCCCTCCTCCCAGAGAGCCACCCCCTATTACAAAGAATAAAACAAAAAAAAAATCAGAAAAACCAAACACATTGATCAAATCCAACATTAAATGCAGTGTTCTATAGCCTTTCTTCTTTACCTCTACAAAGAAGGAACGTGCATTCACATATCTCCTTTAAGACCAAGTGTGGCCATTATAATTCTGCATTTTCATTGACCATCTTCTCACCATCAGCCTTGTCACCAGGACTAGAAACCATGCCCTGAGGACTTAACCCTTTCATCTCTACACCTTCTGCTCTGGGGTCCCACTGGTTTGACTGATGTGTGAGAGCCTACTCTCAGAGCCTACTATTTCAGATGTGCTCCAGACATACTTTACTATCATACTCTCCAGATATCTTCTTGAGAGCTGGTTGATTGCCTTGCCTTCCTCCCACCCATCTTTCCAATTTGGAACCATAATCAAATGAATAATGCCATTATTAGAGTCCATCAGTCTATTCTCCTATTGCTCCACTCATCAACCTAGTAACTGTACAAACCAAAATCACCACCACCACCATCGCTACTCTCCTATGTGTTGTCTCTCCCTATTAACATATGAGCTCCTTGACAGCAAATGTCTTCACCTTCATTTTTATATCTCCAGAACAGCACATTGCTTGCCACATAGTACTTAATAAATGTTTTTTCATTCATTCCTTTATTCATTTTTAATTTCTTATTGTTCTATCCATTTACATTATTATAGTCTTTGTGTATATTTTCTCCCTGGTTTAGCTTACTTCACTTTGCATTAAGTTCATGTAAATCTCCCCATGTTTCTCTTTATTGACCAAATTTGTCATTTCTTACAGTGCAGTAATATTATTCATGTGCCACAATTTCTTTTGCTATTCCCCAGTGGATTGGCATCTATTTGGTTTCCAGTTTTTTACTAGTACAATAAGTGCAGCTATAAATATTTTGGTGTGTATATGACCTTTCTTTTTATCCCTGGCTGCCTTGGTGAATATACCTTGTAATACCATCTCTGGTCAGTGGGTATGAACTATAGTCTTTTCACAAACTGTGTGATTCCAAATCTTTTTCCAGAATGGCTGGGCCAATTCAGAGGTCCACCAATAATATTAGTATGTCTGTTTTCTCACAACCCCTCCAACTTTGATTATTCCCATCTTTGTTACCATCTTTGTTCCTTTTAACAACTTACTGGGTGTGAGGTATTCTTTTGGTCATTATTTTACATCTTCTTTGGCTATCTTCTCTTCAGCAGCCTTGTCACCAAGACCAGAAACTATGGCCTCAGAATTGGTTTGATTTGCATTTCTCTTAACTTGGAATAATCTTTCATATGGTTGTTAATACTATGCAGTTCTTTTGAGAACTGTTTATCCAGCTCTTTATTCACATCTTTTGATGTTGAGACAAATGAAGCTCAGAAAGTGACTGGATCAATTTTCTATTGGCAAATTGCTCTTGGTCTGTTAGTTGCCTCTTTAATCTTGGGTATCCAACCCTTTTCAGAGATGTTTGACACAAAAGTTTATTTCCAATATATCGTTTTTCTTTTTATCTGAGTTGTGTTGACTTTATTAGTGAAAAAGTATTTCAATTTCATGTAACAAAAATGTTTTATCTATCCCATTTTTGGTTAAGAATTTTCCCCCTATCTGTAGTTGTGAAAGCTATTTCCATGGTCAGCAGCATCTTTCAAGAGCTTTACAACCTCTGAGTCATCATCTTTGACTCTTTCCTCTCTCTCACCCCCTTAACATCTTGATTCTTTCTTCATGTCACTCACCTCTGTTCCTTTCTTTTTTTTTTTTACATATACTACCTTAGTTTAGGCTCATAATACCTCTTACTTGTAGTATTATAATAGTTTCATAATTCATCTCCTTGTTTAAGTTTTCTACTGCATGCACCAGCCAGATCTTGATGTAGTATTCCAATGCTTTCCCACAGATTTTTTCTTTTTTTTTTTTTTTTTGCTAGGCAATGGGGTTAAGTGACTTGCCCAGGGTCACACAGCTAGTGAGTGTCGAATGTCTAAGACTGGATTTGAACTCAGGTCCTCCTGATTCAAGGGCTGGTACTCTATCCACTGTACCACTTAGCTGCCCCCCACAAATTGTCAATAGCTCTTTCAAGCAGCTTCTGCCATGATGGTGTTTAAAACCTGTCCTTGGGAGTATTCTTTGATAATATCATTCCTCCAATGGTACTTAACCTGGGAACAGCTGCTTCATATACTTCTGTGTACAGGTCCTAAAATGTTATACTTTCTATCAAATACTATTGGGGAAAGTGTTCATTCATGAAATTTATAGCCAATAATCGATTTTATTCTTATTCTGATTTGGTGTCATTGGTCCACTACTTGGATTCATGCTGCTAAATTTCAAGTTAAATATGCCCATCTTTTTTTTTCAAAATCCTTTGGAATATTAGTAATGCTATTAATTTCTTTATTAAGTATAATTTCTGGAGTTTGAAAATCTGGAGATTTGCAGTTACCTCAGGATCTTCAACTCTTTATATTTTTAGTGGCTCCTTGATTTCATCTGTTATTTTGCCTAATCTAGGTTTAGAAATGAAAGGGGTGTGTGTGTTTAATGCTTGCTCTCTGTAGTTGGCAATATGTTGTATAAGTTAGAGCTTAAGGTACCATTAAAAAATATTGTCTATAACTAGTGAGATTTGTTTTCCATTTTGTTAGGATATACTCCTACATAGTGCAAGTATTCATGTCTTCAATCCATTTATGAACATTCACAGTTTGCCTACTTTGGTGGTCTGTACTGAAACATTTCTAGCAGGTGTGGTATTGGTATTTTTTATTTATTTTAATCTGTTTTGGCTTCTTCTGGTACAAGAACAGAAAGGAGACACACTCTTTCTGCTCCCTGCTGTCTTCCATGTTAAACTGATCATCACATTGGTTTCCAGGAGGATAAGCCTACAGTTCTATGCCACCCCATATTTCTTAAGATTTATAACAGGAGCATCACCATACTCAACCTAAATAGTAGAACTTTCAAAGCCCACTTGGCTAGCATTTCAGGGTTCTCATCAGGCCTTTAACAGCTAGTTGATTGGTTTCAGGGCACACAGACTCCTTGCTATGCTGCACCCTGGTTGGCATTCTCTTATTGTGTTTCCTCCTATGTAAAATGAAGGGATTAGATTAGATGATCTCTAAGAATCTTTGTAGCTTTAATGTTCTGTGATTCCTCACTCTCACCAAGACTTTTGAAGGAAAAGGGACCATATGCTACTAGTAAAGAAGTATTGATTAGACACACATTTAAATGTTTTTTTTTAATGAAAACCCAATGGTTCTGATTTACTCATTTTGATATTTCTCAAATATTTTGCTATGGTTCACATCTTAAATTATGCATATATTGTCTTTTATGAAGTAATATACTTTTAGCATTCAAAAATTAAATAAATAAAAATAAATTTTGCCACTGAAAATTGCAATTTACTTTAAATAGAAAATGTAAAAACTAAACCAAGAATCTTATAAACACTTCTAGTGTAATGTTACCAATATACTTTAAGTTGTCTTTTAATTCTTGAGAGATTTTAATAATTCAATTTAGTTGCAAACATGTTCATACATCAGCAGCAATAAACTGCATTAATGGGGTCTGCAACTCTCTTCACCAATCTAATCTTGCTTTAGGCATCATTTTGTGTTATCTCTATCAAAGAGGAAAAATTACTTCATTAAGAAATATGGGGATGTTAATACAAACACAGTGGTTCTATACATACATAAAAATTCTAACCAGTTCTCTATGTTCCAGAAAACATATTTTCCAATTTCATAGTGGAAATAAAACACTTTTCCCCACCTCTCCACACCAAGCGTGGGCTCAAGCCTGGCCCAAGACTCAATTCACAGAATCTTGAGATAGTGCCCTATGTGTATTGTTGTCTTTAGCACTTCTAAGAGGCACATATTCACAGTTTGGTAAATACCCTCCAGAAGATTCCAGGGGAACATATGGAGTGTGTCCCTCTCTGCTTGTTGTGTTTGTGGCCTGCTGAGACCCAATGAATGAGAGATTTCTCCTGTCCCCCTGTTGTGTAAAGTTGATCAGAACTTCCTGCTCTGGATTTATGTCTGAGTCCATTCTACTGGGCTCTTAACAACAACAACAAAACACTTATTCTAATAAGTCACCAAGTAACATTTCAGAAAATGATGGTGTTCTTCTGTAGCATGTGAAATTCAAGGACACACATATGAAGGCTTACTTCATAACCTCTGGCCACACTCCTTTCATACTCTCCTGTCCCACCAGACAAGCCTCCCCAGTGTAGTCACTAGAGGTGAAAAGGGTGGAATTTTGATGGAGTAAACATGAAGGGACCCTCCCACTGAAGAAGGTAGGCTTGAGATTTAAAGACTTACGTTTCCTTCATCCCCACTGAGCCTTGAGAACAGGTCAGAATTTATGGGACTTCTTCCTGGGTACTGACACTTCCTATTCTTTAAAAACTCCCAAAGGCAGACTCCTGTCATGTCTGAACAGGTATTTGAACATTTGTATTGGAAAAATAAATTGTGAGTATTTAATCCTGCTGTGTTTCTATGTTTCTAAGTAAATTATTCTTGTTCCCTTGGGCCTTCATCCCATCAGAGCATCTTCCAGCGGGCAGGGCAGTAAGCCAGTGGCCTCAACACCAACCTCATATCAGCAATGTGAAGGCTTCTCTACATGAGAGTAGTTCAAAGTGACCTCTTTACTAGAACTATAACTGCTGACTTTCAAGCAGAGTTTTTACTGCCTTTGGGACTGTTTCCCCCACCCGCTCAGGGACTTTTCAGCAACTCCAAAGGGTACTCCAGGGTGTCCCTATAGTCTTCCTCAAAGAACACAGTGTGAATTACCAGAATGCAAGACTTGTCGGGGGAGTCACTGACCGGGCTATAAGTATGTTCCCTGATTTGAAGACTAGCACAGCTCCTAGAGCATCAAAGCTCAGAACAGGGAAGCTTCTTTTTCTTCCTATGGGGAATCCAGGAAGTTGCCTTTTAGACACCATGCAAGAATTTAACATTTTAGACACTGGTTTCTTTTGCTGCTTTTCATTGATGACGGACCAAGGAAGCCAAATAGATCCAAATAGATAATATGTTATTTGGATATGCATGAATGTAAACAGCTAGGGCAAATTCTGTCTGGGGAAATTCAGAAGAATGAATACCAGTTTGATACACAGCATTGGTTATTGACTGTAAATCAGTGTATGGCAGCTGGATAGGAAATCCTGAAACCTGGAAAAAATAATAACCATGAAAACAATTTGGAAATACACAAAAGATCAGCTGCTACATTTCACAGAATTACAGAACCTCAGAGTTCAGTTCAAAGGTACCTTAATGACATTCAGTCCAACCCATACCTCAACAATGTATCTTGATGAGTTATTTTCCAACCTTTTCTTGGAGGGAGGGGGAACTTGTTATGCCCCCAAATAGCCCATTCCACTTTTAGATAGCTTTAATGGTTAGGAAGCTCTCTTTGAGCTCCCTCTACGCCACTTCTACTAATGTCTCCTAGCTCTTTCCTTGGGTACCAAACAGAACAATTCTCTCTCTTCCATGCGACAGTCAAGTGTTCAACACATTTATCTATCTGTGTCCTCTCTTTTTCAGGTTAAGTATTCTTCAACTGATCCTTACCTGGCATGAACTTGAGACCCTCCTCTGGATGCTCCCTACTTATCCATCTCCTTCCTAAAATGCAGCTCCCAGAATTGCACATAACATTCCAGATGTGGTCTGACCAGGCTACTAAAACTGCCTGGTCTTTTCCAGACAAATTGTTGTCTAGCCATATCCTCCATTTGTCCTTGTGAAGGTGGCTTTTTTTTAACCCAAATGGAAGACTTTAGAATCAATTCTATTAAATGGTATTTAATTAGATTCAGCCCAGTGCTCTAGCCTTGGGGTCTGTGAACTTATAAATAAATTGTTTTTGGATAACTGTATTTCAGCATAATTGGTTTCCTTTGTAATCTTACGTATTTTATTTTGTGTGTTTAAATACATCATTCTAAGAAAGAAGTCCACAGACTACCAAAGGGATCCACAACATAGAAAAAATTAAGAAGCCTAGCTTTGAGCTGTCAAGATCATAGGATCGTGGACCTGGAGCTGGACGGGGCCTCACAGCCTGTCGTAACCGACCCTCTCATTTTGGATCCAGTTATGTTGTCCAGTGTATTAGATATCCTTCCCAGCTTTATGCTGCCTCACAATCTGATAAGAATGCTATCTATGGTTTTATATAAGTCACTGATAAATAAAATGTCAAGCAACACAGGGCCAAGCTCAAATCCTAGGGGAACTCCACTGGAGACTTCCTACCAAGGTGAGATGGAATCAATAATAACTATTCTTTAGGTCTAGCCATTTAACCAATTCCAAATGCATGTCATTGTACTATTGTTTAGCCTAACTCTCTCCATCTTTCCTACAAAAAAAAAAACATGAGAAACTTTGCCAAATGTTTGCTAAAATGTAGGTAAACTCTTTTACAGCATTCCCCTGATCTGCCATTCCAGTAACCCTGTGAGAAAAGGGAAATGAAGTTATTCTGGCATGACCTGTTCTTCATGAGGATGCATTTACTGGCTCTTTATGATCACCATTTCGGTTTCTAGATATTCACTAGCCACTCCTAATAATTTTCTATCTAATTAATTTCCTGATCATTTTCATTATTGACTCAAAGAAATAAAATTATGCACTGAAACACTTGGTGCTTTGGGAGGAGTTTAGGATGAGGCAACTTGAAAAAGTGGTTAATTTGCCTGCACTCTATGTAATGCCATATGCTACTTACTTCAGGTATAATAATTATAAATGACCTATTAGAATTTCAACTGACAGAGAGCAAATATTGTCTATGAACTTGAGTCATAGATCTTGTCTAAGCAACCCATCCAAAGTCTAGGTTCCCAGGCACTAATTGGAACTAAAGAGATCAGCTGAGATAATACATAGATAGACAGATGGACATAGATAGATAAACAGAGATATATGGATGGATGGATGGATAGATGGATAGATAGATACAGAGAGAGAGAGAGCGAGTATTTATTAAATGCCTACTATCCAGGCACTGTATTAAGTTCCTAGTTTACAAATACAAGCAAGGCAATTCCTGCCCTCAAGGAACTTGTATTTTAATAGATGAGGAAAATATTCTAATGGGTGCTGGAAAATGGAGGCACAGGAATATGAGGAGTCAGGAGATGGTACCCTTGTGGGGCACGGTAAAGAGAAGGCAAGGGTGTACTGTGGAGGCCCAGGGCTAAGCAAGATAAGGTGAAAGTTCCTCTATCACAACGAAGACATTCAGAGAGTTGAGTCTTAAATTTCTGGTGGGGTGAAAATGGTGGGAGAAGAGGGCCATGTTGAGTAGACAGTTGGGAAGTGAGCATGAGAATAGTATAATAGACGACATTTACATAGTGCTTTATGTTGTACAAAGAATTTTATATATGTAAACTCACAGTAACCCTATGGATTAGATGACAGAGGCATTATTACATTTTACAGATGAGGAAATTATGGCCCAGAGAAGTTACATGACTTGTACATGTTCACATAGCTAAGGAAGTGTAAAACTCAGGATATGAATCCAGGATTCTACTGACTACGAATCCAGCACTATTTCCACTATAATATGTGGTGTAGTGAATAGAGCTGGCTTCAGAGTAAGGAAAACCTAGGTCAAGTCTCCTGGCTGACATACACTGGCTCTGAAAGCCAATACTAGTCACTTAACCACCCAGTGTCCACGAAACTCTCTCAGACTATAAATTGCAGAGGAGATACCCATAAAGTGACCCATAGGGGAAACTAGGTGGTACAGTGGATAGAGGGTTGGATCTGGAGTCAGGAAGTCTCATCCTCCTGAGTTCAAATCCAGCCTCAGACACTTACTAGTTATGTGACCCTGAGCAAGTCCCTTAACCCGTTTGCCAAAGTTTCCTCATCTGTAAAATGACCTGGAAAAGGAAATGGCAAATGATTTGATTATCTTTGCCAAGAAAACCCCAAATGGGCTCACAAAGAGTCAGATACAACTGAAAAGACTAAACAACAATACCGGTAAGCATCAAATGGAAAGGTCCTTTGATTTTCCTACATTGATAAAATGGCAAGCCTGGTTAATAAATAAATAAATAGATAATAAATAATGACAATAGAAGTAATATACATTGAAAATTACTCGTAAAATGTAGGAGATTTTTTTTTTCAGCCAAAGACAAGATTTATTAAAGATGAGTCATATAGGCCAGACTCTTAAGGAGTCTGAACATTTGTGATACTCATAAGGACAAGTGGGCATGAGGAAGTCTCAGCCAGGAAAAGTTTTGAAGGGAAATAAGAACTACTAAAAATAGGGTACAGTCAAGGCAAAGAAGATGCTACCTACCTGCCAGCTGCCTCCTTTTTCTTTTCCCATAGCTGTAAATACAACCCAAGGAGTCCCTAAATTGTAATTGGTGGGGGGAGAGGGAGAGGTTCAGAGACCTGTTTATTTTGCGTTTAACAAAAGTTAAATATGCCTTTTTCTGATATTTTACTCTCTGTAGAATAACTTGTGGACATTTTTTCCCCGTAGAAAATCCTCTCCATTCACTGGGCACACGTTTTAGTAGTTCCTATGAATTCTATCCTATACTGAACACTCCCCTCCAACTGGATTGACAAGAGCTAAGACTGCCTTGTCCAACAAGGTTCCACATACTCAAGGTGACCAGTTTTGCTAGATCCTTATCAAAGAGGTAAGAAGCCCACTCTCTTCCTGAACTTTTTAGCCTCTGGTCTTACAGAACACTTTACTTCTGGGCCCTGTCCTTGGGGAGAGGCTCCTTGTTTGAGAATTTATAGTTCATATATTTCAATAAACAGTTTCAAAGAGAGGGCCCTCGAAGTGTTCCTTCTATGTGTCACATTACATTTGGAATACATTACCCCAGCACAGTGGAAAGAGTGCCAGGTCTGGAAGAATCATCTTCCTGAATTCAAATCTGGCCTCAGACTCTTACTAGTTGTGTGACCCTGGGCAAGTCACTCAGTTTCCTCGTTCTGTTTTATTTTTTGTTTTTAGGCAATTGGGGTTAAGTGACTTGCCCAGGGTCACACAGCTAGTAAGTGTCAAGTGTTTGGTCTGAGGTCGGATTTGAACTCAGTCCTCCTGACTTCAGGGCCAGTGCTCTATCCACTGTGCCACCTAGCTGCCCCTCAGTTTCCTCATCTGTAAAATGAACTAGAGAAGGAAATGGCAAACCATTCCAGTATCTTTGCTAAGAAAACCCCAAATGGGGACACAAAGAGTTGGATACCACTAAAAATGACTGAAAAACAACAAAATCTCAGTATTTGCATGACTTTTGATGCACTGGGACACCTGGCTTCCCAAGACATATTAACAGTCTTTTCAGGATTATTTAGAATTCCATTTAGTACCTAACAGAGTAAATAAAATTAATTTTACAAATGCACTTAAGCCTACACTTACCCAATAAAATTGTAGTAGTCTTTCAAATTCACTTTCATCTTCAGTGGAAACAAGACTCCCAGTTCCAAGTTCTAACTTAGGAAGAATTTGCCTCAAAATAGCAGTGCATTGTCGATTCCAACGAGTAGGCTGCTTGGGTCTCCATTCCATCAATTTACATTTTAAAGTTCTTTCGATCCTGAGTCAAAAGTAGAAAGATTGGTTAATATGAGCACTACACTAGGAAGGGGTACAAAATTTGGATTTAAAGGGCCTCAGTTTGAATTCTGGGTCACCTTAATAATAATGATATGATCTTGGGCAAGCCATTTTGTGGGCTTCATTTTTCTCACCAAAAAAATTAGATAGTTGGACAGATAATCTCTCCCCTAGAGTTTATGACTCACTACTACAAAACTATAATTGATACATATTATGATTTTTTATCATGAAATAATGAACATTGGTTCTAGCATTAGATCTCAGGAGGGTACAGACATCTTTCTTATTTTCTGAGTCACCTCTCCCCTTTGTCATATTAGCCATAGTGGGAAGAATTAGGCTCATGTCTGTATGTGATATTCTGAATTAGGTAAAAAAAAAAATTATCAATAAAACTTATTTTTAAAATGTTCTGAATTCAGGCCTGTCTTCTGTGACCATCTACCAGCAATCATATAGCCTAGAATACCTGCTGAAGCATTCTCTCTCCTTTTGCCAGATGCACTTAATCTCACTGGGATCAGCCATCTAGCCTGAGGGTCACAGGAGTCCAGCACAACAGCTGTTACGTTTGTTCTATGTTCTATGTGTCTAAGGATGCCCAGGGTGGGGGCAGGGCAACTTTGTATTTAGCTGGTTATCAAACCCACAAGATTTTTTAAAAATTGAAGACCAAATATAAGCTTAAAAAAATTAACTTGTTTTCTTAAGAGTAATATGAAGCACTTATTTCACCCAACTATTAAATCAAGAAGAAACTTATAAAAACCCTAATAATGATGATAATAATAAAACTCTTCAGTTTTATTATAATTATTTATTGTATAATAATAAAACCCTATATTATGGTGAGTTAAAAGAAGCAGATAAGTAGAAAAGAAAGATAAAGGGTAGAAGCATAGAGATAGAATGGAAGAATTAATGCTCTCCATTTTGTCTGACCCTTCATGACCCCATTTGGAGTATTTCTCGGCAAAAATACTGCAGTGGTTTGCCATTTCCTTCTTCAGCTCGTTTTGCAGATTAGGAAACTGAGGCAAACAGGGTTAAGTGACTTGCCTAGGGTCACACAGCTAGTGACTGAGGCTGGATTTGAACTGTCAGGTCTATCAGTGCTCTATCCATAGCACCACCTAGATCTCACATTTACATAGGGATAAATCTACTTTACTTCCTTTATTCAATTGAATTGAATTCAATAAATATTACTAAATACCTGCCATATGTAAGGAACTATGTTAGGATTGAGATAAAAAATGAAATACGTCAGAGTTATAGGATCACAGCATTACATATTTAGAATTAGAAGACAACCAATCCTTCCCCTCGATGTTTATGGTAACAAGGAATAAAACATGTAAACAAGTAAAGTAGAATATGATAAGGGAAAAACAGACAATTAGAAACAAAATTCTGAAATAAAATGTGAGGAGGAAGAAATAACTTTCAATTGAGAGGATCAAGGAAAGCTTGCCAGAGAGCTTGCCACCTGAGTTGGAAACTGAAAGGAAACGAGTGGAGATAGGGAAGAAGGGCATCCCAGGTAAGGGAAATTTATCTATGTGAATTCAGAGAGGTGGGAACAGGACCAGAATGGAAATTTATTGGGCAGTTTGGTTGGAATACAGCATATATAAAGGGGAATGCAGTAAAATAAGGCTGTAAGGTGCAGAAGGCTGGAGCCAGACAGTAGAAGCTGAAATGAATATTGAAGGTCTTTATATTTTATTTTATCAGCAATGGAAAATCATCGAAGGTTTCTGAGCAGGGGAGTGACCTGGTCAGACCTTTGCAATAGAAGATATGATGGCCACTGTGTGAAACATTGATAGGAAAGAGGCAGAGAGATCACAGAGTCACAGAATTCAGTGTTAGAAGGGACCTCAAAGACTACCTAGTTCAATTCATACTAGAAATGAATGCTCACAACATACTTGATAAGCGTTCATTTAGCAACAACTGCAACAATGTAAACAGAAAGAACCACAAAAAAAATCAAAAGTGAATGTTGTAAAACTATCAAGAATAAGCATGGCTTGAAAGGAGAGATAGGAGAAAACATTCCCACCCTGCCCCTTTGCAGAAGAGAGAGGTCTACAAGTGTGACACACTGCACATATTCTCAGACTTTTTTGATGTATTGAGCAGTCATGCTGTTTTATCTCTCTTTTTTTGTCTTTAAAAATATTTTTTGTTATTTGGGATGACTTAGGGGAGGGGAGGAGAGAAGAGCAGGGTGAGATAATGGAAGGAAACTATGGTGATGTAAAATAAAATACATCACCATTATAACAAAATACATCAATAAAAACTTATTTAAAATATTTATGTGCAAATCACAAATGAACTGCTCATGCCACATCCTACTGTTTACTTGTCATCAGCTATCCCTTATATGAAATCCTAAATAGCAGTTCATATTAGTATTTTTGGCAAAGGATAATAAGGAAAAGGATTCCTGCATGCTGCCTGAATGTAAAAAGGCATTGCCATATTTGTAAGGGGCTGATAAAGTAATAATAGCAAGGACAGGAAATAGCCTCTGAATGATTAAAACAATGACTAAGTGCTTCCAAAATTTTTACACAAAAAAAATTTAAAAGTAGCATTTGAGTTTTCAGCCATTCGTCATTCATTAATTTGGCAAGCATTTGTTAAGTGCCTAGAAGAACCATACCAAATGTTGGCGGTAGAAAGACAAAAACCAAACAATTCCTATCTCTAAGGAACTTTTACTTTATTGAGCAAAGGCAACGTGTACACAGATAAGTGTACATGTATATGGATAGAGAGATGCTCACATCTATATTGTCTACATATGTATGCCTATATATGTGTTTAAATATGGAAATATATACACTTATATTTTGCACTTTGAAAGTACTTTACTATATATGTGTGTGTATACATGTATATGTGTGTATATGTAAATACACACATATGTAATATATATATAAAAGCACCAGCAAGTGAGGCCCAGAAAGGGCTTTGTTGAGGAAGGAAGCTTAGTGGCCAATAAGGTGGAGGGGAAGAGGGACCACATTCCGGACCTGGAGAAAAGCCTGTGACATGCATATGGAGGTGGGTGATAGAATGTCACATATGAGGAAGCACAGGCAGGCCAGTTTGGCTGGATGCAGCCAATGAGCAAAGGACAGGGATGTGTAATAAGCCTGGAAAGACTGATTTTTCCAATTTGGTCTCTCTCTATTATCTCCTGCTGTTGTGGGAAGGAAGAGAACTTTCTATATTTGGTTTCTAGCAGGAGGCAGAAGTCTGAAATGGGACCCCAAACAGTATATCCTAGAAAATATGGTTAGAGAGAGAACCCATTAGTAGTGGAACTAATCAGAATTGCTGTAGGATTTCCTCTAGTACTGTTTAGCCACACAGAAACAAGAGTGGAGAAAACAGGAATAATCCAGGGTTGGAGTTTGGAAAAGGATCAGCAATAATAAGACAATGGCACCAAAGATTCATGGGCAGAAGACAGTATAAAACTGAAATGATTATTAATAACAGACTCTGAAAGGAGGAAAGTGGAGTCAAAGCAGAGATGATGGCCTGGGAAAGCAGAGACCAATGAAGTATTGGTTATAGTCTCTACTATCTGCCTAGTCACATCCCTGTATTTGCACATTTCATATGCAAATACAGCCATAGTTTAATCCTGAAGGGATTTGGGGCTGTCCCTCATACAAGCTAACACAACACATGTCCTGATCCCAATTCTTCCCTATTCGACCATTGTATCCTCCGTAACATTGTTAAAAAAAAATGCCTTTCATATTAGGGTTCTTCCTTTCATTACTATTATTTTCATACTTCTTGTCTTCCTTTCATACTTCCTTCATACATCTTGTTTCAATCATAAAAATCCTGCTTCTCCTGAAATACACTGCTTCCCCAGCCCTGCTCTCCAGTATAGACATACCTGCTCTCATCTCCTCCTCTTCTCCTCCCCACCTACTTCTTGCTCTACATTGACACTTCTAGATCATTTCTATACCACCACCCCCTAGCAACCTCTCCAAGACCCTATCCAGGTCTGGTGGATATCATATATGCTCCTTCCCACCTCCCCATCCCACCATTTCCTTCTATTTCAATGATTTCGGTATTTGGCTTAGTCTTCTTTTCAACCACAATCCTCTGCCCTTGTACTTGGGTACTTAAATTTATATACTGATGTCTCTACAAATCCCAGTTGGCTGACTTCCTCATCTCCCATTATCTGCATACTCTTGTATTTATTTATTTATTTTATTTATTTATTTCTTATATATAAATAAGTATTTATTATAATTAAATAAAATAAATTATAATTATATAAATATAAATTATTTATATTATACACTATATATTAACATAAATATATAATTTATATGTATATATTTATATAATTACAATAAATAAAATAAGTATTTATTATAATTATCCACTTATTTATAAGTATAAATAAGTATTTATTCTTATATATAAAGAATATAAATAAATAAATAAAGAAGTAAAAAGTTTTGGCATGTAATAGTAGTGACTTGTTGAGATTGGGCAACTAAAAATGTTAGTGGAACCATTCAGCATTGTTATGTGACTTCCTCCAGCACTGTTCAGCAGCACAGCAATAGGCATAGAGAAGGGAGACGGTAGGAACAAATTGGGGTGGATATTAGAAGGGAGCTAGCAGTAGTTGAGCAACAGGGCAAAGGACTGAAGAGACAGAATAGTATAAAGTTGAAATGATTAATAATAAACTTTTAAAGAAGAAAAACAGGAATAATGGCCTGAGAAAACAGAGAGAGAAGAGGGTTATAATAAATATAAATTCAGGGAGTAGTTTTAGCAAGGCTGAGGCACAGATGGAGATGAAAAGATAGTAAATAATGATGAATTAGAGGACTACCAGAGTTATGGATCGTGGAGATAAAATTTTGTGGTTAAAATTTTTAGTCTTTAGCATCTTAAAGACCCAGTTATTTTACAACAACCCTGTAAGATACATAGCACATACCTATTTTTAAAAAAGATTATGACCTGGTTATAAAGCTTCAGTAATGACTTTAGAGTGGCCCATGATTTTCATGAGAAATGTCAGGTGTGCTATAAGGAGTATTTTTGTTTAACTTGGTCTATGTTTGTGCATATGTATAAATATATAATATTAATATATAGGTATATTTATGTACAAATACATATTTATATGTACACAAAATAAATCACGACCTTGTTATATAGCTTTATTTCATGCTCCTTCCATTCATATTCTCCATATTCCAGCCCAATTACTGTACAATGATGATTGTTCTGTTCCTGTCCTTTTCTGCCTCAAAATGTTTATGTAGGTCATTCCCTATCCCTGGAATTGTGAGCAATAAGTGCCTTGCACGTAGTAGGCACTTAACAAATGTTTGATGATTTTAATTTAATTGATTGCTGTGTACATTAATAAATACATAGTTGGATAGAATATAAATCACCACAGGCTTGTAAAATGCTCTTACTTAGTTGTGTGTGATAAAGAAGTCTAATAAACAACTTTCAGAAAATAATGAATGGTAGTTTGTAACATTCCCAAAGGGTCATACCTGTTTTTTAAATCTTCCACCATACTTTTGTTAGTATCAAAATACAGTATCTCCTTAGGCTGGAACAGAGAAAGCTGGAAAGATTAGGAAACATACTACAGAACAACTTTTATATCGTAAGCATTTTAAGTCTGTTTCACCCCAGAAACAAAGTGATTCTACATATGGCAATATATGTACATGACTATAAAAATTATGGAGGACACAAAAGTATGTCAAAATAGCCTACCATACATAGAATTAAATGAAAAGATTATCTTTAACTTCTATATTGTTTATCCACTTGGCCAGAAATGGAATAGAATAAGAGAGCAAATACTTACTTAGAGTGGCCTAGTGTTTACATTTGGCATACTTCATGGATTTCACCTTGGACTTGGAGTTTAACTAAAACCATAGGACTCAAAACTGACCTGGAGTTTTAAGTTGTGTTATATGTGCATTTATATTGTATACTTATGAAGTTATATTGTTCTGGACTACAGACAACCTGGATAGGAGGAGGAACCAGGAATTCAGTAAACCTATCACAAGCCTGGCAGGGAAACATAATATAATACTAATGGGAAATTTTTATCATCTGGACATCAATTAGAGTTCTTGCTCTGTCAAAAATAATTTATCTTTCCAAAAGAAGAAGGGAACAGCAGCTAGAGTCTTGCTTCTTCTAAACAAGGAGGATTTGGTTGCTAAAGTAGAAATCATGGGAACCTTGGAAGCAATTATTTCATCTTAGAATTCATGACAGAGGAGAGGAAAGCTTGATATAGTCTGACATGCACCTTAGATTTGGAGTGAGCTGATGTTTAACAATACTATTCGAAAGTTCATGGAGAGCAAGAAAGATACTATGGGACTAAGGAAAAGCAAATGTGTGGATTTTCAAGAAAGAAAAAGAGACTGAATAGAGATGAAAAAAAGGCTAGTGAGCATAACTTCGATTCCTGGCAAAAATCTATAATTTATTATTAAAGAAATGATAAATGAACATCTGAAAAAAAAGGAAGCACTGATCACAAATTGCCAGTATGGCTTTATGAAAAGCTGGTCATTCTGGACAAACATCATGTACCTTTTTTTATAGAGATGTTAAACTGACAGATGAGAAAATGCCATATACATTGTTTACCTTGTCATTTCAGTTGTGTCCAACTCTTTGTGAGCCCATTTGGGGTTTTCTTGGCAAAGATACTGGAATAGTTTGCCATTTCCTTCTCAAGCTCAGATGGAGGAATGATAATGGATGGATGGATGGAAATAGATGAGGAAACTAAGGCAAATAAGGTTAAGTGACATGCCCAAGGTCATCCAGCTAGTAAAAGTCTGAGGCTGGATTTGAACTCATAAAGATGAGTCTTCCTGATTCCAAGCCCAGTGGTCTATCCACTGCACCACCTGAGTTTCCCACGTTATTTTTGTTAGATGGAGGCACAACTTGCTGGATTTCATGAACCCAAACAATATTTATTAATGTCTTGGTGATGACATGGATGTTTCAATTCAGCACTGCAGGAATCTATCCTTAGTCCTACGCAGGTTAATATTTTTATCAATGACTTGGATAACATGACTATAAAAATTATGGAGGACACAATGGTAGGGCCAATAGCTATCATATTGGATGACAGAAATTAGAATAAAGAAAAGGCCCTGACAGGTTAGATTGTTGCACAGAATTTAAAAAAGGATGAAACTGAATAGGCATAAATGTCAAATAATACATTTGATCTAAAAATTAATACCATAAATCCAATATGGGGGAAATGTTGCTAGACAGCAGTTCTTGAGGAAAATATCTGGTAATTTTAGTGGATTAGAAGCTCAATATGAGTGCTTAGAGTGACACAACCCTTCAAAATATATAATGCTATTTTCAATTGCAACACAGAGTCCAGAATGTGAGAGAAGATATTTCCTCTACACCTTGTCTGGGAAAGCCACATCTATAATACTAAGTATAGTTCTGAGAACTACATTTTAGGAAAGAAATTAACAAGCTAAAGAATGTCCAGAAGACAGTGAATGATTTGCTGTAGGATTTCATGCCACGTGAGGATCAGTTGAAGGAAATGGGGATGTTTTGACTCAATAGGGACATAAGAATAGTCTTTGGGTACATGAAGGGCTATCATGGAGAGGAGAGATTTGATTCATTCTGCTTGGCCCCAGAGGTCAGAACCAGGATCGATGAGTAAAAGCTGTAACGATATAGATTTCAGCTCCATGTGAAGAAAACCTCCTTATCTAAAGATAGAATAAGAAAAATCTGTATGCTGGGCGGCGTGTTCCCCTTCACTGGAAGTCTTTAAGCAAAGGCTGTATAACCTACAAAATGCCTATCAGGCATTTTGTAGAACAGATTCTTGTTGTGTAGGAGTTGATCTAGATGGCCGCTAGAGTACCTTCCAACTCTGATATTCCTTGATTCCGTGATTCTGGTCATTTGTGTGAGAGCAGAGGGAAAAGGAAGAGTGAAAGATAATGCCAAGGCTATAAATGTGGGACACCTAGTGAATGGTGATGCCAAAGACAGAAATAGTGAATTAAAAAGGATGTAGAGGTTTAAGGGGCAAGATAGTAAGTTCAGATATGTTGACTTTGTGGACAACAGGACAATCAGTTGGCAGCATTCTAAAGGCATTGTTTACCGAAGGATACATGTCTGGAACTCGGACAAGAGGTCAGAACTAGAACTACAGATCTGGGAGTCATCTGCATAGAGATGGTGCTAAAGCAATGTGAGTGAATGAAATTGCAAAAGGAGATATGGAGTAAAAAGAGTAAAAAAGAGATGGCTAAAGATAGACCTTTAGGGAATACTGACATTAAGGGGTTTGGAAGAGAATGACAACTCAGAACATAAGAGAGAAAGGGAACTATTAGACATGTAAAGGAGTATGTGGAATCTGTGAATCTAAGAAAGGGAAATATACTCCATAGGAGGGGTTGGTCAAGAGTGTTAAATGCTGCAGAAGAGTCAAGAAGAATGACTGAATAAAGGTTTTTCTGTAACTTGGAGGTCTTACATGACCTTACTAACAGTAATTTCAAGACTGTGATAGAGACTAATTATATTGCAAAGGGTTGGAGAGAAAGTGGTTATTGAGGACATGGAGTAATCGGGAGTAAACAACTTCTTCAAAAAGTTTAGCAGTAAAGATGAGAGTGATAGGATGGAGACTGGATAGATCAGAAGGATCAAGATCTTTTTTTAGGGGAGTGGTAATTAGGGAGACATATGAATTCATTCAAATTCATTCTAATGATTCTATCTTAAACCTATTTTAAAATGTCACTCTGTGTATACTTTCTTCTGGAAGCTTTGTAATGGCCTTTGGATCAAACTATAAAGTACCCAAATTTTCATATTATAATGTGTTATAAGTTATTGTTATTAGAGGAGTCAAATTTCCTTAGGGGAGTGAATTATCAATAAAGCACTCCTACTTCTGCAACATCTGTAAAATGGAGTTTGTTATTAAAGCCCTAAAACAATTTCCTTATAGGTTCAATCCAAGCTCCATACTCTACTTCATTTCCCCTATGTCATAGCCTAATCTCTTTAACCCTTTCATTCCTATTCAAATCATAAACATACCTAATGAAAAATCTTTTTCATCTCATTTTATTTGCAACTTCTAGTCTTGTCTAAAGCAGCTCTAGACCCCAAATATTTTTTCTCCACAAAATATTTTTCTCACAATTAGGAAAACTCCTAAATTCAGCCATTCCTTCCTCTCTTCCATGAAGTCTTCTCAGATCAATTTTCTGAAGTTTAATTGTTTTCCTCACCTCACTTAGTCTAACTTAGGAAATTTCATGGAGGCTTTGTATCTCTAGACCTAGAATATACTTATCTTTCACCTATTTATGACAAAAATACCTTATTATGTATTTATATATGTTCAATGTCTTTTATTTTATTTCTTTACATTCTATTTATGTGAGTCTATGTCAATGTGATGATCTTTGATTATAATCTCTTTAAAAAAAGAAGTAACTGGCCATATGCAATTTTTTTCTACAGAAGTACAAATTAAATCCCTAATAAATTTGAGACAAATGAAAAATGTTTCTAGTTAGTTCTCAATTTTCTGAGCTAGTAGAAGGGATAATTTAAATTATATGTTATATTGGAATTCATTAAATGATTTTTATACCAATAGATAAGAATAATGACAACTTATAATCATATATTGTTTTAAGTTTTACAAAGTATTTTTACCACAATAATTCTGTAGGGTAGATTGTAAATAGATTTACTGTACAAATTATGTTTTATTTAAGCTAATATTAAGCTGAAGACACACCATTTAGCTGGGTTGAAATGTTCCCTCCTGATATCTCTCCCCTTCTGAGGCAGAGGGAGGTGATGGAAGGTAGTCTAGCAGTGTGCTTAATGGCAGAGGAAAGCAGCTTTTGAATATAATTAATCATGCACATATGCAAAATAATTGCAAGTTATTTGCAATAACAAATATTAGGATTGGTGGCAATTCTCACATAGGTACATTTTGAAAAATGTGCTTTACCTGTGCAGTTTCTGATTTCATCCACTGAATTTGAATATTTTTGGGAAGCAGTTGTTTCCAGGAGCTTTCTCTTGAATTGTCAAAATGTACAGACATTGGTGTACTGTTATGTTGAATATTAAACCAGACCTATTAAAATATTAACATACAAGTCAGAGTAGACTCCATAGGAGCAGTCAGGTGCTGGCAGTGATAGAGGAAGCAATGGACCAGAACATTAGGTCAAAACATCGGTTGGTCCTTAAATTTGAACATTTCAAACAGACTTACGTTTTCATTATCAAACAAACAGTCAGCACTTTGCAGGGGACAAAATGGATCAAACTGCTTATGAGATTGCCCAGTCAATGGATTCCAAAGTAAATATTCACTGGTTTCTTGAGTTAATACATAAGCCACTTGCCCCTATGTGATTAAAAAAAAAGGAAATCCCACCCCCAACAACATACTTTATTAGTGATTGCTTGAGTTCATTCTAGATGTTACATTTACAAATAGCATGTGATATCTTTTTCTGCTAAAGACGAAAGGATGTGTTTCTCAAAGAGGCAAAGAAAAAACCCCAGACAGATTTATAGATGAGCAGTCAGATTAGAGAACCTTTGACCAAAATAGGGTTGCAGAAGCTATTGTGAGACTCAGAGAAAGTCAAGTCTGGTATATATTACAAAAGGGGGAGGGAAGTCATGCTATCACTTTTGAGAAAAAGAAATAATGGTCCCTTGGTATTCTGCCTTGATCAAACTACATCTGGAGCGTTGTATTCTACTATAGATGCCACAATCTAAGAAGAATTGTGAGTGTCCAGAGGAGGGCAACCAGGATGATAAAAGGCTATGAATACATATATGCCAGATGAAGGTTGGTTGAAAGAACAGGGGATGTTTAGCCTGGAGAACAAACAACTAAGGGTGAAAATGGTAGCAGTCTTCAAATATTTGAAGCCTATCACCTGGAAGGATTAGATTTATTCTATTTGGCCCCAGAAGGAAGAACCAATAGTAGAAATTGTAAAGAGGCAATTTTAGCTTTATGTCAGAAAAAAAATTGTTTATAATTAGAGCTATCAAAAAGTAGGATGGGCTTCTTTGGGAGTTTACTCTTATTAAAGGCCTCTGAGGAAAAAGACTATCAGGAATAGTATAGTGGGGATTCTTTTCTAGATATAGTTTAGATTAGATGGCCTTTAATGTCCCTTCCAATGCTAAAATACTGCAATTCTTTTTTGTTTTTGCAAGGCAATTGAGGTTAAATGACGTGCCCAGAGTCACATAGCTAGTAAGTGTCAAGTATCTGAGGTCACATTTGAACTCAGGTCCTCCTGACTCCAGGGCCAGTGCTCCATCCACTGAACCATGTACCCGCCCCAAAGTACTGTAATTCTATGAGTAATTAATCAATCAATCAGCAAACATTTGTTGAATTCTAATTACATGCTAAGCACCGTGCCAGATGCTAGGGACACAAAGTAGTCAGGGAGAGATTTTTTTGTAAAATAGAATTTTATTTTACTTTCTACTCTGCAGACATATTTTATTATAGTGGCTCTTTAATTAATATTTTATTTGATAGTCAAGTTCCATAGAACTTATGGTTAAGAAAAAGTTTGGGAGCATGGTGGTATTTTATTCTCAAAACCTATCTGCCTTCTTATATCTGCTGCCATCTGGTGGCAGCTAAAAATATAGAGAGGGGAAAAAAAACCCGAGAAAACTAGCTTTCTCAGCTAACTACTGCTAACTCAGTGTTACTACTGGGGCCATCAGCTGACAAACTGTGACACCCTGAAATAATTAGGTGTAGAGAAAGATAATAGATAATAATGTCCTTCAAATGATCCTGTGTGCCGATGACATTGTGTTGATTTCATTAAGTACTAAAACTGTCTAAATGAAATCCATCATCATTTGAGTTCAGCATAACTGTCCAGAGGAAAACAGAGGTGGATGAAGAATGCCTATAGTCTGAAGCATGGCATTCAATTAGATGGCAAACCTGTAGAGCTTGTCCATATGTATCCTGAACAGACACTGTGGACGGACAACAAATTAGGCCTAAATAGAAAGAAATAGGACTAAATAGAACTAAATAGAAGGAAAATGACCTGAACTGCATTTGGTATTTAGCGCAGTGCTTTTAATGAACCTCTCCGCCTCAATATCACTATTCTTCTGGTGAAGCTGCATGACTACTAGTCATGGAATACCACAATCTATAGAGTTAAACTTGTGGGTCACCCAAAGATACATGATGAGCAAGACAAAGCTTCATTGAGAGAAGCCTCATAAAGGACAATATCAGAGAGAAATGGCCAGAAAAGAGAGTGAGCCAATCATGTAGTAAGAGTAAAGGACAGAAAATGGACAGTACAGCTGTCACTGATCCAATGAGAAGAGATTCCCAGCATATCAAAATTATAGGAAGTCAAAGATTTACAAGAGGTCATGGACAAGATCTATACAAAATGAAACCATGTGGATATGTTATGATCTAGCCCACTGGAGGGAATATTCATTCCCACAAGATTACAGATACATTGAAGTATGGAAGACAAAGGCAGTAAGAGTTACGATTATAGTAGAATTTTTAAAAAGGACAAGAGTGATTGGCAACAAGATTGCCACACCTTAAAACAGATATGATTGAGCTACAGAAGTTTTATAAGATTTAGAACTGGAAGGGACTTTGGATAATACCTAATACAATAACATTATTAAGGAAGAAAATGAGGTTCAGGGAAATTAATTGCTTTGTTTAAGATCATAGAGATAGTAAGTAGCAAAGCCAGGATTTGAACCCAGATTAAGAATTCAGTACTTTTTCTACTATACCATGTTACCTCAGAAGGATAACTAAAATTAGATTTGGTCTTGGAAAGATGAAGGCTGGATATAATTGAAATTATGACACCCATAGCTAGACATAGATACCATCCTCAAGTTTTATAATACCAGAACAAGGTTGTGCTTGGCAAAGGCTGAAAGAAGTAGGACATAAAAATAAATAATAACAGATTAAATTGAAGAGGTGGTATTGAGTCAAAAATAGGGCACCAATCAACCATGGAGGCAGTGAAGTAGAGCAAATACAGAGCTGGCCTTGGAACTCTGATAACCTACTAGCTGTGTGACCCTGGGCAAATTCCCAATGTCTTAATTCCCTACTGTCTGAGGTAATTCTCTAAGACTCTAAATCACAGAACAGTTGCCAATCTTCATTGGTAGAGGGATTTTCTCTAACAGGAGTTCCCTAAACAATGAAAGCACAGGTTTGGACAAAAAAAAATAACAAAGAATTGTTTGCTCATGCAGTTACTTAGAGAAAAATGAAATGGTTGAGGAGTGGGCGGGGAAGGGAGAGATCTCTTACACCAAGAACTGAAAATGAACTTGATGAGATTTTTGCATCATCTATAGTATAGACTCTATACTATTTAAAAATGGATAGTTAAAAATGGACACTTACTTCTAAAGTAGATGTTCCCAATAGCACCCAGGCTTTCTTTCCAAAATACAGGAAATAGTTACACAAAAGTATTGCATGTTCTTCTTTGTTTCCAATAGTTAAATTGATGCAACGCTAAGGCACATTAAAATGAAGAAGAGTACAACCATGTAGCCAGAAATGTACCCAAACTGCCCCCAAGCCCCACTTACCACATTTATTACTAAGGTTGTTATTTTTTTTTACAAGTGTGAAATATGAAAATTATTTCCAACTTCCACATATTTTTGCCAAGCTCTCTCCTTATGTCCACCTCTTAGACTCCCTTCCTTCATTAAAAGCTCAGTTCATGTGCAAGTTCCTATGGCAGTGGTTTCTAAACTTTAATGAGTAACACCTTGTCCCAAATTTCTTTTTAACCAAAAATAACTGTCCACTCCCATGCACTTTTCACTAAGCCCTCTACACAAATAACTTCCTCAACTTGTATTTTATTCAAATAAAATAAAGAATTTATAAAAATTTTAAACAACACACAAATCTGAAACATTCAGTATAATAATGTAATACAAATATTTACTGATAAGATCATTAATAATTTTTAATATTTATGATTTCTACAAATAACCAAAATAACAAAAATTTTATCACATCATAGGTGGACTTTTGGGGCTCAAAGTAGTATCAATGATGATATTGCTATTTATATTTCTATTTTAATCAAATTGGATTAATCAAAATGGACATTTTTTATAACAGCTCCAAAAGAAAATCCTGTTTCACATAAATGTTTTGAACAATAGTAGTAAAATTTGTATCACTTTGTTTGATAAACTATATTCATAGCCAAAATATAATATTTTTCAGGTTCAATTCCATGTTTTCAACATGCTATGAAAAGATAAACCTATTAGCCCCTCTTGTTCAGATGGAGTAAGACCAAATGTATCATACTTGTCCATGGCAAATGAGTTCATTATCAGTTGATATCCATTCATATTTAGAAATGCCTAGGTCTTTTTTTTTAAAAAAAAGGTTTATTTTAACCATATTTTTTCCACTTAATAGTACTTTTTTTTCTCAATTACATGTAAAGATAGTTTTCAACATTCACTTTCATAAGATTTTGAGTTCCAAATTTTTTTCTCTCCCTCTCTCCCTTCCCTCCTCCCCAAGACAGCATGCAATCTGATATAGGCTATACATGGACAATCACATTAAATGTGTTTCCACATTAGTCATGTTGTGAAAGAAGAATCAGAAGAAAAGGAAAAAAACCATGAGAAAGAAACAAACAACAAAAAAAAGAGAAAATAGTATGCTTCAATTTGCCTTCAGACTCTACAGTTCTTTCTCTGGATGTTCTTTCTCATTTTCCGTCATGAGCCTTTTGGAATTGTCTTAGATCATTGCATTGTTGAGAGGAGCTAAGTCTATCAAAGTTGATCATCACACAATGTTGCTGTTACCATGTACAATGTTCTCCTGGTTCTGCTCACTTCACTCAGCATCAGTTCATGTAAATCTTTCCAGGTTTTTCTGAAATCCACTGGTTCATCATTTCTAATAGCACAATAGTATTCCATCACATTCATATATCACAACTCGTTCAGCCATTCCCCAACTGATGGTCATCTCAAATTCCAAATCTTTGCCACCACAAAAAGAGCTGCTATAAACATTTTTGTACTTATGGGTCCTTTTCCATTTTCTATGATCTCTTTGGGATACAGACCTAGTAGTGGTATTGCTGGATCAAAGGGTATGCACAGTTTTGTAGCTCTTTGGGCATAGTTCCAAATTGTTCTCCAGAATGGTTGGATCAGTTCTCAACTTCACCAACAATGCATTAGTATTCCAATTTTCTCACATCTTCTCCAACATTTATAATTTTCCTTTTTTGTCATATTAGCCAATCTGATAGGTGTGAAGTGGTACCTCAGAGTTGTTTTAATTTTCATTTCTCTAATCAATAGTGATTTAGAGCATTTTTTCATATAACTATAGATAGCTTTGATTTGTCTGAAAACTGCCTGTTTATATCTTTTGACCATGTATCAGTTAGGGAAAAACCTAGGTCTTTAAAATAAAATGTGAATTGCTTCTTTAGATATCTCTAGTAGCTTTAAGTTTAAGTAGGTGTTTATTTCCTTTTCTTTCAGTGGTTCTCAAACTTTTTGGTCTCAGGATCCCTTTACATTGTTAGAGGACACCAAAGAGCTGTGAATTATATCCATTCATATTTACTGTGTTAGAAATTAAAATTTATAAAATTTAAAAATATTTATTCATTTTAAAAGACAATAATAAATTTGTCACATGTAAATAAGATATTTTATGAAAAATAATTAAAACAAAAAATTTTGTGAAAAAACTGGCATTGTTTTACATATTTTTACAAATCCCTAATGTCTGGCTCAATAGAAGACAGCTGGATTTTCATATCTGCTTCTACATTCAGTTGGTTTTGACATGTGTTTTGGTTGAAGTATATGAAGAAAATCCAGCTTCACAGAATTATATGGTTGTTAAAGAGAAGAGGAATATTTCAATAAGAAAATAGCATCTCAGTTTTGCTCAGTATTTTCATAAAAATTTTATCTTTCTGGGTCAGAGTATGAATTTGAAGACCTTACATTGCTTTATGTACTTTTCCCCAAAATATCCACCAAAGCAGATTTCAAGAGGAATTTTTGTTATAAAATGAATGTTTCATCTTTAACATTATCACTAAGAAAAATAGCATTTTATTTCCTCTGAGCTCAAATCTTTTGGAAGTATTTGGGGACAAGAAAGCTGAGGTGTTTCCCAACAATATCTTTGATTCCCTTTGCAATCTAGCTTATTATTCCATCACTAAACTGAAACTGCTCTTTCAAAAGTAACCAATGATCTCTTAAATTGCCAAATTGTATGGTTCTTCTCTGTCCTCATTCTTCATCCTTGTCAGCTAGAGCAGATTCATGGTATTAACCTCACTTTTGTTAACTTTGATGTGTACATTGCTTTCATTTAAAAAGCTGGATGTACTGATGTAGGAGTTATCCTTGAAAATATCTACCAATTTTGGCCATTGATATGCCCCTCCAGAGGGTCCCATACCCCTCATGGTTTGGAAGGTTTCTGCTCCCCCACGTTGTTAATGCTCACTTCCTCCTCAAATTATTGTGTATAAACTTATCTGTTTACATGTTGTATCCTCTCAGTGGAACACATGCTCCTTGAGGGCAAGGAATGTTTTTGTTTTATCTTTGCATCCACAGCTCCTAGCACAGTGCCTTGTACATTGTTGTTCAGTCATGTCTGACTCTTTGTGACCCCATGGACCATAGCACACCAGGACCTTCTATCTTCCACTATCTCCTGAAATCTGTCCAAGTTCATGTTCATTGTTTCCATGACACTATCTAACCATCTCAACTTCCTTTTGCCTTCAATCTTTCCCAATATCAGGGTCTTTTCCAACAAGTTCTGCCTTCTCATTATGTGGCCAAGGTAGTTAAACTTCAGTATTTGACCTTCCAGTGAACAGCCTGAATTAATTTCTTTAAGTATTGACTTATTTGATCTCCTTGCTGTTCAAGGACCTTCAAAAGTTCTCCAGCACCACAATTTGAAAGTGTTGATTCTGTGGCACTCAGCTTTCCCTACATAGTCCAACTTTCACAGTCATACATTGCTGCTAGAAAAACCACAGCTTTGACCACTTGGACCTTTACTGTCAAAGTGATGTCTCTGCTTTATAGTATGCTGTCCAGATTTGCCATAGTTTTCCTTCCAAGGAAGGAAGTATCTTTTAATTTCATGGCTGCAGTTGCTTTAGTGATCTTTGAGCCCAAAAATATAAAATCTGACACTACTTCTACTTCTTCTCTATTCTCTATTTGCCAAACAGTGATGGGACCAGTTGCCAAGATCTTAGTTTTTTTGGTGTAAGTTTCAAGTCAGTTTTTACACTCTTCCCTTTCACTTTCTGCCACCAGAGTGGTATCATCTGCATATCTGAGATTGTTGACATTTCTCCCAGCAACCTTAATTCCAGCTTCTGATTTATCCAGCCTGGCATTTTGCATGATGTACTCTGCTCAGAAATTAAATAAATAAGGTGATAATATACAGCCTTGTTGTTCTCCTTTTCCAATCTTAAACCAATCAGTTGTCCCATGTTTGGTTCTAATTGTTGCTTCTTGGCCTGCAGACAGGTTCCTCAGGAGACAAGTAAGGAGAACCTGCCACATTTTGTTGTGATCCACATGGTCAAAGACTTTAGTGCAGTCAATGAAGTAGATGTTTTTCTGGAACTCTCCTTGTTTTCTCCATAATCCAGCAAACGTTGGCAATTTGGTCTCTAGATCCTCTGCTTCCTTGAAAACCAGCCTGCTCTTCTGGATAATTCTCAGTTCACATTTTGCTGAAGCCTAGCTTGCAGAATCTTAAGCATAATCTTGCTGGTGTGTGAAATGGTGCAATTGTTTGATACTTTGAACATTCCTTGACATTGCCTTTCTTTTTTTTTTTTTTTGTTTGTTTTTTTTGGCTAGGCAATGGGGTTAAGTGACTTGCCCAGAGTCACACAGCTAGTAAGTGTTATGCGTCTGAGGCCGGATTTGAACTCAGGTCCTCCTGAATCCAGGGCCAGTGCTCTATCCACTGCACCACCTAGCTGCCCCAGACATTGCCTTTCTTTAGGATTGGAACATAAGCTGATCTTTTCCAATCCAGTGGCCACTGTTGAATTTTCCAAATTTGTTGGCATATTGAGTGCAGCACTTTAACAGTATCATCTTTTAGGATTTTAAATAGCTCAGCTGGAATTCCATCACCTCCAGTAGCCTTATTGCTAGCAATACTTCCTAAGGCCTACTTCACTTAATTCTTCAAGATGTCTGGCTCTAGATCAGTAACCACACCATTATGGTTATCAGTGATGTTAAGATTTTTCTTGTATAGTTCTTTAGTGTATTCTTGTCGCCTCTTCTTAATTTCTTCTACTTCTGTTAAGTCCATACCATTTTTGTCTTTTATTATGCCTATTTTTGCATGAAACGTTCCCTTGATATCTTTGTCTCAAAGAGATCTCGTCTTTCCCATTCCATTATTTTCTTCTATTTCTCTGCATTGCTTATTTTAAAAAACCTTTTTATATCTCCTTGCTATTCTCTGGAGCTATGCATTCAGTTGAGTATATCTTTCCCTTTTGCTTTTCTTCTTTCTCAGCTATTCATAAATGTCTTATCAGACAGCCATTTTGCTTTCCTGCACTTCTTTTTCTTTGGAATGTTTTTTGTTGCTGCCTCCTATATAATATTGTGAACCTCTGTCCACAGTTCTTCAGGTACTCTATCTACCAGATCTAATCCCTTAAATCTATTCATCATCTCCATTTCATATTCATAAGGGATGTTATTTAGGTCATACTTATATGATCTGATGATTTTCCCTACCTTCTTCAATTTAAGTTTGAATTTTGCAGTAAGAAGCTCATGATCGGAGCCACAGTCAACTCCAGGTCTTGTTTACACTGACTGTATAGAGCTTCTCCACCTTTGGCTGCAAAGCATATAATCAATCTGATTTTGATATTGATTATTTCATAATGTCCATGTGTAGAGTCACCTTTTGGGTCACCGAAAAAGTGTTTGCTATGACCAGTGAGTTATCTCGACAAAACTCTATTAGTCTGTGCCCTGCTTCATTTTGTACTACAAGTCAAACTTTCCTGTTATTTCAATTATCTTTTGATTTCCTACTTTAGAATTCTAATTCCCTTCGATGAATGACATCTTTTTTTTTTTAAATGTTATTTGTAGATGTTGTAGGTCTTCATAGAATTGATCAACTTTGGCCTCTTTGGTATCAATGGTTGGAGCATAGACTTGTATTACTGTGATGCTGCTTTGCCTCTATTTGAACAGCTGTCATTCTTTCATTTTTGACTGTCCTCCACTCTTCTCCAGTAGTATATTGGATACCTTCAGACCTACAGGGCTCATCTTCTGATGTCATCTCTTTTATCATTTTAGTACTGTCCATAGAGTTTTCCTGGCAAAGATACTAAGGTGGTTTGGCATTTCCTTCTCCAGTGGATCACCTTTTGTCAGAACTCTCTACTATGACCTGTCCATCTTGGGTAATCCTGAACAGTATGGCTCACTTTCATTGTGTTATGCAAGCCCCTCCACCACGACAAGGCAGTGATCCAAGTGGGTTTAATTTGTACATAGTAGGTGCTTGATAAATGTTAGTTTGAAATAGCAACATGTCTGAAAGATTTGAAGCGGGGGAAAGTTTAGTAAAGACTTCATGTAGAATGTCTCCTTTGTGCACAGTTTTGAAGGAAATACATTTCATGCTGAAATGCATTCAGTAGTACAATAGCCCAACTCATCTTTGTCATAAACACAGATTGTAAGGTACCTTGCAGCTCTAACCTATGAGCTGCAGGGTTTGTTACTAGAAGTATGGGGCCAAGGTACTAATGTCACCTCATATTACAATATACCCAAATTTCAGCTGTTTTTTTTAAAGGAATGAATATATCTTTTAAAAACCTAAAATTAAAACTCTGAGGTACCACCTCACACCTATCAGAGTGGCTAACATGACAAAAAAGGAAAATGTTGGATGTTGGAGGGGATGTGCAGGAAAACTGGAACACTAACGCACTATTGGTGGAGTTGTGAACTGATTCAACCATTCTGGAGAGCAATTTGGAACTATGCCCAAAGGGCTATGAAACTATGCATACCCTTTGATTCAGCAATACCACTGCTAAGTCCATATCTCAAAGACATCCAATAAAAGGGGAAAGGACCTATTTATACAAAAATATTTATAATAGCTCTTTTTGTGGTGGCTAAGAATTGGAAATCAAAGGGATGCCCATCAATTGGGTAATGGCTAAACAAGCTGTGGCATATGATTGTAATGGAATATTATTGTGCTATAAGAAATGACAAGCAGGATGATTTCATAAAAACATGATAAGACTTACATGAACTGATGCAAAGTGAAGTAAGCAGAACCAGGACAATGTCGTACACAGTAACAGCAATATTGTTCAATGAAGAACTATGAATGACTTAGCTATTCTCAGCAATACAATAATCCAAGACAATCTCAAAGGACTAATGATGAAGCATACTATCCACCTCCAATGAAAGAACTGATGTTGATTGAATAAAGACTGAAGCAGGCCATTTTTCACTTTCTTTCTTTTTTTTTTCTTTTGAGTCTTCTTGTACGAAATCACTAATATGGGTTTTGTTGGCAATATAAAAAATGCTAATAAAATGTTGATTTGTTTTATATCTTACAATATTACTGAAATTATTTCTTCAAAGAATTTTTGACTTTCTAGAGTTCTCTAAATAAACCATTATATCATCTGCAAAAATCAGTAATTTTGTTTCTACTTTGCTTATGTTTATTTCTTCAATTTATTTTTCTTGTCTTATAGTTAGTATTTCAAATGCTATATCAAATATTAATAGTTATGAACATTTTTGCTCTATCTTGATCAAATTGGAAAGGCTTCTAGTTTATTTCCATTATATATAATGCTGCCTCTTGATTTTAGATAGATACTATTTATCATATTAAGGAAAAATCAATTTATTCCTATGTTTTCTAGTTTTTTTTAAAAAAATATGAATGATATAAAAAAGTTTTTTCTGCATCTACTGATATAATTATTTGCTTTTTATTGTTCTTGTTATTAATATGGCCTGTTTTGCTGACAATATTCTTTTGAATCAGCCCTATATTCCTTTTACAAATCCAACTTAGTTATATTGTATAATCTTTGTGATATGTTGCTATATTCTATTTGCTATATTTTATTTAAATTTTTTGCCTCAATATTCATCATAGAAATTGGTCTGTCATTTTCTTTCTTTCTCAGTTTTGGTTCTCCCTGGTTTAGATATCATGGCCATATTTGTATCATAGAGGAAATGTGGTATTACTGCTTTTCCTATTTTTCAGTTTATATAATATCATGATTATTCTTTCAATGTTTGATATTATTTACTTGTAAATCTTATTTTTTTCCCCTTTGGGAGCTAATTTATGGCTTGTTCAATTTCTTTTTCTGAGATTGGATTGTTAAATTCTCTATTTCTTGTTCAATTAATTTGAATATTTTATAGTTTTGTAGATATTCATCCATTTCATTTAATTAGCTAGTTGTATTATCATATAAATAGATGAAATAGTTTCTAATAATTTCCATTCTTCTTCATTTGTTGTGAATTTTTCTTTTTCATTTTTATATTGGTAATTTGATTTTCCTCTTTGGGTTTTTTAAAAAATAAAATTAAGAAATGATTTATCTATTTTGTTGCTTTTTGAAAAACAGCTTCTAGTTTTATTCATTAATTCAATGGTTATTTTACTTTCAATTTTGTTGATATCTTGATTTTCAGAATTTCTATTTTGGTGTTTAAATTTTTTAAAAAATTTGTTTCTTTTCTAGCTTAGCTGCTAAATTCTAATGTATCATAATGTTTCTCTTCTATCTAAAGGCTTGGGAGAGATTACCCTGAACCAAACCTATTTGGGACATATTAGATCTGTACTCCTAGAGCTTGGAATCACACCACATGCTTGTAGTTTACCTCCACTAGAAATTGGCTCAGGTCCAAGGGAGATATTCTAGGTTATCTGTGACCTTTATACCTATCTTGGTACAAACTTATTTTCCCAATAAAATGTGTAGACGCTCTAGGGTCCTAAATTCTGCTTTAGATGGGGAGTGTAGCCATATATCATCATTAGCATTTATATTAGGTTTCAGAGATTAGCAAAGAGTCATAACACTGCTATAGTAAAAAATTCTATGTAGTTATGCTAATCTCTAGAGAACTGAAATATTTACCATACCTAAAAATTGATGAGCTACTATTGCCAGTTTTTTTAAGTAGTTTTTAATTCTTCCTAACTAATGATTTCTATAGGATGTTATGGACCTAGAAATTTATACCCATAGAATAATTATATATTTTTACTATACATAAAATTAAGTACAATAAAAAAGCTCCTTTAAAAAGAATGACAAATAGTAAATATTATAAACCTTAAAGTGTGTGTGTGTGTGTGTGTGTGTGTGTGTGTGTGTGAGAGAGAGAGACAGAGACAGAGACAGAAAGACAAAGAGACAGAGAGAAAAGAAAGAAAGAAGGTAGAGAGAGGCAGAGTCAGAGAGAAGCAGGATACTGGATAGAATGCTGAGCTTAGAGTCAGGGGTTGGGAAGCATGAGTTGAAATCCCATCTCTGACACTAATTGTGTGACCCTACACAAGTCACTTAACCTCTCACTGCCTTAGGCAACAACCTAGAATTGATCTATTATGTCATAGAGGAGTTGTGATTTGCTTTTGTGGATGAAGTTCCCTATGTTAACAAAAATCACAATTTCTTCACATACATTCATATGAAATATATGTGAATATATAAAATCATATACACATTTTTATAAAAATTTTAATTATAAAATGTACTGCTTATTACCTCTGGTGACATCCAAATATCAAAACCATCATTTTCATTCAGTGTGTCTGGTAAGCAAGGAATTAAAGATACAAATCGAGCAATGATATCCTACAAACATAATATTACAAATATATAAGTATATGTAATTGCAATTATATACATTTTATATAGATGTGTTATAAAATCTTAAACAATCTTAAATACATCTGTCATAATAAATGAATTTTAAGTTTTCATTTTATATATTATGAGATAATTTTTTTTCTTTTTTTTTTTTAAGGCAATTGGGGTTAAGTGACTTGCCCAGGGTCACACAGCTAGTAAGTGTCAAGTGTTTAGTCTGAGGCCAGATTTGAACTCGGGTACTTCTGACTTTAGGGCCAGTGCTCCATCTACTGCGCCACCTAGCTGCCCCTCATTTTATATATTATGAAGATATTTATTGTCTGTTTTTCTACATCATGGGTTAGAAAATGTGACTATTAGCAGGGAGGGTTATACCCACAAAGGGATGCCCTCTGGGTGTTTAAATGAGGAATGGAAGAGAGTAGTGTATATCTCCTCCATTATGAAAATAAAGAGTAATGCTGTATGAAATTGCTTCACTCTCATGTTTCCTGCATCCACAATGCTGTTTCAAGATTTATCTGTCAATATATCAGCTTCAGGGACTGGCCTTTAGTTTAGTACTGAGAGAGAAATTTTCTATGCCATCTTTAAAGTGGTATGAAGGCATTTTAGAACCTGTGGCCTTCCAGACTGCCACTGTAAGAAGATAATTCTTAGTTCCAATTAGGAATAAATAAAAATCCAATGGAAAAATCTTTTCTGCTCCCCATTTTCCTGGAAGACATTTGCATTGTATTCATTGTAGATTCTGAAAGGGAGAAGAGATTCTAGAAAACTTCTAGAAGATACAATCTTTACCCATTACCTCTCCTTCCTCTTTTTTTATTAATTTCTCAATGTTATGCAATATAGCTTCAACCTTCTCATTCAACTGAAACTGCTCCCTCCAAAGTTACCAAAGTTTCAAATGTCAGATCCAATAGACATTTCTCAGTCTTCAACCTTCTTGACTGTTCAAGAAGCCTTTGACACTGTTGATCACTCTCTTCTCCTGGACATTCTCTCTTCTTTGGGTTTTTGTCACACTGTTCTTGGTTCTCCTCTTATCTATGTGAACTCTTCAGTCTCCTCTGCTGAATCATCATCCATATCCTTTCCTCTAGTTGTGGGTATACCCTGCAGTTCTGTCCTGGACTGTCTTCTTTCTCTCAACTCTTTCATGCTGACCTTATCAGCTTACACGGACTCTCACCTTGGAATCATCCTTGATTCTTCATTCTCCTTTACCCTACATATCCAATCAGTTGGCAATTCTTGTTGATTGTACTTCCACAACATCTGTCCTATTCATCCAACTCTTTTTATTCACTGAGCCATCAAACTCATTAGGCCCTCATCTTCCTTCAACTACACTCTTGTAATAGCTCTCTATCTATGCTCCTGTTCAAGTTTCTTTCCTCTCTAATTCATTTCTCACATTGTTGCCAAGGCAATATTCCTGAAGCACAGGTCTGACCATGCCATTTTCCTACACAGTAAACTTGAGTGGCTCTTTGTTGATTTTATGATCAGATACAAACTCTTCTGTTGGCATTTATAAGGCCCTTTACAACCTGGTTCCAACCTACCTTTTCTAGGACTCTACACAATCTAGCCAAAATTGGCTTTCTTGCTGCTTTTAACATGACATTCCATCTTCCATCCCTGTCTTTTCAAGACTGTCCCTTATTCCTCAAAAACACTCCTTCCTCACTGATGTCTCTTAGACTTTCTAACTTCCTTCAAAGCTCAGTTCAAGAACCTCTTCCTACATGAAGCCTTCCTTATTCTCCTGTTTGCCAGTGCCTCTACCCGTGTATTTATTTTGTATATAATTAGCATACATGTGTCAATATTGTTTTTGTTGACAGAAAGTGTGCTTCTTGAGGAAAGGTACCTTTTTGTCATTGTCATAGTACAAAACACAGTGCCTGGCACATAATAAGCATTCAATAATTTTTTATTGCTTGTTTGATTGCAATCAAAAGTTCATGTCTCCTTGAGGGCATAGTTATTATAGCAGCAAAGTTGTAACTGTAGTAGAAACTAAAACTAAGCAAGTTTATGTATTTTAAAAATATAACACTTACAAGTGTTGCATTAGAATCACTGAGAAACAAATCCAGGAGTTGCTTTGGTGGATTTAGTGCCCTGATATATCTTGTTACTAAGATATTTGTCCCTTCGTCATTGAAAACAGTTGTAATAATTCTTCTGTTTGGAAACATCGCCTCACAATCTTTTCTGAAAATCTGTGCTCTCTGCAAAAGTGTTATATCCGGTTCATCTGTAAACTATAGTCATATATATAACGTAATTATAATTTAAATTTTTCATGCCATATATGATATTTATCACTACCTAGATTATTCTCAGAAGAAAATGTCAAAAGGTAAAAAGTTAAGCTAAGGTTACTATTTATTTGTATGATATAAGGTTAATTGTTATATGTATAATTATTATATATAATTTTAATATTTATAAACAAATAATTTACATACCTCTTCCATCCTCCTTGAAGATACATATAAAATAACTTTGAAAAACCAACCTTATCAGATTCTGTATTACTGATGACAGATGATATTTGAGGCTCAATAGTAGCAAAAATGTTTAAAAAGGTACATTCTTTTAAGTTCTGCCCATTGTAATCTTCTTTAGGTGAGACATATGTCTTACTCCAAGTGTATCCAAGCAAAAGTGGTGGAATATTTACTTGAAAAGTTCCACTGATCTGAAAGAATACCAAACATACCCTCTAATGCATGATGTGACCAACTACCGTCCAAGCCCAATTCTATCCTTTGCATGAGGAGAAGCAGGCTTACATATTTACACGGCAGCCCTAACAGTCTGTGCTCACTCCACACTTGGAGAACTGCTTTCTCCCTCCTCACAGGAAGAACAACTTCTTAGAGCTGCTCTTCCCATATGGTCTCTTGGTTGCTGGCCTCATAATGACCTAAAGTAAAGCAAAAGTTTAAAAAAAAATAAAAGGAAGAGATGGGAAGCTTGTGTAGTGGAAACAGGACTAGATCTGGGTATGAGTCCTGAGTATATCATTTATTAGCTCTGAGATTTGATTATATTAAATCGCCTAAGATCTCTTCATTTCCTTATTTGCTAGGTGGCTACAGTTTTGCTCACTTCCCTAGGTTTTCATTCTCATGAAGACCACCACCAGTTTTTTTTATAACCACCTTCATTATTTATTTATAATAGAAAAAAAATCTTTACACATTCAGTCGTTAATAATAGTTCCCCTCCAACAATAAGAGGCAGCACAGTAGATAGAGTATTGGGCCTGAAGTCAGGAAGACTTATCTTCCCAAGTTCAAATCTGGCCTCAGACACTTACTAGCTGTGTGACCCTGGGAAAGTCACTTAACCCTGTTTGCTTCAGTTTCCTCATCTGTAAAATGAGCTGGCAAAGGAAATAGCAAACCATTCTAGTACCCTTCCCAAGAAAACCCCAAACGGGGTCACAAAGAGTGAGATACAATTTAACATGACTGAACATAAGTGAGGCTTTCCCCAGCTACTGGCCACACTGTAAAATCCAGAAAAATGTTAGCATGACAAAGGGGAAGCAAGTAAGCACTGTTCCTCAGGTCATAGCCTTTTGGTGCTGGGCACTGTGGCAGGAGCTCCAGGGAAGGATGGCAGACAGAGCTGCCACCTATGGTTTGTGGTGGGAATCTCTCAATTTTTGATACTCCAGGTACTCTTCCCTGGAGTTCACAAAGGATGATAGAAAGTTCGAGTTAAAAGCTCTCTGAGAGGTCATCTTTTCTAACTCATTCACTTTACAGATGAGGAAACTGAGGGTCAGAGAAGGTAAGGAGTTTGCTTAAGGACACAGAAGTAGGAGGTGGCAAAGCCAGGATTCAATCTCAAATGTGAGAGACTATGAGGTCAAGAGGAAAAAGACACACACAGGTGTGTCCTATTGAAGATTTCTTCGCTATCATTTAAGATTTCTTCCCTGTTCCATATTTAGGAGCATCAGAAAGTACAATCTCAGGATGGTTGTATGTCATGATGATTTGGGAGCTAGGAGTGCAGCAGTGGGACTGAAAAGAGTCTGGTTTCAGAGAGAATGCTTATAGAGCAAATTTCTGTGATTCTGGCAACTGTAAGGAATTTTGGAAAGGAAAGGATTAGATAGTCACCTTTTGGGTGTGTGGCTTCTAGGAACTGACTGGACAGTTCCTTAAGACAGTGTAAGGGAAACTCTAAGCAGTAACCAAGGGATTTGGAAATGTCTGTTGTGTCAACGTTTTTTGGAGCAGCTGCAAACACTCTCAGTTCTCAGACAATAATGCAGTCCCTTCTCCTTGACTTCATTCAGTTAGCAGAGGTGTGCAGTTAGATGGACAGTGACTCTGCATTCACTGGTACTAAAGGAGCTGTCAGTAAGAATCAGGTCAGCCAAAGAGGATGTACTAATCAATTAAAGTAATTGATGACTGGTCTGACACTGACTGCTATCTTAGCAAATAACACTTGTGGAAAGATAGAGAGGAAGTGTAGATCAGTATTATTTCTGCGACTCCATTAGTGTTAAATGTCTTAATATGGCCCTGAAATATATCCTTCAAAGGGCCATAGAAAAAATTCTTCATTGATGGCTTTCATCTGTAAAAGAGCCAAATAATTCAGACTGTGTCCATCTACAGAGGGCATTACTAAGTATACTCCTGCCATCTTAGCCTCCTTCAAATTTACTGATCAGACAACTGAAGTGAAAAAAAAAAGGAGAAAAAAAGGAAGACATATTTTTCTCAAGTTAAATTTGGCATTTTTAGTCTAATAATCTTTTGTTAATACCTTTGGTTGCTGCAGAAGAGCAGAGAAAGGGAAAATAACTGATCCAAGCCAATTTTTTCTTATATATGAGTGACCACTGCAGCCCTTGAGACAATGATCCTAATAAGAAAAATAATTATGATTAATTATACATTCATTCATATAATATTTAAGTATATAATTCACTAGCCCTGTCAATAATTGCAAACAATTTGATCATCCCACATTTTTAAAAAAAATACATTACTGATACATTATTCATGTATTAATTACTAATTAATGCAATTAATTACTAATGTTATTGTATGTATCTTTCAGTGGATTGTTTAGTATTTGATCCACTGTTAAATATAAAAAAGCTTGTTCATTCCCTACTATTATCCTTATTGAGGATACACTCAATTTATACATTTGGAAGAGAAGCATTAAAGTATATGACAGTATTGCCTTTTTTTTTTTTTTTTAAATTTCAGAGGCAATGGGGGTTAAGTGACTTGCCCAGGGTCACACAGCTAGTAAGTGTCTGAAGCCAGATTTGAACTCAGGTCCTCCTGACTCCAGGGCCGGTGCTCTATCCACTGAGTCACCTAGCTGCCCCTACAGTATTCTTTTTAATATTCAATCTAGAATGACAAAGGTGTATAAGTCTACAGCTCCTTGCTTTCTTGGTGGTGTCTTGGTCTCCTGAATCTTTGCTATGTGAATGTTGAATCCAACGAAGGTAGGTTTGCTTTGTTACCTCCAGATACATACAGGTTTAGCCTGCCTGGAAGCCTACTTCCAGGCGAACTAGGTCTAGTGCTTTTGCCAGTAAGCAGTAAGTGAAGAGGAAGAAGTAAACACAAAGAAGACAGGAATAAAAATGATCAGGGTGAGGGGACACCAGGAAGGGAGGCACAGAGAGGAAATGACAGGGAAAGGGATGCTTTAGGGAAGCCACAGGGCTAATGATACACCACAACCAATCTCCTACTAATCAGTTTTCATTCAGATTGCTTTCTCTGGAAATTACTTTAAAATGTATTAATAGTATTAGTATTATGCCTTACCTCATGTTTTTCAATCACAGTTTCATCAAAGATGTTGACATATATATTATCTTTAATTTTAGATAAGTTTGAGAAGCTGTAATCATGTCCTGGTGAACTAAAAGAAAGAATGGTATATTTTAACTGTTTGTAGAAATGCCTTTTTTTCTTAAGAGAACCATTCATAATGCATCATGCAGGTATTCATATTCCTTCATTGCAGGGAATGTGGTAGGGGAGTAAACCACTTGGTACCCTTTCTTCCTCAATCTCTGCCCGTTGACGTTCTATCCACATTATAAGCTCAAATGGCACCTCCTCCATCAGCCTTCTCAGATCTCCCTGCGAGAAATGATCTCTATCTCACCTGCTCTCATGGCACATTTTACTTGTCCAACAAAAATCCTAGTGCCCACACATTGCCCTTTTAACTACTGGATTGTTATTATTTTCCCCAGGTGCTAGGGGTGTGATGCCGATTTGGAAAAAGTGAAAGGTAACAACAGTCTATGATGACAACTCACCCCGCCCCTTGTCCCCACTGATAATTTGGCTTCTGATGAGTGCCATTTTTTTTCACCTTTGGGGAGACTGGGAGAGTGAATGCTAATAGTGAAGGAGGAGGACAGGGACAGACACAGTCTTCATTCAGATGCACTGACTTCAAGTTCTCTGTTTCCTTTTTCTTTGTCCTCAAGAAAAACTTCCTATTTCCCATTTGGGAGTGGAGAAAGGGATGTGAAGTGGCTGAACTATACTTCCCTCTCAGCCATGTGGCTGAGCTACTCTGAGAATCAAATACTGGATTGTTAGCAGCTGCTGCCACCAAGACCATCAAATGTAGTGATAAAGTATCAGTGTGTGAAGAGCCAAAATGATTGGGGGTCAACATGTGGAGAAATGAGACTGGGCTAGTGCCTGGGGTCTGGCAGCTTTTGAAACACCTATCGATTGGTGAGGAGGGAATACTGTTTCTCGTACCATTCCTCCCTTGTTTTTACTGTCCTTGTCTATAGGGGTCTAGATACAAGTGACTGTCCTTTGTTTTATTGTATTTACAAGTCCATCCTTGAAATGAGGTCTCAGATATGAAGCTCCTTCCTTTGATCTTTTCAATGACCCATGAAGTGCTGTAGGACTGTCCCTCAGGCACTCTGGAAAGAAGAAGTAAGAGGGCAGATGGGATCAAGTTTCTGGGAGGTTCCCCATGTGGGAAGCACTTATCAATTTTCCTTGGATGAGATTTGACAACAGATGGGATGTGGGGGGAGGGAAGAAGTGAGAGTGAGGAGTCGAGGATGATACCTAGGTTGTGAGACTGGATTAAAGAGGCAGGAGTTTGGAGGAAAGATAGTGAGTTCAGTTTTGGACATGTTGAGTTTAAGATGTCTACGTCCAAAAGGCAGTTGAAGATGTAAGACTGGAGTTCAGCAGAGAGGTTGTGGCTAGGTAGGCAGATGTGAGAATCATCTGCATGGAAAAGATAACTGAATCCCTGGGAGCTGATGACTTCACCAAATGAAATAGCATAGAGAAAGAAGAGTAGAGGGCTTAGGACAGATCCTTGGAAGACACCTTTGGGTAGACAGATTTGGATTAAGATCCTGCAAAGAAGTATGAAAAGTGGGTCAGACAGGCAGGAGAACCAGGATAGGGTATTGTTATGGAAACCTACATGCAAAAAAGTATCAAGGAGAAAAGAGTGATCAACAGCGTTAGAGTCAAGAAGGCTAAGAACTGATAAAAGGCCACTAGATTTTACAATTAAAAGATCATTTGAGGAACTGGGAGTAGGATTTTTGAGGGAGTTTCAATATGCTTGTTAGAGCCACCTATTATCAAGGCAATTGTTGGGGAAGAGAAGACTGAGCCAGGCACTGAACTCATTGAGGAAGGAAGGAGGGTGTCACAGAAGTTGGTAGATATCAGTTACCAGAATCTTGATCAGTGATAAATATGGATCGAATGAACCCTCAAAGGAGGAGAGGTTACTGAGTGATAGTGGTAGATAAAAAGCCTGGAAGTGGCAGTGGGGGGCAAAGAGTATTCTACCTCTCCCACTATGACAAGTGAACCCAGAGGCTTACTCAGGAATTGCAGTTGCAATTGGGCATCAAAATTGAGACCATCAGAACTGGAAATGTCAGTCTGATTCATTCCATTGTGTCTCTCACATCTGTTCCCTAGTCTTTAGTCACACTGCTATCATCTCAGGTAAGAGGTGTATGGGATGTTCAGAGGACTAGCACCTCTAGTTTGTGGATTTGCTGAGCCCTTTTCAGGTCTGCTTATCCACCTTTGGTGTCTACCTGGGTTTTAAAATGCTAAGCAGAGAGTTGTGTCTTGGGGTCTGAGGGAGGAGGATAGAGCTGCTGCACGTGGTGGCACAGCTTCTTGCATGGGCCCAGAGCCAAGAAGGAGGCGTCAGGTCCAGACAGGCACATCTGGAGGCTGCAGGGCTCCCTTTGCAGCCCAGACTGATGCTCCCTCCGCCCCCTTGCAGCTTCCTGTCACAGCCGCTTATCCCTGGGGTCCAGAACCCCAGTCCCGCGCCCCCAGATGACTCGCAATTTCAAACCAGGAGACCTGATCTTCGCCAAGATAAAAGGTTACCCCCACTGGCCACCCTAGTAAATGAAGTTCCTGATGGAGCTGTAAAGTTACCTACAAATAAACTGCCTGTTTTCTTTTTTGGAACTCATGAGACTGCTTTTTTGGGACTAAAGGGTATATTTCCTTAGAAAATAAAGATAAATATGGCAAACCTAATAAAAGAAAAGGCTTTAATGAAGGATTATGGGAAATAGACAATAACCCCAAAATGAAGTTTTCTATTCAACAGGCATTTACAAAACAGTCAAATGCATCTTCTGATGTTAAGACTGAAGAAAAAGAAATTAGTGCTTCAAAAGAAGATGTGACTAAAACAATGGACATAACCACTCCAAAGGCTGCTAGAAGAGAAAGAGAAAGACAGAAAAGCAAGCAGAAACTGAGGTGGTAGGAATAGTGACTGAATCAACAACAAAAACATCGTCCCTCCAAAAGTGAATCCTAAAAGAGGAAGACCATCAGCTAGAGAAGTAAAAGTCCAAAACCAAGAGGGAGACCCAAAATGGTGAAACTGCCTTGTCCTTCAGACAATGACAATGTTGCTGAAGAGGATAAAAGTAAAAAAAAAAAAAAAAAAAAAAAAAGGTCAAGATGAAAAGCAACCAGAAAAGCAGTTGAGAAAGGATGAAGAGGTGGAGAAGGAAGAAGATAAGCCAAGGAAAGACAAGACAAAAAGCAAGGGAAGAAGGAAGTTGAGCCAAAAAGAAAAACTACAACAAAAGCAGGCTTTGCATCAACTTCTGATTCTGAAGAGGAGGGTAAAGATCAAGAAGGTGAAAAGAAGAGAAATGGAGGATGAAATTTTCAGGCTGGTCATGGAAGGAATATAATAAAAGGTCAACATGAGAAAGAAAGCAGCAGACAGAAAATGCAAGCAAGAAGAGCAAAAGGATGCTGAACCACAGAATAAAGATGAAAGCAAGAAGCCAGAAGTTAAGAAAGTGGAGAAGAAATGAGAAACATCAATGGACTCTTGACCTCAAAGGATACACACAGAAATTAAATACACAGAGATGATTACGGCATTAAAGAAAATAAGGCGCATTAAAGTTAGGTTATTATGGAAAAGTCTACAATGCTATATAATAAGTTGAAGAACACGTTTTTAGTTGGTGAAGGATATTCTGTTATTACACAAGTGTTGAATAAATCACTTGCTGAACAAAGACAACGTGAGGAGGCTAATAAAATGAAAGAACAGAGAAAGAAAGGTCGAAATAAAAAAGCTAGAAAAGGAACAAACAGGTTTGAAAACTTTGAATGGTGGATCAGAATTTCAAGACAATAACCAGCCACAACACAATGAAGAAAGCAATAAGGAAAGTAAATATAGGCATGAAGCCACCATGAAGAAAAAACATTCAGTAGAGAACTAATTTTGAAGAGAGGATTGTCACAATTTTTTCATTTAAAAATTTGACTGCTGAAAATTTTAAATAATTTTTATAAACATATGTTTTGATGTTTAAGAACTTGATTTAAGGGAAAACATTCTCTTTATATCTTCATTTTAAAAGTAAACATTCTTGATGATTGTGTTTGTGAAGTATTAATGGCTATATGCACAGTAAAAGTGTATGCCTTTGGAGGAAAAAGATCCATTTAGGAAATGTTAAACTGCTTTTATTTTTTAAGAATTAGAGTTGTAGTATATTTTTGATTATTGTATGTTAATGTGTAGTTAGTGGTAGTCAAAAGTTACTTTTTTTAACTACCACCTGTAGAAACCCTTCCCATGTTCCTAAATAACTTGGTATTTTTTTGTGCATAGTTTTAACAAATCTTGCATTTACTGGATTGTCTTTTCACTGTGGTTTTTGTAGAAGTTAAGCATTTTTATAGTAGCTAAAATGTTACTTCTCTATAAGAATACTCATTCACTACCTTTTATAGAAATTAGTATTAATCTTGCACACTCCATTTGTCAGGTTTTCCTGCTTTGAAACATTCTAAGCTATGATGCCTTTATATTTTTTTTTAAGCAGTTGGGTAGCCTACATGGCAATTTGGGAAGTAGTAACTTTGTTTTTTTTTCATTTTTTTATTTTGTTTATTATTATTTTTTTTGATTTATCAATAATCACTTCCATATGATTTTGAGTTTAAAATTTTTCTCCCCTTTCTTCCTCACCACCCTCCCCAAGACGGCACACTATCTGATATAGGCTATACGTTTACATTCATATTAAACATATTTTCACATTAGTGATGTTGTAACTAGAAATTAAAACCAATAGGAGGAACCATCAGAAAGAGGAAACAAAACTCAACAGAAGAGAAAAAAAATAGCAATTCGGCTTCCATAGTTCTTTCTTTGGGTGTGGATAGCATTTTCCATCACAAGGCCTCTGGAGATGTCTTAGATCCTTGTATTGCCAGGAAGGGTTAAGTTTATCAATATTAGTCATCATGCACCATGGCTGTTATTGTGTACAACATTCTCTTGGTTCTGCTGACTTCACTCAGCATCAGACCATACAAGTCTTTCCAGGTTTTTCTGAAATCAGCCTGATCATCATTTCTTATAGCACAACAGTAGTAACTTTGTTTTTTAACAGGCAAAAATCTCATGTATGTTTTCTTTTTTATTTTTTTTTTGTTGTAGTTGGGCATAGCTTTATGAAGCTGGATAAATAGGGTTACTAATTACTCTGTAAGAAAGTGACAATCTCAAAAGTTAATGGTGGTTACTAGGAACAGTCATATCTATGGAATTCTCATCAGTAAATTAAGCTTACCATTATGTGGAAAGACAGGAGGCACTTAAAACAGGGAGTACTATCTTTATGGAACAAATGGTTACTAATAAGTGCTCTGATAGGAGGTGTTCTATATTTAACTAAATAATAGGAATTCTGAGAGATAAACTGACTTTATAAACTCAGTTAACATGTAAATATGCCCCCTAAAATAGAAAATTTAAAGGCACTTCATGTTATACAAGCGTGAAGGAGGAGAAATTACTGGTAAAATATGAAGCATAATATTAGTTCACTAGTGTAAGCAACAGCTATCCTTGCACATACCATGGTTTAGTTTGTACACTTTTGACTATGTACCTATATTTCAGAATTTCTCCATTACTTTAGAAAGCATGTCAAATTTTTTTGTAGACATTTCCACAGTTTGGAGCTTGAATAAACTGGTTATAGATTTAGAAGATCTATGAAGTACTTTCAAGAGGCAAAAAGGTACAAATGACAGTATCACCTATTATATTGCTTTGTTGAAATACTGCTAAATATGCCAGTAAATATTAGCAGTTTGCTCCTAATTCATTTTTTTAAAAATCAGATTTATTGTAGTTAATCCAAAGTGTCAATGTAAACTTAACTAATTTTGATTAAAGAATTTTGTCAATCTGAAAAAAAATGCTAAGCAGAAGAGCTGGGGCCATGTGTATGGACTGCCAAGATTTTATTAGACCTATTTAAAAATGAAACACCTTAGCAGCACTGTTTTTGTCCATCCTCCTGTCAATTTTACCTTCACCACAAATTACCTTGCATATACTTATTTTGAGAGTGGGTAGACAGCTATAGCATCAGGAAGTCTTGAGTCTGAATTCCATCTCCCCGGCATACTGGCTTTGTGACCAATGCCTTAATCTCTCAGTGCCTTAGGCAGCTCCTTAAAACCAAACACTAGGTGAGCAGTTGCTGACCAGCTTTGGTAAAAGGCATTTTCTCACCTAGAATTTCCTATTCCAATAAAATCACTTAATTAAGACCTCTTTTCCCCCTGCCACACCCCCAAGTATATTATGTCCTTAGAGGAATGTAAGCTTCTTGAAGGCAGAGTTTGTCTCAGTGGTCCTTATATCCTTAGCACTTAAGTCAGATAACAAACATTTGTCATGTTGCATTTATTGTATTGTATTATCATTTCTGTCCTTTAGGTAGGAAGGAAAGGGGAAGGAATACATATTTATTAAGTGACTACTATGTGTGAATCACAGTGTTAAGCATTTTGCAAATAATATCTAGGACATGGGTAAGTAGTTAGGGGTATATGTTTGTTTGTAAAGCTCAATCTATTAACCGCATTTTTAATTAACAGTACTTTTTTCTATTATGGCTTTATATTAAAAAAAATAGTAAAAGTCATGTCCAAAGTTACTTGAAAAAGTTCAGTCTAAAAACTAAAGTACGCCAATTTGCAAAAAACCAAAACAAAACAAAACAGCCTAATGACATATTTTTCATTTTCAATATAGTATTGATTTTGTTTTGACTGAGGTGTGAGGGTAGGGGTAGTGAGCCTGGTATTAGGAAAGATGGACTCTAACTTACCTAAAATCTACTACAATTTCTTTATTCCAACATGGATGAGATCCATTGGCAGTATCAGTTTGATAAACAGTATGCTGAAAAGAAACTTCTACAAAAGGGCGTACAGCATCCTAAAATACAAAATAAACATTGACTAGATTTTGTAAGATTTTTAAGGAAGTTATTTTGGGTTATATAATTGCAAAGGCAACAAGGCAAGAAAAGTAGTCACTTGGTTACTGCTGGCAACTTGATAACATGTTTTGTTAAGACTGCCCTCATTGCCTGTACTTCACCACTCACTTTTCAACACCTTGTAATCTGGCTTCTAACTCAATTGCTTTATTAAATCTACTGTCTTAAAGATTTCCTTGGATTTCTTAACTTATAAATCTGTTATTACTTTCTCAGTCCTCATTCATTTGACCTCTTTGTAGTTTTTGATACTGTCAATCACATCTCCCTCCCTAGACTTCCAGGTCCCATTTTTTAAAGTTGACTATCTATCTACCTATCTATCTGATTCATCCTTCTCTCTTCCTTGATAGATCATCATCCATACATAACTTATCCTCTTAGGATAAGCTAGTTCTGAGCTCTTTCCAGGTCCACATCATTCAACACACACTTTCATTCACTGATATCTTCTATTTCCTTGAGTTCAAAGAGAATTTCTACACAGATGACTATTAAAGCTATTTATCCTGTCCCAATACCTTTCTTAAACTCCACCTTCAGTATACTGAATGTCTGCTGAATATCTCTACATTGATGTCCTGTAAGTAACTCAAATTCAGCCTCCAAAATGAAAGCTATGATCTTCCCCCTTAAATCCAACTCTTCTCCAAACTGCTGAGTCATCCAGGCTCTCTGTTACCTAACTTCATTACCTTGGAGTCATACTTGAGTCTTTTCTCACCTTCATTTCCATTTAGTCGCTAAATTTTTTTATTGTATCTCCGTAAGACCTCTTGCATCTGACCTCTTCTATCTACTCATTCTAGTACAACAATATGTCAGGCCCTCATCACCTCTTTCCAGGACTCTTCTAATGGCCTCCTAATTATTCTTCCTGCTGCCAGTCTCTGACCTCTTCAATTCATTTTCTACCCCCTGAAAAAATAGTCTTAAGGTACTGATCTAAAGTACTAGATCTTTCTAAGGTACTATAATCTTCCTACTCAAAAACTTAGAGTGGCTTCCTATAGAATAAAATATAAACCTCTATATTGCCTATAGGATAAAATATAAACCTCTCCGTCTAACATTTAAGTAAGTCTCTACCCTAATTTTCTGGCCTTACCTCATATTACTTCTCTTTATAAACTCTATGTTCTGGCTAAATTGTACTACTATTTATTTCCCAAAACCAATATTCAGCCTCCTATATATGTACATCTTCCATATAGAATGTATTTCCATCTCATATTCTCATAAATCTTCCTTTTCCTTCAAGGTTCAACTCATTTATCTCCTAAGCAAAACATTTCCCGACTTCTCCCTCCTTGAATGACCTTAAATTTATTTATCTGTGTACATATTTTATTCCCTTCTCTTTTCTCCCCACTTCCCCATTTAAACTCCTTCAGGGTTAACTCTAGTTCACTTTTATCTTTATATCCTTAAAAATCTAGTGCAATGCCTTGCACATAAAAGTCCAATAAATGTTTGTTGGATTGAACTTGCTAGTTGCTTGAACAATCAACATTTTCTATAGTAATGTTTTCCATATTACCTATTTCTGAAATATTCAGTACTTATCTCATTTAAGAGCTCCACTGTGGCAACTGATTTGTTTGATTCTTTATGTCTGACCCGAGATATAGAAGACAGCAAATATGTGGGTATATCCAATGTCCTTTAGGGGGAAAAAAGTGAAGATACATGCATTTTGAGTAATTTTTAGCATCAAAAAATTGTTTGGTTCCTGCTTGTGCTTTCAAATATATAGTAGAGGTAGCAGTAGCTGTTCACACGTGATCAAGCAGCCAGGAGGAACAGCGGATAGAGGGTAGAACCTGTAGTCAGGGAAACCTGCTTTTTTTGAACGCTGCTTCAAAAATTCACTAGCTGTGTGACTGGGAGCCATCTCCACTTGTCCTGATCAGTATCTAGCCACTGGACCTAGATGGCTCCAGAGGAGAAAGTGAGGCTGGTGACTTTGCACAGCCTTCCCTCACTTAAATCCAGTTCACTTGCAAGTCACAGCATCATCTTTCTGATGTCATGGTCCTTTTCTAGAATGACGGACAAACCATAACTTGTGAGTAGTCTGAGCTGCCCCACTGGGGACCCAACTGGCCATTTCTAGTTGGGCAGTTCAGCTACTCTTGCCACATGAGGTATCATGCTCTTACCTGAGAGTGCTCTACCCAAAGGAAGGTAAATTTTGAAGGCTGAAACACACCTGGATATCTTGGGGTATACCGGCTACATACCTTTCTTAATGACCATGCCTTAAACCCAGTTCACTCTGGCTCTTATTTATTGGTCCCTACTCAAGCACCATTTAATGATTATTGTTTGGGTGGCTCAAAGTGAATGTAAGTAGAAATTGTTCTCTTTTGGCCAGAAACCCTGAGGGTCTTCCCCTCCCAGTCTGATTTTTTTTTTTTTATTAAAGGGGCCACCCCTTGGCTCACTTTTTAAACAGCCCTAATTACTGAATGGGTGTTGCCTCAGTCAAAGTGAGAACTCTGAAAGACTTAGCTTCAAAAGGCCAAGGGCTCCCACTGCATCCTGGGCCGTCTCCAGTTGTCCTGATCTGTATCTGGCCACTGGGCTTAGATGGCTCCAGAGGAGAAAGTGAGACTGGTTACTTTGCACAGCCCTCTCTCACTTAAATCCAATTCACTTGCAAGTCATGGCATCATCTTCCTGATGTCATGGTCCTCTTGGAGAACAAAGGACAAACCACAACCACAGCTATGTGACCAGGTCACTTAACCTCTCTGTATCTCAGTTTTCTTATCTGTAAAATAAGTATAATAACTGTACCTACTTCCCAGGGTGTTGTGAAGATCAAATGAGTTAACATATGTGAAATACTTTGCAAAGTATGAAGCACTAGATAAATGCTAGCAATGATGATGATGATGATCTTAAAGAGTATCTGAATTCATGTTTCTTTTCTGTTTAAAATGAACAGAACTGGATAATCTGAGGTTGTTGTTATGGAAACAACACCCCCCCCCAATCCAAGACCTTTATATTATGACTCAGAACAGTACCTGAATGTTTAACTGAGACACTATTGTTGTTCCAAAGCCAAACTCAGTTGTTCTTATTGCTAACTTTCTAGGAATGAGGAAGAGGTCTCAGACCCTATGGAGCTGGCTTAGCCTTTAAAACATTTTCTTCTACCCTGCTTCCTAAAACCTGTTACTCAAACTTCAATTTTCTTTGTTGTTGTTGTTCAGTAGTGTCCAACTCTTCATGACTCCATGGACCATGGGGCACCAGGCCTTTCTGTCCTCTACTCTCTCCCAAAGTCTGTCCAAGCTCGTGTTTGTTGTTTCCATGACATTATCTATCCATCTCATCCTCTGCCATCCCCCTTTCCTTTTGCCTTAATTCTTTCCCAACATCAGGGTCTTTTCCTGTCTTCTCATCATGTGGCCAAAGTATTCAAGCTTCAGCTTCAGTATTTGACCTTCCAGTGAATAGTCTGAATTAATTTCTTTTCAGTGTTAACTGATTTGATCTCCTTGCTGTCTAAGAGACTCTCAAAAGTCTTCTCCAGCACCACAATTTTAAAGTATTGGTTCTGTGGTACTCAGCTTTTCTTATGGTCCAACTCTCACAGCCATACATCGCTACTGGAAAAACCATAGCTTTGACCACATGGACCTTTGTCATCAAAGCGATATCTCTGCTTTTTGTATGCTGTCCAGATTTGCCATAGCTTTCCTTCCAAGGAGTGTTTTTTTTTTTAATTTCATGGTTGTAGTTGCTGTCTGTGGTGATCTTTCAGCCCAAGAATATAAAACCTGACATTGCTTCAATTTCTTCTCCTTCCATTTGCCAAGAAGTGATAGAACTGTTGCCAACATCTTAGGTTTTTTTTGGTGTTAAACTTCAAGCCAACTCTTATACTCTCCTCTTTGACCCTCATCAAGAGGTTTCTTAATTCTTCTTTACTTTCTGCCTTCAGAATGGTATTGTCTGCATATCTGAGATTGTGCGTATTTCTTCCATCAATTTAATTCTGGTTTTTCATTCATCCAGACTGGCATTTTGCATGATATCCTCTGTATATAAGTTAAATAAATAAGGTGACAATATTGGTTGGTTGGTTGTTATTCTTCATTCTCAAAGAGGACCAAAATGACCTCGTTATGTTGGGGTAAAAGTACTATATGTCCAACTGTGGCTGATCAGAACAATATGAGCTTGGAAGGCTCTACTACAGGTAGGTCACAAATAGTCCATACGAACATTTGGAGTGGAGGTGTCTCTAAATTTGTGCATCTCACATTTCTTTTGAGCTACTGCAATCCTGCTTCCCTCCTGGAGTACAAAGCCTTTTTTGATGCAGGCACGCCATGCTGGACAGTCCTGTGCCAGTGTATCCCATGTCTCACAATTGATTCCAAAGTTCTTCAGAGAGGCCTTGAGAGTGTTCTTGTATTGCTTCTTCTGACCTCTGTGTAAGCATTTGCCTTGTGTGAGTTCTCCATGAAATAGTCTTTTAGGCAAATGTACATTTGGCATTCAAATAATGTGGCTAGCCCATTGGAGTTGTGCTATCTGTGGTAAAGTTTGAAGAAAGGACCTCATTGTCCAGTACCTTATTTGCCAAGTGATCTTCAGAATCTTCCTAAGATAATTTAAATGGAAGTGATTCAGTTTCCTAGCATGGTGCTGGTATACTGTCCAGGTTTCACAGGCATACACCAATGAGGTCAGCACAACACCTCTGTAAACCTTCACTTTGGTAGACCTTCACCTATTCTCTCCCACACTTTCCATCAGAGCCTTCCAAACACTGAGCTAGTTCTGACAATGCATGTGTCAACCTCATCATCTTTGTGTACATCCCTGGAATGTGTACTGCCACGGTAAGTGAACTAATCCACAGCATTCAAATTTTTTTCATTTGCCGTAGCATATGGTTCCATGTATGGGTGGTGTGATGCTGGCTAGTGGAGAACCTCTGTTTTCTTGTTGTTAATTGTTAGGCCAAAATTAGCACAAGTGGCAGAGAAGCAAACCATAGTTCATTGCATTTCAGTCTCAGAAGCTGTGCACAATCATCTGCAAACAAAAAGTTGTACACCAACTCTCTCTCCACTTTAGTCTTGGCTTTTAGCCTTTTCAAGTTAAATAATTTACCATCAGTGCAATAGTTGACCTTGGTGCCATTTTGGTCCCTGTTGAAGGTATCTGAAAACACTGCAGAAAACATCATGCTAAAAAGCATGGGAGCAAACACACAGCCCTGCTTCACTCCACTGGTGACTAAGAAAGTGAGAGAGCATCATCCATTATCCAGAACCCATGCAAGCATGTTGCCATGAAACTGACATACAATACTGATGAACTTCTCCAGGCAACCAAATTTTGCCATGATTTTCCACAAGCCCTTACAATTGACAGTATCAAAGGCTTTGGTCAGTTCAATGAATGTTTTGTACAGAACTCTGTTCTGCTCCTAGCATTTCTCCTGGAGTTTTCAGGCAGCAAACACCAGATCAACCATTTCCTGACCTTTTCTGAAGCCACACTGGCTCTTGGGTAGATGACCATCTTCCAGGTGAAGGATCAGCCTATTAAGGATGGCTCTAGTAAGAATACTGCTGGCAATGACTAAGAGACAGACCCCTCCCCCACATTCCTACTCCTGTGACTGTCACAGGACAATCTATTTCCTTTTCCTTTATAGAGATGGGCAATAGAGGTATCCTTGAGCTCCTGGGGGATGACCTCCTCTTGCCATATAACTTTGAAAATTTCAGTCAGCTTTCATAAGAGCAGTGGGCCCCCTGCCTTGTAAATCTCAGCTGGAATAGAATCAGTACCAGGTGCTTCATTACTCTCACATCCTGTTTGTCTCTTCTCCTTACAATGATATAGTCTATTAAATGCCCATGTTGGCTGTGAGGGTGCACCCACAATGTTTTATTGCATTTAGGTAAAAAGAAGATAATGTTGGTGATGAGGTCATGAGACACACAAGTCTTCAGCAGTAAGTGACCACTGCTGTTGCTGTTTCTGACTCCATTCCTCCCAAGGACTCCCTGCCACATCTGATAATCTGTGCATACTCTGGCTTGTCCTCTTTCAGCACATTCATGATGAGGGTCTCTAGATCTTCATAAAATTTTCCTTGACCTCATCAGAGTTTGTTATGGTCAGAGCATATGCACTGATGATGGTAGTATAGCACTTTCCTGGAAGTGGCAATTGCATTGTCATAAGCCTGTCATTCACTCCATTTGGGAGGCACACAAGCCTGTTGACTTGACTAGTTTTGATCACAAAACCTATTCCAGCGTCATGGCACTCACCATCACTGGCCACTCCAGATAAAATGTGTATCCAGTTCTGATTTTGGTCAGTTTGCCTTTGTTTGCCAGTCTTGTTTCACTCAGGGCTGCTACTGGATGTGATACCTAGTGAGTTCTCCCGAAACAAGCTGTTCATCTTTTAGTTCTACTTGATTTCATGTTGTCTATAAGCAGGTGCATAATTCCATGTACTGACGGTAAGTAGAATCATCTTTTTAAAAGTTTTTGTACATTTTTTTTGTGTTTTGACCACAGTGTGGGAGTCCCCCATCTACTGAGGGAAGCATGCCAGGGGTTGGGTGAAGGAGACAATTTTTTAAAGCACCTTTTTTAGCCCTTTTCTCATGCCAGGAGATGAGCAGGGCAATACTTAAAAAGTGCTGATCAGACACCCAAGAGGCTGCCAAATTCCACTGCTGCTTCAGTTCAGTGGAATGATCCTATGGCTTGAGCCACCTGCACACAGGGTTGTGACTATAGCTCTCACTGTATCCATACCTGCTGCTTCATCACTTGCCTGTCACTAGAGGACTTTGAGATAACTGATTATCATAAAATAGTATGAGTGATATCTTCTGACTCTTGCATAAATTGAATTTAAGTGAGGCAGTTGCATGAAGGCGTCAGCTTCACTCTCTTCCAGAGTCATCAAAGTCCAGTGGAAAGAAAAAATTCAAGGTGATTCGCAATGGCTCAGGAGGCAGTGAATGACCTTGGTGTCTTCAATGTCTAACCAAGCTTTAAGTGCTCCACAGCACCCGTTTCCCCCACCTTCATGGCTGTTGGAACAAATTGTTCTTATCTGCCCATTCTGCCTGGGGAAGTCTTCACATGCTTGGAGCAGACACCCCCTTAACTTGCTGACAGGTTTGAGACCCTTTTGTTACCTTCAACCTGATTTAGCCTGTCTGCCAAAATGATTTACCAGGGTGTGGCTGTTGTACATGCTACAGCTTCTTGGAGCCACAGGTGAAAATGTGGTGAATCAGGGGGACACCAAAGGTGGAAAGCAGCCCTAAAAAGAGAATAACAGCCCTCACATCAGGGGTACTAATCTTCCCTTAACACCCCTAAGCTACACTCTAAGGTAACAATATATAGCCTTTTCATACTCTTCCAAAATTAAACCAATCAGTTGTTCCACGTTTGGTTCCAACTGTTGCATCTTGGCCTACAGACAGGTTTCTCAGGAGACAAGTAAGATGATCTGGTACTCCTATCTCTTTCAAGACTTGCCACATTTTGTTGTGATCCAGACAGCCAAAGGCTTTATTTAGTGTAGTCAATAAAGCAGATGTTCTTTTCAAAACTCCCTTGTTTTCTCCATACAGCAAATGTTGGCAGTTTGGTCTCTAGATCCTCTGCCTCCTTGAAAGCCAGCCTGCTCTTCTGAGTAATTCTCATTTTGGGTTGCTCACATTTTGCTGAAGCCTAGCTTGCAGAATCTTAAGTATATAACCTTCCTGGTGTGTGAAATATTTGTTCAATTGTTTGATAGTTTGAACATTCTTTGGCATTGCCCTTCTCTAGGACTGGGATACAAACTGACCTTTTGAAATCCAGTGGCCATTGTCAAATTTTCCAAATTTGCTAGCATACTGAGTGCAACACTTTAGCAGCATCATCTTTTAGGATTTTAAATAGCTCAGCTGGAATTCCATCATGTCCACTAGCTTTATTTTTAGCAATGCTTTGTAAGGTTCACTTGACTTCATTCTCCAGGATATCTGGCTCTAGATCAATAACCACATCATCATGGTTATCAGTGATGTTAAAATTTTTCTTGTATAGTTCTTTAGTGTATTCTTGACACCTCTTCTTAACCTCTTCCACTTCTGTGAAGTCCCTACCATTTTTGTCTTTTATCATGGCCATTTTTGCATGAAATGTTCCCTTGACATCTTTGTCTCGAAGAGATCTCTTGTTTTTCTACTGTTTTCTTCTATTTCTATTTTATTGTTTTCTTCTATTTCTCTGCATTGCTCATTTAAGAAAACCTTATCTCTCCTTGCTATTCTCTGCAATTATGCATTCAGCTGGGTATATCTTTCCCTTTCTCCTTTCCCTTTTGCTTTCTTTCCTCAGTTATTTGTAAAGCCTTGTCAGACAGTCATTTTGCTTTCTTGCTCTTCTTTTTCTTTGGAATGTTTTTTGTTGTCGCCTCCTGTACAATATTATAAACCTTACCAGAATTAATCCCTTAAATCTGTTCATTTCTACTTCACATTCATAATTATTTAGGTCATACTTATATGATCTGATGGTTTTCCCTACTTTCCTCAATTTAAGTCTGAATTTTGCAAAAAGAAGCTCATGATCTGAGCCACAGTCAACTTCAGGTCTTGTTTAAACTTATTGTATAGAGCTTCTCCTCCTTTGGCTGAAAAGTATATCATCAGTCTGATTTTGATATTGACCATCTGATGATGCCCATGTGCAAAGCTGCCTTTTGGGTTGTTGAAAAACAGCACTTGCTACGATCAGGGAGTTATCTTGACAAAACTCTGTTAGTCTCCACTCTGCTTCATTTTGTGCTTCAAGCCCAAACTTGCCTATTATTCTAGTTATTTTTTAAAATTTCCTACTGAGCATTCCAATCCCTTATGGTGAATATGACATTTTTTTGGGTATTATTTCTAGAAGATATTGTAGGTCTTGATAGAACTGATCAAGTTTGGCCTCATCAATGGTTGGAACATAGACTTCTATTACTGTGACATTGAATGGTTTACCTTAGATTTGAACAGGTATCATTCTGTCATTTTTGAGATTATACACCAATACTGCTTTTCTCATCCTTTTATTGATTCTGAGGACCACTCCATTTCTTCCAAGGGATTCTTGCCCATGGTAGTCTATATAGTGATCACCTGAATTAAATTTACTCCTTCTCATCCACTTAAGTTCACTGACACCCAGGATGTTGATGTTCAATTTTTCTATCTCCTGTTTGACCAGATCCAGCTCACCTTGGCTCATAATCTTACATTCCAGGTTCAATTTTCTCAACTGCCCTCAATTTCTACAGCTATTTCAGGTTCCAAGGCTATTTTGTCATTAGTACTCTATTCTTACCTAGTGGCCCTCAATTATGTTGGTGTTCCATGCCTTCTCACCTAATCTTTAGCCAGACTCCCATGAGTTCTGAATAAGCAGAAAGCATCAAAGGATGAAGCAGGAAGTAAGCAAAGCATAGTGGAACATGGGAAGAGATATGAGAAGCCTGTGTTACTAAATTTAGGAAAATAGATTATTGATTCTATTGTCAATTTTTTCCAGCAATATGAATTTTATTTCTAATAACTAGATATTTAGAAAATCAAACATAGGGATGTGTCTACTGTATATAAAACATTATCCAGGGAAAAGGTTAGCAAATAAGCTTGTATGGATGACCTTGTGCTTATGATAAAAGTAGTTAGCTTGGTACATTAGTATACCTCCTAAGCTAATAGCACATCAAGGGGGAAGACGTGAACCATGCAGGGCAAGGGAACAGGTGGGGTCATTTGTGTTTTCTAATTGCTGGCATTTCCACTCACACGAAGAGGCCGCCTGCAGCCAATTTAAATAGGAGAGCCATGTAGTCTTTCACAGTGTATATGAGATTATCTCACATATGTACTACACACGTAGTATATATTTGAACCTGCTGCTCTTCAACATTTACAGTCTAGGAATGAGAAGAAGACAAACCTAAGTAAGATTTCAGGGCCCAGAGGAAAAGCGAGGCTGTGGCTGTCTTGGTGACTACTGCCAGCCTAAGGTTCCTTATCCACAGATCATGATGGTCACATAACTTCTATGCTCACCAACTGTCACCAGCTCTTTATTGACTACAAGGTAAAAATCGAACTCTTTGGTTAGTGTTCAAGGCCTTCACAATCTGGTGACCTGCTACCTTTCCAGCTTTATCTCATACAACTCATTGCCATGTACTCAATCAATACTCCTGGCAAACTAGACTTATCTCTGCTCACTCCCTCTCTTCTCCCCTACAACTACCTTTATTCTTATTATTTTCTATGCCTGGGACGAGATCCCTTACTCTCTTTGCCTGTTGAATTCCTGCCAACCTTTAGTGCTAAAATTAAATTCCAGCCCTCTCATGAGGCCTTGCCTGATTCCCCAAGCTGATAATGGCATTTTTTTTCCCTTTAGGCCTTACATAGCATGCTGCTTTATACGTCTCTAGGGTGTGGCCATATATTTTGTGTCACAGTGACTTGTCTGTGTTCTCCACCCAGACTGTAGGTATCACAAGAAAGAGACTATGGGCCATCTACATTTCATGACTGAATCAAAAGTTTTTCTGGTCCAGAATTTTTTCTCATTCATTTTCCCATGTTACATGAAGCAGTGATTGAATGCTGGTTATCAACAGCACCAAGTCAATGCAGAGCTCTCTACAACCTCTCCACCCCCAGCAACCCCAGGCAGGCCTCACCGGCTCACAGAAGGCTTCCTTGATGGGATGTTATAAGCTCTCAGGATTCTGACCAGAAGGTGAATGTCCCCATCACCAATCATTTGTGCTGCTACTTTCTTCCTTTCCCTTCTCTGAGGTTTTAAATTTCTTCGTCGTTCTACAAGTTTGCAAATGGTGTGTTTCAGCTGGCTAAGGAATTTACAACAATCAGCCATGTGTGCAACATCTGCCACATTTTAAAAACTAAATTTATTTTTACTGTCATTCATTATAAATGGAAGTCTTATTTTGAGCCCAATTCTCCCTACTATAGAAAAAAATTATAGATCACTCTCAACCCAATGATGACGTCCCTTAGTGGATAAGTCTAAATGACGTGACAATGTTTCCCCCTAATGTATTAAAGGAACACCTTTACATGAAGCTACTCCATGTTTCTTTGGACATGTTTCCTTTGATACAAAGTGAAGAAGAAAGGGCAGGGTGATTTAAGTAAAACATTATGTTACTTTTATATGTGACAAGAATTAGCCTAGTTAGAGTGCTGGATTGTAATCAGAGCCTAAATCCCTACTCTGTCACTTACCTGTGTGGCCTTGGGTGAGTCACAAACCTCTCTGGGTTCAATAAAATGAAGGAGGAAGGCATAGAATAAATTCCCTTCCATCTTTAAATTATGACTTGATGGGCTATGAAGTTATCTATGTAGCTCTTAAAGTAAACATTGTTAACCATTTGTGCTGCTATAGAAAATTAGAAATAATAACAAACTTCAATATCCTAACTAAATCATCTCTATGTTAGCAAAACAGATTAAAAATACTACCCCAAAAGTTATGCAGGCAACTTTAAGGAACTGTCTTCTCTGTCTGATAACTTGTCAGACCAGAGAGGGTTCCCAGGACCCTTGACAACCACATTCCTGTTCTTAGCCCCTAGTCATACTTCTAAGCTGTTATTGTCAGGACAAATGGAAAACATGGTTAATTATAGCCAAAGGGCCCTACTGTGGATCTGACCACCCTTGTTCACTCTAATGATATTTAGATTTGATGTGGGAAATTCATAAGGTACATACAAACTTATCCAATGGCATTACACAACAGTAGCTTTTAAAATAGCACTCCAAAGTCAGGATTATTTTAAGCCCCAAATATTTCTCACTATTTTAAAAAAAATCTGTCAAATAGATTGGCAGTAATAAGAAGACAGACATGTTATGGCCTAAAAAATTCAGCTGAGGTGAAAACAGGCATTACATGGACATATCCATGAAATAAAGTGGCTATATGTTAACTTGTAAAACATTCTTTAATCACCAATACCTGACTAATCACTCACATTCTGAAATTGTACATTTTGAATTTTGATTCAAAATATGTTTATAAAGTTGAGGTCTATTTTGGGGTGTCTTAAAAGTGGCTCCCATATTTGAATTATTTTTAGTACATACCTTGCAGATACAATTTCTTCATAATTAGTTACAACACCTGATAAATTAAATTTGTTAACTTTGACAATTTTTTTCATTACCAATTTCCTGATCTGAAAAAAAGACATTTCTATTTTAGACTTTATTGAAATAGCTATAAGACATATTTTAAACAAAGCCTATACATACATAATTCCACTGACACCACTATTTTTTTTCTTTTAATTTTATATGGATAATGGGTGAGGAAGGGGAAGAGGTCTCTGAAAATCAAGTAACTAGTCATTATTGTTGTTGTTATTGGCAACTCTTGAAGACTATACAGTACAGAGAAAGTACCAATCTGCATTAGTAGAAGTTTTCTCTCTCTCTCTCTCTTTTTTTTTTTTTTGGTTAGGCAATGGGGTTTTTCTTTTTCTTTTTGGTTAGGCAAGGGGCAATGACTTGCCCAGGGTCACACAGCTAGTAAGTGTTATGTGTCTGAGGCCAAATTTGAACTCAGGTCTTCCTGAAGCCAGGGCTGTTGCTCTATCCACTGTGCCACCTAGCCACCTGTAGGAGGAGTTTTTTCAACTGAGAGTTCTACAAACTAATGAAGTCACAAGTCCTGGCCCTATCTATCCCTATTATGAAAATCAGTTCCTAGATTCTCCCGAAATAGTTAGCAGAACAATATTCCCTTTGCCCCCCTATCATCTACTCTTTTACTGATTCATTTGGGAATCAATTTCAAAGTATTTTTCCTTATATTACACTTCCCTAATTTTTTTAATATAAAAAAGTAGTGATTTAAATCATGCAGGATTATTCAGGAGCATGAAAAATTAAAGAAATCCTAGAATATGATATATTAAAAAGCAAGGGAAATCAGGCTTCACCCTACACTTGCCTAACTTGTAAAATTAGGCATACTCCTTCGTGAGAAAAGATAACTGTTTAATACAGAAACCTCTGGTTCTTCCTATAGAAAAAGCCAGAACTAGACAAGGATTGTGACATGCTAATTAACCATGGCACAGAACTTTAATGAATTAATCAAGCCTTTAAAGTAATAAATAAATAACTGGATGGATTTATTTATGATACAGTGGAAAGATACTAGCTAGGAATTAGGAAACTTGAGTTCTGGTCACCACTATTCTACTACCTACTTATTTTGTGACCTTGGGCCGATCAGTGAATCTCTGTGAGTTTTATTTTCTTCCAAAGCTAATCAAAGTTCCTTCAAATGAGGTGAAGAAGTCTGGATGATGCCTAAGGTCATATCTATCTCTATGAATCTATATATGTCCTTGGGAAAAGTGCAACATTATTCAGGCAGTGGACTAATCTTCTCTAAGGCACTAGTCATGGAAGGTATCAATAAAGTCACTACTTATAGCAATCTTCTGAGGAATCTTTATTACTGTTTTATTTTTCCCAATTACATGTAAAAACAATTTTTAACATTAATTTTTTTTAACATTTTAAGTACCAAATTATCTCCTTTTCTCCCTTTTTCCCTCCCTGAGACTTTAAGCAATTTGATATAGGTCATACATGTGCAACCATGCGAAACATATTTCCATATTAGTCATGTTGTAAAAGAAAACAGAGGCTAAAAGAACACACACAAAATAAAGTGAAAAATAGTATGCTTTGATCGGCATTTAGACTCCCTCAGTTCTTTCTCTGGAAGTGGACAGCATTTTTCATCATGAGTACCTTGGAATTGTCTTGAATCACTGTATTGCTGAGAAAAGCTCAGTCATTCACAGATGATCATCATACAATACTGCAGTTACTGTGTACAATGTTCTGGGTCTACTCACTTCACTCTGTATCAGTTCATGTAAGTCTTTCAAGAATTTTCTGAAATCATTCTGCTCATCATTTCTTATAGCAAAATAGTATTCCATCACAATCATATATCACAACTTGTTCAGCCATCATCCAATTGATGGACATCCCCTGAGGTCTCTTTATGGCACAAAATTATCACTTCCAAAGTCATGAGAAGAAACAGTCAATGGAGAAACAATATACAAAAAACTGTGTGTGTGTGTATGTGTGTGTGTGTGTGTGTGTGTGTGTGTGTATCTTGTACGTACCTAGTTTGTCTACAGATATAGATTCAGATAGAAATAGATTTATCTATCTCTGTCTGGATCTCTATCTTTATGACATAGAACTATCAATTCTTTTTTTTTTTGGTTAGGCAATGGGGTTAAGTGACTTGCCCAGGGTCACACAGCTAGTAAGTATTATGTGTCTGAGGGTGGATTTGAACTCAGGGCCTCCTGAATCCAGGGCCGGTGCTCTATCCACTGCACCATCTAGCTGCCCCAAGAACTATCAATTCTAAAGTCATGAGAAAAAATGATCAATCAACAAAGATTTATTAAGTGCTTACTATATGCCAAGCACTGTGCTAAATTCTGGGGAATAAAAAGAAAGACAAAGATGTGGTCTGTGACATCAAACAGGTCACATTCTAATGGGGAAGCCAACATACAAATATATGTATACACACACACACACGGATATACACATACATATATAGATAGTATGTTATGTATATGTATATACATACACATACATATACAGTATATATCTAGTTTATAGATATATAGATAGATCTATGTCTATATTTATCAAGATCTATTTCTGTCTCATATATTTACATCTATATCTGTCTATACATACATATACATATATATACATATATATACATACACATACACATAAAGAAAAAGAGAGAGACAGAGACAGAGATTGAGAGAGAAGGATGGTAGATGGAAGGAATCTCGAAAGGAAGGCACCAAAAGTTGGGGAGTGGGAATAAGATCATGTAAGGACCCCTGCAAAAGGTAGGATTTTAGCTGTCTTGAAGGAAGCCAGGAAAGCAAGGAGACTGAGGTATAAGGAAGAGCATTCTAGGCATGGGAGATAACCTGCAAAAAGGCACACAGTTGATAAAAGCCAGGATGTTGGAGTTGAGGCAACAACCCAGGTGAATTCTCTTAACATCCCCCTCCAAACAACCTCAATCGAATTTTAAAGTGGCAAAGCCAACAAAAAGTCAGGGTGATAGATTTTTCCAGCCTAAAACAACTTAGGAGGTAAGAAAGGTCTAACACTGGGGTTAGAGGCGACTGGGAGCATACATGGTGGCAGCGGCACCAAGATCAGGCCTTAAGAACTCTTTTAAAAAGCAAAATAGTCCAAAAATTGGGGCAGGGGGAGCACAAAAATTCACTGAAGAAAAGAAGTCCTTAAAAAGAATTGGCCAAAAGGAAAAGGAGGTACAAAAGTTCATTGAAGAAAATAATTCCTTAAAAATCAGAATTGGGCAAATAAAGTCAATGCCTCTATGAGACATTAAGAAATAAAAAGGTAAACATGAAAGAGAAATCATAAGAGACTCAATAAAGTTAAACTTTACATTCCTATATGGGAAGATGATACATACACAGAGTTAAAATAAGGGGCTGGAACAGAATCTATTAGGTTGCAGCTGAAGTAAAAAAGGCAAAAACAGATCTAATTAAAAGATAAAAGAGATAAGCAGGGAAACTACATTTTGTTAAATGGTGCCACAGACAACAAGTAATATAAATAATTTTTACAGCAAGTTTCTTGAATAAAGGCCTCATTTCTCAAATACATAGGGAGCTGAATCAAATTTATAAAAATAAGAGCCATATAAATGGTCAAAGGTTATGAACAGGCAGTTTTGAGAAGAAGAAATCAAAGCTATCCATGGTCATATGAAAAAATGCTCTAAATCACTACTGACTTAGAGAAATGTAAATTAAAACAACTCTTGAGGTACCACCTCACACCTCTCAGAAATGACAAATGCTGGAGGGAATGTGGGAAAATAGGGATACTAATGAACTGGTCAGATCACTGTGGAGAATAATTTAGAAGTATGTCTAAAGGGCTATAGAAGTGTGCATATCCTTTGACCCAGTAATATTACCTAGCTTCCCCCTCTGTTTTTTTTTTCTAGGATTTTTCTGGTCTATGTTTTCTTTCACAACATGACTAATATGGAAATATGTTTTACATGGCTGCACATGTATAACCTATATCAAATTGTTTGCTTTCTCAAGGAGGGAAAAGGGAAAGGAAGGAGGGAGAGAATTTGGAGATCAAAATTAAAAAAAAACAAATGTTAAAAATTATTTTTACATGTAATTGGAAAAAAATAAAATAAAAATTTAAACAAAAAAGAATATATTGTTAATACCTTTTTCATAAAGTTGATAGAATGAATCCTTTGTGAAGTAATAGAATTTACATCTGAAATTTGTATGTCCTTCTCTATCTGGCTTTCATATTCCTAAGCACAGAATTGTTAGTTTTACTTCTTGAACATGATATCAACTTTAAATATGACAAGCATTAACAAAATATCAATTATTCAGCTCATTTTCTCCCTTAATATTTAGAGAGGAGCATTAGCATGAAAAGAAGAAGCAACTTCTTCTGGGAGTTTTCTTTCCCCAAACCTTATTTATAGTTTCTCTGGTATATATTATATAAAGAGTATGATGCATAATCATAGGAATTTAGGGATAGTAAAATAGTAAAAATTCTTAGCTCCAATATCCCATTATAAAAATCATTTGGAAGAATTTATTTACTTTTACTGACTGATAATGTATAAAAACCCATAATATCCTTAATCAGAATCTGTTATTCATTGTTAATTTGGTATTTCATATCTTGCAATGATAAGTCTGCCTTTACCAAGTAAAGCTTATACAAGAAAAATAAAATTAATGTCTTTAGGGTATGTCAGGGAATTCTTAAGACAAATGGGCTTAGAGGAAGTATCCCTTTTCTCCTGAACTCACTCTCAGCAATCAGGTCCAAGATTTGTAGAATCAATTCAGATTCTCAGTTGGAAAAGACCTTAGAGGCCATAAAGTTCTGCCTATACCTACACTAGAATCCTCTCTAGTTACAGGATTCAATTATTTCAGTTCTTTCCATAGTTTTAGCAAAACTAAAACAAAAAATAATTGTGCTATAATTGAGGAACAGGTGTTAATCCAAATGATTTTTTAAAAATTGAGCCCCATAACCCCAAAGCTGGACTTAATAAAACATATAGGGTAGCATTTCAGTCATTTTTCATATTTATTAATGAAATAATTTACAACAGGGACAAACATAACTTTTGGAGCTCTGAGGTGAAATGCTAGCCTAATACTTCAAGAATCCAGATTCTCCACTGATTTGGCACTGATGTTGCAACCCCTTATGATTTATTTAATGATATTTGAGAGATACTGTGACAAAAAATTATTAGCACGTGGCTAACTTGGTGATAATCCTTCCCACATTTGGCCAACACATATAAAGTCTGTCCCAAAGTTGGTACTCAAAGCTTTTTTAGCTTTGCACTTCATTGGCCACGCTTTACAAAATCTAGCATCATTACATATAAGCCATGAGAAGGCATCAGAATAGGTCTTCCATTGAAGAATCTGCTCAATTAATATAGCTCAGGTTTAGGTATTTATAAAAGCCATGAAAAAGTATATTTTATTGTAGAGTAAAAGAAAAAATTCATTCACCATCAAATAAACCACATGTACAGTACATAGAAAATGAAGTACCTGGAAGACTAAATCTGGTATCTCTCTGTCATAGAGAGGCATTTGCTGAAGAACAAAAACATCTAATTGGCCTGCATTTCTAAGTTGTAGTAGTTGGAAACGTTTATTTTTTTTAATTTCCTCTTCAGAAACAAAATTAAATTCTTCTTGCAGCTGTTCAAGACGAAAATATTTTGGAATAGCTTGCCCTTTATGTCTTGTATACTGTAAAACATAAGATTTCAAATCCACATTTCAATTACTTTAAATCCTTACATATAGTGATATAGTATCTGCCTGCCTTAAGTCCCGTCCTGCTCCAATCCATCCTATATTCAGTCACTAAAGTGATTTTCCTAAGGTACGGGTCCAATCATGTCAACCTCCTATTCAATAAACTTCAGTGACTTCCTATTGCTTTCAGGATCTATAGGATCTACTACAAAATGCTCTGGCTGACATTCAAAGCCCTTCATAACCTAGTACCCTCCCACCTTTCCAGTCTTCTTACACCTTACTCCATAGCACATGCTCTTTGGTCTAGTGACACTGGCCTTCTGACTGTTCCACAAACAAGATACTCCATCGCTCAGCTCTAGGCATTCTCTCCAGCTGTTCCTCATCCCTAGAAAGCTATACCCACTCCACTACAATTAATGACCTCCGTGGCTTCCTTTAAGTCCCAACTAAAATCTATTCTTTTACTGGAAGCTTTCCTCAACCCCTCTTAATTCCAGTGTTTTCCCAATATTAATTATTTCCTATTTATCCTGTATGTAGTTCTCTGTGTGTGTATACACATACACACATATATATGTAAAATCTGTTCGCATGTTGTTTCCCTCCCATCCCTACCATTAGACTGCAAGTTCCTTGAGGACAGGGACTTTCCTTTTCCATTTTTTGTATCCCCAGTGCCGAGCACAGTGCCTGACATATAGTAGGCACTTAATAAATGTTACTGACTGGTTGACTGATGTTGAGGGACAGAGAAATACATAGTGTGACATTTCATTACACGAAACCAAAAAGCTTCCGTGCAAACAAAATTAATGCATTTAAGGTAAGAAGGGAAGCAAATAGGCAAAAAAAATCTTTTTTTCTCTGAGATAAGAGTTTGATACCCAGGATATATAAACAAGTAACATAAATATTTATATATATGTATTTTGAATGTTATGTAGGTGTGTATATGTTATGTGACTAAAAGTCATTTTCCAATAAATAAGTGATTAAATCAATGGTTATGAACAAATAGTTCTCAAAAGAAAATTACTATTAACAGCCACATGAAAGAATGCTTCAAATCACTAATAATAATAGAAATGCAAATAAAAACAACTCAGTTGTTTTATCTCACATCCTACAAATTGGCAAAGATGACAAAAGATGGAACAGTCAAGTGTTGGTGGGGTTATGGGAATAAAGGCACCCTAGTACATTGGTGGTGGAACTGTGAATCAGTATAGTCATTTTCTAAAACAATTTGGAATTATGCTAATAAAGTGACTAAAATGTTCATACCCAGAAATTCTATTGCTAGATTTATGCCTATTTGATAAGAAGAAAGTTTCCATAGCAGTGCTTTTTGTGATAGCAAAGAACTGAATGCCCACTGATCGGGGAATGGATTAATAAATTGTGGTATATAGATGTAACAGAATATTATTGTGTTGTAAGAAATGATGTTATGTAATAAATACAGAGAAACATTGAAAGATCTACATGAACTGATGCAAAGTGAAGTAAGCAGTACCAATAAAACAACATACTCAATGACTACAACAATATAAATAGAAAGAAACACAAAAAATCAAAAGTGAATGTTGCAAAATTACAAAGAACAAGCAAGGCTCAGAAGAAGAGAGATGATCCTTTGCAGATGTGGAAGTCCATGATGTGGTACATTGAACCTACTTCCAAATTTTTTCAATGAATTAATCAGTTTTGTCTATTTTTCTCTTTTTTTTCTTTTCTTTGTCTTTAAAAATATTTTTTATAGGGGATAGCTCTCTGGGGAATATTTTGGTGATGTAATAAAAGACATCACTTGCTGTTGTCTTTTACTTACTTATATCATTTACTTGAAATAAAAACTTATTTTTAAAAAGAGCTCATTAACCATGAACCGAACAATATGAATATGAATTAACAGAAAAATCCAAAAAAGAGTTTCTGAGAAGATAATGGAATAAATAGTTGCAAAGGTACCCATCTTTTTTTTAGCTTTTAAGAACAGCAATATTAGTGTTTTTTAAAAAGGGAACAAAACTAATAGAAGTTTACAAAATAAAATTAAAATGTGGCTAAAGGGAATGAATGAACCAAAGAACTCCAACACAATGAAAAGACAGACTGAAATCCTTAAATGGATGTGTGATATCAACAATGTGCATACTTTGTCCAGTGGCACAGATTGTAATGTATTTATACTTTCTCATTAGGTATGATTTTGTCCATGTCCCATGATGATAATCTTATCAATGACAAACAAAATAGCTCTATAAATGCTACAACTCTCTTTCGTTTTCAATCTATTTTCTTAATTGCAGTTTAAGGACTACACCAATTTGCTTCCTTTTGATGGGGAGAGAAGAATAGGACAAAAGTCATCACCACCTTTCAGCCTTTTCCACCTATACTACAGCCCCAAGCTTATATCCTACCTAAAAGCTAGCTAAGATCAGTGTCCCCAATTGCCCACTTCAAATGAAGTAGCTCTTCCTCCCATGTTGAAAAGATGTCCTTTGCATCCTTCTACATATATTTTGTACAATGGCTATCAAGTGATCCCATTGATTTGGTGTCTATTGTCACCCCATGAATGGGTTATGTAGTCCCTCTAATAGTGTTTCTTAAATTCTCTGGGTCAGGGATTTTAATTTTGAATTTACTATATACTTTGTGGACTCTCTTGGTGTCTTAGTTTTATTTTGTTTTTTACTTGTGCTATCCTTTTTGGAAAATGACATTTTTTAGTTTGTCTCACTTTGCTAGTTACCATGGAACATTTTTTCATCTACCTGGTATCTTTGACCTTCAGCACAGACTTATAAAAAGTGCTTCCATTAAGGTATTTTTAAATAGCTATTGAGCTTCTCGGGAGTTATTAAAGGTTTTCATTATAGTTTTTTTCCTCGATCTTTTCAGATATTTTTCCTTTTTAGATCATTTTGATTTTTTCAAACTATGGCTCATATTTTATGATCATTTCCTTTCCAAAACTGAGTTACTTGGTGTCAGATTTATTTAATTTTCAAGTGGCCGCAATTAGTCTTTTTAGGCGGCCTCTACCACCTGAATTGTGTAAATAATTAAGTTTACATTCTAGACCTGGATTACTCTGATTACTATTCCTAAGTAGTTCAAAATATCCTCATATAATGAGTATTGCTAATAAAGATGTGTGAAATCATATAATTTTTTAAAAAAGACAGGTAGAAATTAGTTTTAATAACAAAGGAAGGAGTGAGTGAATAGCACCATTTAATAAAATTAAGCTAAACAGATTATACTGGTGGGACAGTGATTCCTCCAATTGTAGTTCAAGGGCAAGACTTCTTAGATACTTTAATATATCTGTGATTTCATCAATATGAGTACTTCTTTCACCAGTGAAGGGGTTTAGGATTGGCAGAAACCTTGAAGGTCATCTATTCCAACTCCTTCATTTTACAGATGAAGAAACTGAGTCCTAAAGACTCAATTCAGGACCATATGGTAAGGGTCAAGTATTTGAGGTGGGATTTGAACCCATGTCTTCCTAACTCCAAGTCTATCATTCTATCTACTATGCCATTCATCCCTTACTGGAAAACTGACCTGTCCCATCCTCCTACCACCCCAACACTGTGGGAGAATGGTGATGGGAACCAATGTGGTTGTAGAACACAAGACAACCTAGGAAAAGACTGCAGACATACATAATGCATCCTCCCCCCTCCCACTTGCATCTTTGCCTGTCAGTGCCCTGGGAAAAACATGGAGAGATGCAACCACATCAGGGAAACTTTTCAAAACACCAAGTGACTTTTCTGAGACCCAGAGGTTTATCTGGATTTCCCTGAGCCTCAGTTATCGAAACAACTCAATCACCATGGTTACTACCAGAAGCTAGTAACCGTGTTTTCCTATTCCTTAAGAGCCAGAGCTAATGTCACCACACATACTGCTATAATGGTAGTGGAATTCCTTGCATTTTTCATCTTGCCCTTGTATCTCTGCAAAGTTTTCTATCAGGTCAAATGTTTGGGGAGCAGCTATTAGAAAAATTATATTTGTCTCATCGAAATAACTGACAGCTGTTACTATATGCCTTGATAAACAGTTTTGCTCCAAGAACTGTGGGGAGGTTAATCTGTCTCTCCACAATATTTTCAACTGAAGTTCAGCCCTAAATCACCTGCAGCTCCCACAATCATCACTCTGTCACCAGAACCTCATGATCCCAAGACAGTGAAGTGTCACTTTCCTCATCTTTATGTGAACGAAAGTGTCTGGGCTTCTGCCACCATTGGTTATTCTGGTCCCAGATATCAGGAAGTTGGATGAGGGAGGTATTTTGCTGAAGGGGGCCCTTTCTCTGAAATCACACCATGCATGTCTACTACACCACGTGTCTGTCCCCAGTCCAGGCCATTTTCCACTCAAACACCAAAGTGATCTTCCTCAAGTGAGCACAGATCTGACCATGTCACTTCTTCTATTCAGTAAACTTCAGGGGCTCCCAACTGCCTCCAGGATAAAATATCAACTCCTCTTCTTCTTTTAAAGCTTCTCATAGCTCGGCCCCGAGCTATCCAGTTTTCTTATATTATACTCTCCTCCACATGCTCCATGGTCTATTGACTCCAGTCTGCTTGCTAGTCCTCACATAAAACCTTCTGCATTTTCACTGGCTATCCTCCAGGGCTGGAATTCTCTTTTTCTTCACCTCTACCTTCGGCTTCCCTGACTTCTTCAAAGTCCCAGCTAACAGACCACCTTTTCCAAGAAGCCTTTCCCAGTGCCCTTATTTAATGTTCACGCCTTCTCTCTGAGATCACCACCCACTGATCTTGTCTACAGCTTGTTTGTGCAAAGCTGTTTGCATGTTCTTTCCCGAAGTTAGATTGTGAGCTCCTTGAGGCCTGCAGCTGTTTTTGCCTTTCTTTGTATCACCAGCACAGAGTAGGAACTTAATAAATGCTTATTGATAACTTGACTTCTCAACATATTCATAAATGTACAGCCATATCAGATACGCCCCCCAGAACCCATTATATAGGTTTATCTGACATTCCACAAATAATGCAGTCACCACTGGTAGCTGGTAGCCATCCTCACTGTTACTGAAACGGTCCAGTTAATAACACCTCTTCATGTTGGCTAAAAGCCCTTATCCTAGCTCCAGTCTCCAAGCATGAGGACAACCAGGTAGGCAAGGCGCATGGAGCCACAGGATTACATTTTTAGAACTGGTTCTTCACATCCATCCACAAGCGACATCTTGGAATATCTTGTCACTTGCCTTGTCACTGTACAAGTATACTCTTTCCTCTCCCCCTCTTGATCGAGGAATAATAAAATCCAATATTTATCACTGTTTCTGGAAAGGGCACAGGTATGACAATTGACTCCTTTCCTTAGTTACCACTCCTCTGCACGTGTTCTCTCTTTTGAGGAGAAGGACTGCCTTATTTTTGTCTTTGTGACCTCAAGCCTAGTACATGGTAGGAGCTTAATAAATCCATAATTCATTCATTCAATCATGGAGTTCATAAAGTTCATTGACTTTTAGGGTTGAGAAGGACCCGAGAGATCATTCCAGTTTGATCGCCTCATTTTATCAATAAGGAAACTGAGACTCACTGAGGTAATGTGCCTTCATTAAAGTCAGATGATTATTAAATAGTACAGCAGGAACTAGAATCCAAGTTTCTGGTTTCCAGTCCAGTGTACTTTCCATTATATGTTATTTAACACTGGTGAATAGATGTGCTCAATCTAAAAATCCAGGGATATACAAGTGGGTACTTTTTCTAATAATCATATATTCTTTTGCACTGTTCCAGGACAGTCATTGGAACATTTCCATATATTTCTAATCTTTATATTTGTTAAGACTTACCATTATGAATTCCATCAAATCTGAGTAGTCTGGGTCATTTGGATCAATTCTGACTTCATTTGCCCATTCAAAGAGCTTCTGAGTATTAATGAGCCATGGAATTCCAGGGACACCTCTTGCATCCACATTCCTTAACATGCTACCATATGGGAGAAGCATAATACGCATCATGTTTGTTTCTTATAATTTTGCCACATATGTGTACTGCTAACAATATAATTAACTACAGTATTTTATTTTTATAATAATAGTTTACATTTACGTAGTACTTTAAAGTTTACAAAATTATACATACTCATATATTATCACATTTGATCCTCAAAACCCCCTTTTGAAGTAGGTACTACAGGCATTGTTATACCTGTTTTACAGATAAGGAAACTGAGTCTCAGAAAGAATAAGTGTCTCACCCATGATCACTAAATTAATAATCATCATCAGAGACAGGATATTCTTTCCACTCTACCACACAGGCTCAAAACACATACTGACTACTCTATGTGAGGTGTTGAGCTAGGTACAAGGGAAAACTCACCTAGTTCACATTTCTAGAGCACATTTACAAACAGCTTTCCTCCCAACAAACCAGTGATGTAGGTGCTATAGGAAAGATACCCATTTTGCAGATTCAAAGAGGTTTAAGAGACTTGTCCAGGGTCACTGAGGTAGTGACTATCAAAGTTAAGCTAGAAACCTAGGCCACCTGGTTCCAAGTTCAAGTGTCTTCCACAATAGGTTGCTACTTATTATTACTGAGACTTCCTCAAAATATTTACTTAAGCATAATTAAGATGCACTAAAATAGACTTGATAAATATGCCATCTGGGTTTTCATCAGGGTCATTAGTAAAAATATTAAGTGGAATAAGACCAAGGACAGAGCCCAGCAGCATGCTAGCTAGAGATCTCCCTCCCACACACACACCCCTTGGCCTCAAATGAACAGGCAAGAACAAAAAGGGTCTAATTTAACAAGGGAACATCTCAATCTTATGGATATTGTGACCAAAGCACAGTAAAACCAGTTTTGTTTTCACAATAAAGGCATAATTAATGTATTGTTCACCACTTAATGAGGGGATGTACTATCTCTCCTGTCATATTTGTAAGCTCTGATGATAGGAATTATATGTTAAACTATGTGAGCCTGGGTAACAGGAAGGATAGTGGTGCCCTTGACAGTAACAGTACTACCTTCCTTGATGAGAAAATTGAGGCTCAGTGAGATTATGTGACTTGCCCATAGATTCAAACCCAGTTCTTCTCACTCCAAATCCTTCAGTCTTCTCCACAGTTCAAATTACCACGGGCATTCCTCTGACACAATTTAGCCTATCCCAAATGATAACTTCTAACACAATGAATCTTTGTGCATACCCAAAACACTTCTTTTATGTGACAGTTTGCAGAAATAACTGTCCTATATCTACATATAATCATATGAAAGGATCCATCATCTTCACTTGGGATACCCATTTCTTCTTCCTCCTAAATACAGGTACCACTCAATACTGTTTGAAGGTTAGACTGGGGAAGAAGTAAAGAAGAATCCAGGTCTGAGGCAATAGTGAGAACAAAACAAGGCAAGGAGAAAGGTGATAGACACCTCAGTATATTTCATGGCTACTAGTGGAGAATGAATTCATGCTTTGAGTTGTTCTAGAGAAGCTGGAAGAGATTCCTTATTGAAGATTAGAAAATCAACCATCTGTTTCTGCCTGACATGGAGTGCTGACCTAATATAGACATGAGCTTTAAGTAATACACTGTTGAAAAGTGATATTACTTCTCTGACATAAAATCTTATAACCTGTGGCAGACAGAACTTAGTGACTGGGACATAGGTGTTAAAGGGATGCCATTTTCATCTAATGCCCATGATAAAGAATAGCTTAGTTTTCCAGATGTCAATAGGCAAAGTTCTTCTTTTCCAGTCACATCAAGAAGAAAAGGCACATCTGTATATCAAAAAGAGGAGAGCAAAGTGGGAGAAAAAAATTATTTCTCAACTAAAAAAAGTTTCTACAGTTTAAAATTAAAAAAAAAAACAAATAAAAGGCAGTTTTCAACTTATATTAGGGATAAAAATTTTACACGTCTAGAATTAAGAAACTTTTTTACTAAGGACACGTTTCTCTTGGGCCAAGAGCTACAAGTTTCCCTTTAGGTGCTATTGTGAAACACTCTGAGATAGAGTGTTTCAAACTGGGAGCATGAAGAACAGGGAAATATTTGACTAGACAAGCTAGAAAAAATAGCTCTGCGATATCACTGGCACCAGTACTTCCTCTACCAACACGCATCACAATGCCTCAAGAATTTACTAGAGGGTCTTAAAAAGTTGTGGCCACAGCAGTTTGAAAATGCAAAGAGAAATGTAATTTGCAATGAACTCACTGCTTCCTACTTCTCCGCACGCAGGTACAGCTAGCTTATCACAGCTAAACTCTGCCTGTTCCAAAACAGCTTTGCTTTTCAGTGCAGTGTTGCTGGGTATAGGTAGATATATTTTGGTCAATATGCTTGTCCTTTTACTTATTTCATAAACCTAAATATAAGACAAATGAAATCACACTGGAAACAAGTCATTTATAGCTGGAATCTTAATATAGAGCTTGACAAAACTTTAGGTCATTCAGACCAAAGGTTCTCAAACTTTTTGGTCTTGGGAACCTTTACAGTCTTAAAAATTACTGAGGACCCCAAAGACCTTTTGTTTGTGTGGGCTATACTACTGATTAAATTAAAACAACTTAGTACTATTGTGATAATAGTTTTGACCTCATGGATCTCCTGAGAAAGGCCCCATGCCCCACTTTGAGAGCCACTGGTCAAGATCAAACCCTTTTTAAAGTAAGGAAACTGAGACCCCAAAAGGTAAAGTGACTTGGCCAAGGTCACATGGCTAGTTACTGACAATGTTAGAACTAGCACTCTAGTGTCCTGGTTCCTAAAGAAGTGCTCTTTCTAGAATGCCACATGATCACACCAAAAATGAAAGAGTGTAAGAAAAGCATTGCTTCAGAACATTCTAGACACATGTTCACGAAAGAAGTATACTATTACAATTATTTACCTGAAGCTTAAATGATTTCTGCAAGGCATATTGAAAAAAAAAACAAACTGGATTTGAGCATCTGAAGACCTAGGTTTGATTTTTGACTTCGCTGCTTAGTAGCTTTGTGATTTGGGGAAAATCACTTAACTTTTCTATTCCTCAGTTTTCTCTTCTTTAAAACGGGGATAATATTTGAAATATAAACCACATAGTGTTTTGGGAAGAATAAAATGAGCAAATACATAAGGTGCTATATAAGTGTACATTGTTGTTCCTGGCTTCAAAGAACAAAAAACTGAATTATGGAACATGAAGTCTGTTCAATGAAAATTAAAGTTGTAGGGATACACTGATCTTACACTTACACTAAATGGAACTTTTCAGTATTAAAATACTGGGGTTTTTTAAACCTATACTAGTCATATAAGTATATCTGCATCCAGACTGCTTCTAGCTTCCCACCCCAAATAAATAAAGAGAAACAATGTTTGCCATTCAATCACTCATTTATTCAATGGACAAGGATTTACTAAATCTCCTCAGGCTGTGTGCTAGATACAAGAAATACACAGTCAACCCTCTCCTTTATCTCCAACTGTAAGCCTTGCCCTCAAGGATCTTACATTCTATGGCAAGTCAATAGATGCTAAGTAAATGTTGGTTGAGGAATGAATAATCATCCATCATGCCTACCTACAAGACCACAAATTAGGCCATTAAAAAACTAAGTTTAATTTAATAAATATTTATTGAGTGTCTACCATATACAAGGAAGAAGTTTGAAGTTTTAAACATTCTTTTTTTTTTTGTTGTTTTTAGGCAATTGGGGTCAAGTGACTTGCCCAGGGTCACACAGCTAGTAAATGTCAAGTGTTTGGTCTGAAGCCGGATTTGAACTCAGGTCCTCCTGACTTCAGGGCTGGTGCTCTATCCACTGTGCCACCTAGCTGCCCCAAAGTTTGAAGTTTTAAAAAAGCAAATGGTGGATTTGTATGCCACTGTATGCATCATGCTTCTTTACAGAAAAACAGTGAATTATCAACACCCTGGATTATCAATGATTAGAGGAATTTTCTGAGATGATGAGAGAATGGTAGTTGGAATAAGGAAAATAAATCTAGCATCTGATTCAGCAAAGCAATTGAAACTTCAAAAGCAAAAGTAGAGAGATCCAAAGAAATATTTTTATTTCTGTTTATGACAAGTTCCCGTATCTTTTATTCTTTTCTCCTTCTGCCCCTAATTTAAGGTCTAATCCCTGTCCAATCATCAGTCCTTCCCACTCAGTCTGCATTCTTTCCCACGTCTCTCTTATTTTCTTTCCTTGGCAAAAAAAAAAAAAAAAATTGAAGTTTGCAGTCATGGTTGGGGCAGACTTTAACTACACTTATAACTGTTACAGCATTTGCATTTACCCATTAAACAATGGCCTTCCTCCTCCAATGTGGCTCAAAAATAATTGAATCATAGCATAAATGAAGTGGTGTTTACAAAAAGCATGAGAAACTGCTGCACACTGCCTATCAAATTAGTTCTTCCATATACCATGGTAAATAATAATTAACATTTATATATTGTTCTACATATATTATTTCATAAAAGGCTATTTTAATAAATCTTTTCTACCACAGTTATACTCACTGATCAAAATAAAACTGCATCATAAAAGAAAGAGATTATATTATATATAAAGATGTAAGGAACAGTAATAGGGAATCATTTTTAAAGTACATATGTCAAAAGTAAAGTGCTGAAGAAATTGCAATGGCATACCTCTAAGCGAATAGTCTCAGGCCAGTTTATTAGTTGAATATTGAAAATCTGCTGAAACATGACTTTAAAATCCAGTTGTAGGGGAGATGCTGAAGTGCAAGAAACCTGTTTATCATTGTAAAATATTTTAATAAAATATTTAAGCTTTTGAACTCTGGCTCTCCTCCTTTGTTCGTGCCTAAAAATTTAAAAGTAAATGAACATTTAAAAGTAAAATGAATGCAGAAAAGTTCCTTTCAATATTTACCCTGACAAAACAACATACGATTGTCCAACCATTATAGGGTATACATTATGTATTTTAAAAACCCATTTATTTGAATACAAGTTAGAACCTCTGCTATCTACATCAGAATTTCAAGAATCTGTGATGCCTTCAGAGTAGTACACCCGAGGCCTGACAACCACTGCCACCAACAACTTCTAGGGGTGAAAATAATCCTCACTTCTAGGACAAAGGTCTAGTGAGGAGCCTTTCCGGATCTAGGCAGGCTGGTTCACACACAGCCTGCCACCCAACATATACTTGAAGCCTTTTTACTTTAGTACATAAAACTTCTTCATTTCAATCAAATTGAGAGGAGGCCAATCTAAATTAGTGAAAAAAAAGTAAATTGGGTTTTATTGTTTCCAAGAATATATATTCATTCATTCATTCATTCATTCAAGTCATAGCTTCCAGAGGTTGTTATAATATTTGCCTAACAAATGCCTAAAAGATCTATGTGGAGAGAAAGGAGTAGAATGGGCCACCAAGCTAGAATTCAAAAGGATTTTCTTACCTGTTTAAAAACATACACATGCGCCCGCGTGCGCGCGCGCACACACACACACACACAATGAATTTATTTGGCAAGAATTGACAGCAACACTCTGACAAGATGTGTAGTACCATGACATTGTGCCTGGCACACTTGTAGTTTAATCACTTTTCCAGTCCTATCTGACTCTTTGTTATTCCCTTTAGGGTTTTCTTGGCAAAGAAAATGAAGTGGTTTGCCATTTTCTTCTTCAGCTCATTTTACAGATAAGGAAACTGAGGGCAACAGGGTTAAGTGACTTGCCCAGGGTCACACAGCTAGTAAATGTCTGAGGCTGGAAGGCTGGATCTGAACTCAGGAAGAAGAGTCTTCCTGACTCCAGGTCCAGCACGCTATCCATGGTGCCACCGAGCTGCCTCTTATTGTTGGAGGGGAACTATTATTAATGACTGAATGTATAAAGTATTTTTCCTATTATAAATATACAATGAAGGTGGTTATAAAAAACTGGGAGTGGTCTTCTTGAGAATGGAAAGCTAGGGAAGTGAGCAGAGCTGTTCTCATGTATTGAGGGCATAACTGGTTTCTTATCTCAACTCTACCAATGACCTTAAAACTAAACTGGGACTGAAGATGGAAAAAGCCTGGTGGAAAGTCTGTTAGAGGAACGATTCTGGACAGCGAAAGAGCAACTACCTCATTGTACACTTTGTTGAGTGCATAAATGCCAGGGATACTGTAGGTCTCATAAGGATAAGCCAGACCTCACTGTTACTTTTTTATTGTTGCTGTTAGTCAAGTGAAAGTCTGTGATCCAATTTGGGAGGTAGAACTTGCCTCATGGAGTCCCCTTTTTCATTGTGCCTCACTATCAAAACAATGTCAATTACTGCAGGTGTCAGAGAGGACATAGTAGGGCCTCTCCCCTACCACAACTCTGATTATACAGACCACTACTATTCTACTCCCTCCCTGAGTTTCCTTTTTTTCCCCATTTGCCTCAAAATCTCCTCCATGGAACAATGCCCTCCCATTTCCCCAGGTGCCACTTGCCTCTGCAAGTTCCAAAACTACCCTTCCTCAGGTAGGATGAGTGGACTTTTCAAGCACCAAATTCCCCAGGCCACACCCAGCACAATGTCCCTATCTCCTTTCACAGACCATCTCTTCTCATCCATAGGAGCACCACCCTACCACCACCAAAGAAAGGCCTCCTTCCTTTCCCCCTTTTTCAATCCTTCCCCCTTCCTCTTTATCACTTCCCTTCAGGCTCTTCTTTTGCTGAGATCACAGGATTCACCTTCCCCTCATTGTTACCACTCAATTTTACCTCCTCCTCTTATCCCCCCTTCTCTTCTCCCCTCTTTCACATATCCTTCCATATTGTAAGGTAGTCCCACAAAAAAACAACCACTCCAAAACGATGATTCACCTGTAAGCAGGGTGCTGCCAGGTTCTGTCTGTATCTGTACTGCCTCAGGCCCATCTCTTCACTGTTACACGGATGGACTCCTGCCTTCACCCGTCTCCATGTGTGCATTTAGAAAGAAGTCTCTTACTGATCTCTGTCATCACTCTGTTGTTGCTGCCATCGTTAGCTGCTGCATTTATTCAATCCTCCTGCATTTCCGTTGTTTAGTGCTCAAGACTCAGATACTTCTTCAGTTCTGGATTTCTTTCTAAAAATGTTTCCAATACCTCTTTATTACTGAACATACATCTTGTTTTCATGTATAGTTAAGTTCAGCTTTGCAAGTTGGGTCACTCTGAGATGCACCTTGAGTTCCACTGCTCTTCAGAACACCTTATTCCATTCCCTCCTACATTTTTAGTGGGCACAGAATAGTCCTGTTTTCAAATTTCTCCTCCTTTGTATGTGAAGAGGTTTCTCTTGATTTCATGCAGAACTTGTTTTTGAATTGAATTGTTAAATTTAACCATTATGTGACTTGGAGTTCAGCAGCCTTGACTTTTTTTTCTTCTGAAGGCAGTATATGAATTCTTTTAATTGGTATTCTATTTTCAATGTTCTGAAGTTCTGAGTAGTTCTCTTCTATCATTGCATTCACTATGGTTTAAGTTTTTTTTTTTTTTGGTCCTGTCATGTTCTTCTGGGAGACTGATGATCCTTAGGTTGACTCTATGCAGCCTGTCTTCAAGATAAGTATGTTTTGCTTGCAGAATGAGCACATTTTCCTTCAATGTTATTGCTTATTTCTCTTCTAGATTCTCCTTCACTTATGCATATTTGCATTCCAAATCTATTGTTCTCTGTTTGGTTTCTTTGGTGAGACTTACCATGGCAGATTCTAGTTTTTCTATTCTATTTTTGCCATGCAGGCCATAAATTATGCTCTCATAATTCCCATTTCTCTTTTTGAAGCACTCAGAAACAGTCTGTTATGGTTCCATATTCTCCTCACGTTCTGCAGGGTCCTCTGTCTCACCAAATGTTGGATCATTTTCCTCTGGTTTGCAGTATTTATTCACAGAGGCCTGAACTCATTTACTAGATCTGGAGGCCATATTTCCTTGTGTTAACATTTTCTCTGCTGACTTATCTGCTTATGTTCAAGGTCTTTAAGTTTCATCTTCCTAAAATCTTTGGTAATTTTAGTCTATACTGCACCCTACCTCCCAACCTTGATTTCCTTCTATTGTTCACTTTCTAATTCTCTCCCTCCTAGTGGCAGTTTCCTTGAGGGGTAGATTTCAGCATCTCAACCTCCTCTCACCTTAGGCAAATCACAATTCACCAGCTGAGGTCTTTTTCCCAAGTGACTTTTGGGTAGACAGAACTGACCCTTGCTGGATGTTGAGTTCTTTCCCTTAGGTTTAGCGGAGAGCTACACAGACATCACCCACCACCCCCTCCCACCCACCACACACACACACACACACACACACACACACACACACACACACACACACA